>NC_056745.1:638130874-638430874 GCF_019279795.1 Protopterus annectens
GATAAAACTCAGCCAGAGGAAGAAGGCCTCAAAAAGGGACTCTTCTCGGTCTGTCCAGGCTAGGGGGATGGAGGGTGGGACACAAGAAAGAAGGCGAGAAGAAGACAACTAACATGGAACGTTATGGTAGGTACATAGCTTGTTAATGTTAAGTTGTCTATCTCGCCTTCATTCTTGCTGGTTGGGACAGCGTCCCTAGCACCTTAGTCCTGGGTGGCTCATCAGAACAGACTCTTGAGCACAGTGGAACCAAAATCAGCTCTACTCCTAGAGGCCATATCCAACTTATAATGTGAAATAAAAGTATGAGGAGTGGCCCATGTGGCTGCAGCACAAATAAGATTCCATTGGTAGTCTTGCTTGAAAAGCTACCGAAGTAGGTAACGCTCTGGTGGAATGACCTTTAGGTTTAGTAGGGAATTCTTTATGTCACAGCTGATAAATCAAAGTAATAATAGAGGACAACCACCTGGATAAGGTTACTTTAGAAACTGGCAGGCCCCGCTTGCCCTCAGCATGGGACAGGAAAAGTTGGTCTGATTTTCTTGTTTGTTTAGTCCTATCCAAATAAAAAGTAATTGCCTATGAACATCCAATTGGTGTAACTTTTGTTCAGCTTTGTTCGAATAGTTAGGAAATAAGACAGGTAGATCGATAGCCTGATTCAGGTTTGTTTCGGAAGGTATCTTGGGCAGAAATGAAGGATTAGTCCTGAGTGAAATTCTATCCTTACGAAACACAAGGTAAGGAAGACGAATACAGAGGGCTTGAAGTTCCGAAACTCTCCTAGCTGAGGTGAAGGCTACTAAAGAGAGAGTCTTCCAGGAGAGCAATTTTAAGGAAAAGGAAGCCGCAGGTTCAAAAGGGGGGAGAATCAAGGAAGCTAATATCAAGTTTAAGTCCCATGGAGGTGGGGGATCTCTTACCGGGGGCCTAAGCAAAAAAGTTCCTTTAAGAAAGGCCTTGCAAAGTTTGTGGGACATGATGCTGGTTTCTGACAGGCCAGCGTGGAAATTTGCGATAGCAGCTAATTGGACCCTAATGGTGGCAGACGAGGAACCAGCTTGAAAGAGTTCTGCTAAAAAATTTAGAACGTGATGGACAGGGGCTGCAAAGGGGTCTATATTCCTAGCCTCTGCCCAGAAAGAGAAACGTTTCCACTTACTAGCATAAGTCTTCCTGGTGGTAGATTTGTGCGAAGAAAAGATGATTTCACGCACCGGCTGAGAAATATGTGGAAGCCTGGCTAAGGTTGGAAGTGGAGCAACCAAGCTGTGAGGTTGAGAGACCGAAGGGATTGGTGCAGCCCGCCCGACTGATGGACCAAGAGGTCTGGCACTGGGTCCAGATTCCAAGGCTGCTCCAGCAGGTGACAATGCAGGAATGGGAACCAAATTTGTCGAGCCCAGTAAGGGGCAATGAGGATCATCCTGGATCCCAATGCGGTCGCCTTCTGAATTAGTTTGGGAATTAGGGGAAAATGTGGGAATGCATACAGAAGACCCCAGGGTCAATCGTGAACTAGAGTGTCTCTGGGGGAGTGGCCGGGGAGGGGAAAGAGAGTGAAGAAATCGTCGCACTTGCTGTTGAGAGGAGTTGCGAAAAGGTCGCAGCAAGGCTGACCCCATCTGCAGAAAATTTTGTCCGCTACTGCCTGATTGAGAGACCACTCATGAGGCATGAGAATAGCTCTGCTTAGCCTGTCCGCTATGACGCTGGACTTCCCGGGGATGTGTGTTGCTATTAGAAACCGTTGAGAGGAGATCGCCCACTGCCAGAGTCTGAGTGCTTCTCGACATAAGGGATATGACTTGGTTCTGCCCTGCTTGTTGATGTACCATGCTACAGACATATTGTCTGTTTGAATTGTAATAGTCCCGGTGGGTAGAGAGTCCTGAAGAGCTTGCAACGCTAAAAGCACCGCTCTCATCTCCAAGACGTTTATGAGCAGGTGGTACTCTAGAGGTTGCCAAGTGCCCTGGACAGTCCTGCCCTGAAAGTGCCCCCCCCACCCGATCAGGGGGGCACCCGTGGTCACCGTGGCAACAGGAGAAGGAAATACAAACGGTCTGCCCTGGAGTACCAGAGGGGAGACCATCCACCAAGCCAGGTGGTCTTTGCATGATTGAGTGATTATTATCTTGTGAGACATTGGAAGTTGTTGAAAGGACCATTGG
This sequence comes from Protopterus annectens, assembly GCF_019279795.1. Taxonomy (NCBI): domain Eukaryota; kingdom Metazoa; phylum Chordata; order Ceratodontiformes; family Protopteridae; genus Protopterus; species Protopterus annectens. The sequence continues at coordinate 638,133,052 of NC_056745.1, forward strand.
GTAAAAAGCATCCACTGAAGAATCCGCATGTGAAAATGAGCCAGGGGAACTAGTATGATTGCTGCTGCCATGAGACCCAACGTTTTTAGTACAAATCTTGCCTGAATCCTCTTGCACTGTAGTAAGGCCTGCACATTTCGGTGAATGTCTGACACTCTGTCTAGAGGAAGTCTTGCGGACAGATCTTTTGCATTTAATCTTGCGCCTATAAAGGTTATAGACTGACAAGGCGACAATGCAGACTTTTCGAAATTTATTGAGATACCTAGCACGGAACAAGTTTGGATGGTATACTCCCTGGCTTGCAGTCGCTGATGCCTGGTGGAAGCAGTAAGGAGCCAGTCGTCTAGATATGGAAACACCTGGAATCCTCGCCATCTCAGGTGAGCCATAACCATTGCCATGCACTTGGTGAACACCCTGGGGGCTGTGGTGAGACCAAAGGGCAGGGCTCTGAATTGATAGTGACTGGCTCCCAGCCGGAAGCGCAGGAACCTTCTGGAGTGCCTGTCCATTTTGATATGGTAGTACATATCCTGAAGGTCTATGGAGCACATCCAGTTGTCCTGACCCCGAATGGACTGAAGCGTGACCATCCGGAACTTCGTTCTTTGAACAGATTTGTTTAACCTGCTGAGATCCAAAATGGGACTCCAGTCCCGTCTTTTTGGTACCAAAAAAAACTTGGCGTAAATTCCGGATCCTTGCTGGTCTGCTGGGACTGGCTGGATGGCCCTTTTTTCTAGCAGTTTTGAAATTTCTAGCACTGCTTGTTCCCTTAGACCGGGTGGAACATCTGGAATGGACTTGGTTGTTTGTACAGGGGTGTGGACAAAGGGGATTTTGTAACCCTCGGATATGATGGACCATACCCATTTGTCTTGTGTGAGGAGTTGCCAGGCTTCTGGGTACAGTGACAATCTTCCATCGACTGCCTCCGAAGGTGGACAGTTGGGCAGCCCCTCAGGGGTGCTGAAAGGGTTTGTCAGAGAAAGATTCTCTGCTACCCTGATTTTGCGGACCCCCTGTGCCCCTCGCCCGGCGTCTATTATTGTTCCTTCCCCTGCCCCTGGAGGGAAACTCGCCACGTGTGTCAGGCACGACTCCCTGGGGTTTCCAAAACCACATTTTCCCACTCTTCTGACCTTTAGGGTATGGTCTAGAGGGAGTAGAAAAATGGACTCCCACGGCAGAGAGAGTCTTGCCTTCCTGCTCACACCTGGTAAGGGTATCCTTCACCTGTGGTCCAAACAGAGCCGAAACATCGAAGGGGGTATTGGTGAAGGACACCTTAAAGGGATCAGCAAAGTTACATAACTGCATCCAGGCATGTCTTCTCAAAGCCACGCCTGTACCTGCGGCCCTACTCGCCCCATCAGCTGCATAAGAAATGAGCCGCATGGAGGAGTTGATGATAGACTTAAGGGTCGCCAGCTGGGAGTTAATCTTATCCGGAGCCCCCGCAGCTGATGGATCTTGAAGGGTATCACCCAGTTCCTTGAGAAGATCCCTTTGAAGGCGGGTGAAGGGTGAAGTGGCACAGATAATTCAGCGACCACATGGAAAAGGTCGCTGAGGAAAACATCCACTTCCCGTACCTGTCCATTGTCCTAGACTCTTTATTAGGTTGATGGACAGGCACCGAAGGGTCAGACAACTCCTTCTTCGTGGCTGCTGCCACCACCATGGCATCAACGGGGACACCTTTTGTCAAAAATTGTTTATTGGGTGGGGCTGTAATGAACTTAGTGGGCCTGCGGGGAGTTGGTTCCACTGTGTCCGGGGCTGACTACGCCCTTCGAGCCACCACTACTTCCATGAGCGGGTCGAAGGGTGGAGATACCCAGGAGGTGGAAGGGCGAGAACCAAACGCGTCCAGGTATACCGACTCGTCCTCGGAAGGGTTAAGGGCAGTCCAGTGGTTCCCCCTCTGCTTAAGGATCTCTAGGATGTCTGAAAAGGAGACATCCTCAGAGGGGGATCTTGGGGACCCTTCCGAATCCTCCAAGTCGGTATCAGACGTGACTGACTCGGGGGAGTCGGCATGTTTCCTCTTACATTTTCTCTTCCGAGGGGGCTCCTCTGAATGATCAGGGGAGGACTCGGAAGAGGAAGACACGCCCAATGGGGCGACCTGGAGCGTCTGTTCTCTACGCTTGGGGTCAGGAGGGTGGACAGAGACCGATGCAGGCACCATGGGGGGAGGAGCCGAAGGGGCCGATTGAGGAGCCAACTCAGGAGTCAGCACGCTCCTCATGACCTCGAAGGCACCCCTATCAGGCAGAGCAGAGGGTCCCCGCTCCGAAGAGACGTGAACCCCTCCTGGCACCGAGAGGGACAGCTCTGAGGCCAATGTCGGGGCTGAGCTCACCTGCGCCGAAGCACCGAGAGGGAGAACGGGGTCGGACAAGGGTCCGATGCCACTCGCCCCCTCGGAGTCGACGAGGGAGTCCCGGCACCCAAATCCCTCCAAGGAAGGAACCAATGAAGAGATCGGAGCCGACGAAGGAGCCAAAAGGTGTGGTATCGGTTCCGACATTTCCAAGATTCGAGCCCCAACCAGCTCCAGCTCCGAACGCAAAGGGGGAGTCGGAGGAGGAATTGCTGATAACACAGGGACAGCCACAGTCTGTTGAGAAGGGCTGGTTAACATTTGGGCCAGGGCCTGCGATTTAAGGAGTCTACTGACCACCCTCTCTAAGTCATGGTCAGATAGCCTGGAGGACCGAGAGGAGTGGGACCTATGGCTTCATTCAGACTGAAGCAACGGTGACCTTGGAGCTGAACAAACCGATTCTAGGGAAGGGGACCTAGAACGTTTTCGACCCAACAACGGTTCCGACACTAATGTCGGAGCTGATTGAGGTCTAGAGATGTCGGCTCCAGCCGGAACCGAGGAGGAGGAGGCAGATGCTCCGCCCGGCAACGGCTCCAAACTGGGAGCCGACGGCTTGGCGGGCTTTGAGGATTTCCCCGACTGAGGCTTCGCCGGGGATCCCTCTGGCTTAAGTAAGCCTCTCAAAATAAGCTTGTTCCTACACTCCTGCAAGACTCTCAGGCTGAAGGCGTGACAGACCGAGCAGGAGTCCTGCAGGTGTAGGGAACCCAAGCAATACACACAAGAAGTGTGACCCTCTGTCAGAGACATCTTCTGACAGCACGAGTCACACTTCTTGAAGCCTGAGACTTTAGTATCCTTGGACATACTGGCCGGGGGATACTAAAGAGAGAAAAATTAAACTAGTGCTTAAAAAGGCACACAGAAACACTCGCACACCAGCACTAGTTAAGCTAACAATAATAACTATCACACCACTGAATAACAACAACTATCCTTAATAATTTATATATAAAAAGTACAAGGCTAAACACTACTCCTATAGGTACAAAAAGGGTGGGGTTAGCCACTAATAGAGAAGAAACAGGGGGGGGGTAGAAACTCTCTAACAGAAAACGAGTTTCCTTACTGGGATAAACTAGGGGATACAGAGTGCAATTATACTACAAGGGTAAAATTAACTATATCTAAGAAAAATACAAGGTAAATATTAGCTAATAATAGAAAAAAAAAAGATTAATACGACCTGAGCCAGTAAAAGCACAACCTCGTAGCTGAAGCGGCAAACGAGATCTGGGTATCTAGCGCCAAGCATTGTGGGATATGGGGAGGCCTCGAGCCAGTAAATAGCTCTCGAGCTTTAGGATCGGCTCCAAACCCAACCAGCAAGAATGAAGGCGAGATAGACAACTTAACATTCAGTGATTTGGCCGTTTGGTAATCTTGTAGTTCGACATTTTTATGTCTATCAAGTCAGAGTTGACATTTTCACTTGTCAACATTATAATATAGACCCCTCATTTACAGTCCCTGCAGGTGTAAATGACCTGAGACGCACCTCCCTGAATTATATTAAGAGAGAGATGTGATGGAGCTAATGGACTGTGTTCCAGGCCAGTATCAGCCTAACACTGAGCAGCTTTCCATCTTCTCCAAAGATGATACCACAGTATGAACAGAAGATAATTGAATTTAATAACTAGCTTGGTTTTTGGTGTCAGTTGTACAATATTGCTCAGACTGGGAAGATACGATTGCCAGACCATGCTGCTTCACGAAGGATGGTACCTATCAGGTTTCAATACTGACTAATATTTTGTCTATCCTCATAGTTCCTTTTCAGGCAGTGCCAACCTGACAAACCATTTAACAAAGCTAAACCACAAAAACTCCACTCACTGCAAGCTTTCCTCATCTTGGAGAATACAAATGTGGGCGCACTTCCCAAGGCATAATTACAGAGATGTGGTTTAAAGCAGTGGAGAGCATCCTGGCAGAACATGGCTATAATGCCTTTCAAACATTTAGACCTGCTACTGCACAAAAAGGGACAAAATGTGGAGGTGTCTCAATTTACATCAAAAATAATCACACCTCAAGGTTTGTTAACTAGTAGCGTGCCCTTGAGCTCCTCCATGTACAACTCCCCATAATCAAAGTCCCATATCATAACAAATCATTATGAGGTACAGGACACCCCCATTATGACCCAAGGAAACCCCACCACTTACTTAAATGAACTAGAGTCACTATCTATTCTACCCAACACCATACTCCTAGGCAACTTCAACTATTCAATAAACAAAGAAACATACACAACCACAAACATGCAAGCCCAGAGATTTTTGGACTTTGACAAAATATCTCATTCCGGTATTGTAGGCAAGCTCATAAAATTAGGTATAAGCCCCTATGTCACCTGCTGGATAGCCAGCTGGCTCACAGACAGGACCCAAAAAGTCAGGATAGAGGAGTCCATACGCTAACTAGTTATGCAAACATCCTTGGCCTAATACTCGCAAACATGGAGAAACACTGCACCCCCAACCCCAGTGAATTTAACATCCTCACTGGACAGGTCAAACCACAAAATGTCTTCTTTGAAATAAAAATAAAGTTGGGGACACAACATAACCCTTGAACGTTTATGAATTATTCCAAGTCAAACTTTATGCTTTTAAGTGACACTCTGGCAAAATTCCAAAGACCTCTCCCAAACTGAGGGAACATTTCTGCCAATGCAGATTTGTTCAAAAAGTCCCTGTACAACCATGTATACAGCTGCAAAGAGGCATCAGTACCTACTCAAAATAGGAACAAGACAAGCTCAGAAAACAAGCCATTATAGTGGATTCCCAGCATAAATGGGTTTTGCAACAAAAGGAAGAAAGTCATGTCCAAAAATAGGAAGTTTAATGCCCAGAAAGGCAGGAACTCAATCATAGGTTCATAGGTTCATAGGTTCATACTAGGCTATCTGCCCGAGGGCATTTACAAGCCTAGCCCATAGTTTTGTGGCTTACGCCACCCCTTTAGTATGGGGAACTATACCCATTATTTTGCTGTGCCTCTGTTGAGCAGTGACACTGAGGTAATCCCTGGGGTATATCTGCGATCTCCCATCCATTGGTCAAGATTTCTCTTGAACAAGGCCAGCGAGGTGCTCTGCCTCACATATACCGGGATTTTATTCCACAGCATAGGGAGTCTTTGGGTGATGAATCTATCCCTCCAGCACGTCCTATTAATAGCCGTGTCGAGGTTTAAGTCTCCCGCCCTTGTGGCTCTGACGGATCTAGATTTTTACTTCACACTTAATAAGCAACTCAGGGGACTACACAAGTCTACCAAAGCCAACTTTGTGATAAAAGTAGCCATCCAGGCTAAGAATAGTTATAAGGCTTTCTTCAGCTATGTCTACAACCTCAAAAGCAATACATGGTAATGTGCCGAATTAACACTACATGAAGCTACCTATACTGAGGTGGAAGATGCAGCTAATCTACTGGTTCAGCTCCAACCTTACCCCATTTTCACCACCAGACATTTTTCAAAAAATGCTCCCCAACCATAACTCCTCCAATTATAATGAAAGAGCAGGTCCTATAAGTGCTCTCCAAGACCAAAAGCATTGCATCCTAGAGAAATGTCCTAGGTTGCCTCCTTAACAGCATTAAGCATGAGCTATCAAGCCTAGTAGACTCACTATTCAACCAAAGTCTCCAAACAGTCTCTATGTCAAATGAATAGAGGACTGCAACTGTTAGTCTTCTGCACAAGGGTGAGACATCTGTGGATTAGGGAAACTACAGACCCATACATAACCCTTACTAGTCTCATAAGTACAGCCATGAAAAGAATAATCATGGATATGATAAATGGTGACATAAGTAACCTGGAGACATTAGATCCAACTCAGTTTGAATTTGTTAAAGGTGGGTCATGCCTAACCAACCTTATGGGCTTCCTTAAGAAAGTCACCAAAGGAATGGACAGGGGCAAAATGGTACATACTGCCTACCTTGAATTGGCAAAGGAATATAACAATATCTCACTCCGGTACTGTAGGCAAGCTCATAAAATTAGGTATAAACCCCTATGTCACCTGCTGGATAGCCAGCTGGCTAACAGACAGGACCCAAAAAGTCAGGATAGAGGAGTCAACCTCCACTAAATGGCAGGCTACTAGCTGGGGCCACTCCTCTTCGGCATCTACTTCTCTGCAGCGAATATCAAAGGCCTCTGGCTGACTAAGTTTCCAGATGATTGTAAATTAGTTGCAGTCATAGAATCCTCTGATGACCCAAATACCATCTAAGAAGGCCTGACACAAACTAATGACTAGTGTCAGAGTCAGTGACTAAAACTCAATCCCAATAAGTACATAACAGCCTCTTTCAGAAAGACTGTTATCCCTGCAAATTACTACAGCAATAATACATCCCTAAGTGTAGACCCAGGGGTTGCATATCTGGGAACACATGTAGACAGTGACTTGGCCTTTGACCATCATGCATCTAACATAGTGAAGAATTCATTCTTTGTTGAGGAACTTATTAGCAGGGTTAAAGCATCCAGGTCAAAATATGTCATTATTCCACTGTACTCATCCTACACTAGACCAATCACTGAGTACAATGCCACCTTTTGTATGCACCTGACTAGGCATAAACAGTGACTGGAGTGTCCAAAGAGATTCTTCACAAAAAGAATACATGGCATAGTCAACATGTCCTGTGCAGACCACCTCAAAGCCTTACCCATGTTCCTGGTCTCCTATAGGCTGTTAAGAGGCTATCTATGTCTAATCTGCAGAGAATATTCTGATCCAACCTTAAAAGACTTGTTGCACATTCACGAAACAAACAGCATCAGAAACACCTAATGTAGGGACCTCAACCTAGCCTTCAACATAAATGAGACATGTTGGTCAGTTATGTGTCTTAGAGACTGCCCCTTGAAGCAAATTTCTTCCCTACACTTATTCAAGTGCAACTTAGATCAGTGGATGGTGAATCATACATTTACCTCGGGTCATGCATCTATGTAACTATCAGAAAGAGTGTGTGTAAATGCTTGACAACTCATGCTCATGTTATATATACCTTACACAAAACTTATGGGATCCAGACTGGTCCATTACATTTATGCAGCATGACTAGACTTAAAAGGCCCTTTAGAGTCAATAGCCTAGTAATAACTATGAAGAATAATGGAGGAGTAAGACAGGCCAGAGAATAGTTACTCACACAAATAATGCAGAACCCGTGAAACACAAGTCCTGAAAGGATGCTTGTCCCTGTTTTGGATCCAACTAGAAGTTTTTTTTTTTTTTACATTGGTAATAAATCATTTTCTAGTAGCAGATTTTCTTGCCATCTTAACTACCTTCTGCACGTCCTCAGAAATTGATGCTTGAAAGTTAATAAGATTCTATCATCCAGACAGTTAACTGTAGTAGTTTGAGATCAGGATATATCAAACATTCCCTTGTTCTGTTTGAGAAAGTCCGGTCTATGAGGAAGTTTGGGGTAACTACCCCTGGCCATTTTCAAAAGAAGTGAGAACCATTGTTGCCTGGGCAAGAAATAAGTCACCACAGTAACCTTTGCAGAATCATTTTGAATCTTCAAAATGACGTTGGATATTAGTGGAAAGGGTGGAAAAAGCATACAGGAAACTTTCCTTTCCAGTGAAAAGTAAAAGCATCTGCCTTCCAGGCCTTTTTTTTTCAAAGAGTACTGGAATGGACCTTTGTCAACTGATTGTTGTGAGTTGAGGCAAAAAGATCTATTTCAGGTATTACCCACACCTGGATAAATTCCCAAAGGATCCTCTGATTCAATTTCCATTCATGAGAGTATGTCTTGGCCCTGCTTAGCTTGCCTGCCACACAGTTTTGCTCTGATGGTAGGTAAGATTCCTGTAGAATGAGGTTGTGCTGAAAAAGCTACATCTCAGGCTACCATGGCTAATCTACACAGCGGGTAAGACCTGGTCTCCCTTGTTTATTTATGTACAACATCTCTGTGATGTTGTCTGCTAACACCTGTAATGATCCTGGTGACCTTAGATGATTGAGAGAGAGTTGAGAGCGTTTGTAAGTGCTAACATCTCTATGCCATTTTTTTATGTTTTGGTATATCTTGTGTGTTTCAAAAGCCCTGCACTTCTATCCCCATATACATTTCTCCCCAAGCAAAGTCTGGGAGCATAACAGATAAACTCTCCCAGCTTGGCATCAACCCATATGTTAACAGATGGATAGCTAAATGGCTCACTGACAGAACCCACTCAGTCAAAATAGGGGAAGCCACCTCTAGTAGTAGAACTGTAATGAGCAGTGTAGCCCAAGGATTGGTCTTGGGACCTCTACTGGTTGGGATATACTTTTCTGAGGTGCAAGCGAAAACCAGTGGTCTGTGGCTGCCCAAGTTTACGGAAGACTGCAAGCTATGCGCCGTCTTAAATTCCTCTAGTGATGTGTACAGCCACCAAGGGGGCCTTACTCAAACTAATGATAGGTGCCAGAAGTATGACCTCAAACTGAATGCCAAGAGATGCATCATTGGCATCTCCACTAATTATCACATTAATAACAACGTACTAAGCACGCAATCAGTTCTGAGGGACTTGGGCATCCAGGTTATCAACCTGACTTTTGACCACCACATTGCCTCCATTGTACATAAGGCTTTCTACAAGGCTTACCTCATAAGTAAGGGTATTTCATCCAGGAATAAGGAGGTTATAACATCCCTGTACTCCTACCTTATCAGACCCATTATCGAGTACAATGCCCCCTTCAGCATGTACTTTGCCCAGCACATGCAGCAGTTGGGAGACCACAGAGGTTCCTGACCAGGAAAATCCATAGTCCCAAACACCCATCCTATACAGATAGGCTAAAAGCCCTGTCCCTCTATTCAGTCTCATACAGACTACTAAGAGATGACCTGTGTCTGGCATACAAGCCCATCTCAGACCCAGCCTTGATGGAGTTGTTGTATATCCATAAGTCAAACTCCACTCAAGCAACCCACACACAAGGCTTCAACCTGGTCTGTGACATTAATAGAACTTGTTGGTGGGACAGATTTATGTCTCAAAGACCCCCCCCCTCCATCTGTGGAATAAACTCCCTCTCCATGTGAAGCACAGTACCTCACTAGCCCTGGACGACTGAATGGGAAACTGAAAATACACCACTGGGATCCAACCTGTGTCCCTGATGGACAGGGGAAAACAGGTGCTGAATTTGTGGGAACATGGGCAAAATTCTTGGTTAGGCTTACAAGGGCATATGGGGCCAGTAGCCTAGTATCATTCAATGAACCTAAATATGTTGTGACAGACTGTGCAGGAGCTGGAAAGAAACAAGGAGATCTGGATTTTGACAAATTTGGCCTCTCCACCACAGAATCTCCCTTTGCACAACCCCCAAACTGTAATCTGGAATGTCAGAAGATGTTGATGTTGTGACCAGTCTTGGTAGAGGAATCATGAAAATCAAAGCCACGAGACCCAAGATCCTGAGAAATGTCTTCTCATGGACCACAGACTGTTGGAAACACTAAATAATAAATCAAGACATAGATCTACTTTTTCCCGTGGAAGAAGAGCTCACTGAACTATGGTATGAAAGAGACAGGTCAGGAAACTAATCCTGTAAGGAGTCAAACAAGACTTATGTCCATTCTCCTGGAATCTTAATCTGTGCAGACCATTCCTTGCCCAGATGAAAGATTCCAGACACTTTGGAAAAGACTGGCAAAAAAATATTGTCTAAATAAGGAAAAATGTGAATATCTTGCAATCTGCAATAGATTATCACAGGAGCTAAACATTTTGTGAATACCCTTGCAGCAGTGGATAGACCAACATGAATGCAGAGAACTGTGTGTGTGATCCAGACACAGAAAACTAAGCAACATCTTAAATCTTGATCTATAGGAATATGTGATGCTATGCACCTTTTAAATCAAATTTCTTCAGGAAAATGTAAATGGGGAAAGAAAGGTAAGAAGCTGTGAAGGGATAACGATTCGAACTTCAGCACTATCACAAACGGGTTTAGAAGTAAAAGATCCAGAAATGCTCTCCATGAATCTTCATTCACTGGCACCAGAAACATTCTTAAATAAAGCTCTTCTCCTATTTGACAGAGGGAGACTGCTTCTATCACCCCAAGACAACAGATGCTAAAGGATGGAAGGAAAAATAAGCGTCTGATCTGGCAGATGAGGGGAAATTCCTCAAAAGGGGGAGGGGGGGGAGAGACTCCCATTGCCATCTGTAACCTTGGTGGATTACCTTCAAAACCCATCTGTCTGACACAATCTGTTGCCAGAGAGAGAAGTGGAGGTTCAGACTTTCTAGATAGATTAAGGGTTTCTCAGGGTGGGAAGGGGGAGGAGAGTCTCCTAAGAAGTTATTCAGACTTATTAAACACTCCTTGTTCTGTGGGGCTCCAGCTTTCCTTTTCGAACCTCAATGTCGTTGCTTGTTAAACATTTTCTTACCAGCTGCTTACTGTGTTTGCAGGGGTAGCATTAAAACCCTTGGTAAACGTAGAGTTATAATGGCTGAAAAATCTGGGAAATTCCTGGAATCAACTTACCTCTCATCATATTTTTTAAGGATCTCTGCAGCTGATGACCAAAAAGCGAAGAATGTACTCTCTAAGAAAAAATTCTAAATTTCAGCTTTAACATCCTCTGGAAGGTTTTGAGCATTCAAACAAACCTCCGAATGACAGTTCCAGTGGTAGCAGATGTAAAAGTGGCATCAGTAGAATCATAAATACATTTTAAACAGATGGTAGCTACTTGAGACACAGAAGTAATAACGCAACACAATTTCAGAAAGGTATTTTCCTCGGAAGAGGAAACAGATGCCATAATATCCTTCATGTTCTCAAAACAGGCACATGTAAACTTTAACATATAAGCTTGACAATTCAGAATTCTAAAAATAAGTGTTGCAGAAGAATACTTTTCCCTGTAAATCTATCAAAAGCCTTCACATCTTTGTCAGAAGGAAAGGGATTGGTATTGGTATTAGAGGGATTGGTATTACTAAAGGTTTATCACCAGCTGTGACTACAAAACCAATTGTTGCTGGATCTCATCTGAGATTAGTGCATAAAAAACTAATATGATTGAGGAACTTTCTACAATCTATCTATTCTCTTGGGTGCAACACACTGGCTGTCAGGAAGTTAAAGGCCAAGATAAAAACATCCTCTAATTATGAAAGGCAGGAGGAACGGGAGTGTGCCCAGGAAAATCTAGTTAGAATAAATCATACTTCTTTATTGACTATGGAATGTCACTATGTTCCCCAGTGAAACAACTGATTTATTATGGAAATATTTTCTTGGAAAAAAATCCTTCAAAGAGACTGTCAAGAAGCCATATTCTCTTCAAAATCTGAATTAAAAACCCGAAGAGAAAAAACAGAATCTGTCCCTTTACAACCACTTTGTATTCAAATTCATGAAACCCTTCAAAACAAAGAATCCCCTTTTCTCTTACCAGACAAAGATGAACTGCTCAAAGAGCGAACTAAACCCATTCCTCTCTAAAGTGAATTAGGCAGGAAAAGATGCATGTCTATGTTTTTACTTCTTTCTGGCAAGATTTTCTGAAGAAGCAGACCCACTTTTGCTAGAAAAAAAATTCCTTAGGGATATGCATAACAGTATGGCTAGGTAGAGATGTATTCCCTGTCCCATCTTTTAGGACAGACGAGTAGCTCTTCCTTACCAGCCAACGGCACTCTAAAAGCTGCAGAGGTAGTGTCTAACCCTCGGTCCATGGTGGCTTATGGGACTACACCAGAGGAAAATAAAAAAAGATAATGGCCTGAGGTACCAGAAATGGCCATAGTAAAGTCAGCTATTTATGGCTAACACGCTTCAGCAGCCAGTTGTGGTGGCAAAGGGCATTTATTAATTTTTCTTCTTTTTGTTGCTGGTAGAACGAAGAACTCAGGAATCGGTAGGCTGTTCCATGATTAAGTTAAAAAAAGATGTCTTATTCCCAGGGAAGCTTCACAACGGTAGACTGTGAAACCGATTAAGTACTAAAAATAACTTTTTACACCAAAAAACACAGTAAAAAAAAACCCCAAAAGTAAAATACAACTTTTACTTCAGAAAAAAGTAGTTTTAGCTTAGTCAAAACAACCATTTTTTCCACAGTATTAAAAAGTAAAGCTCTTGTTTAAAGGCAACTATAAGTGTCATGGCAGTAAATTGCCTTAAAACAATCATTCCACAGAAAAAAAGGTCACACTTCTGCAAAAACGTAAACCTGGAAGTTTTTTTCCCTTGAGGGAACTTATCTGCCCAACAAAGGAAAGAATTAGCCTACCATTGATCCTGGAAAGCTTGCAAAAGGAGCATTCTTTGGTGGCAGGAAAGCTCTGAGGGGCTTGCTACCCAACCTGTCTTTTTAGTCAGCTCAACTCAAAATGACTAACAGTGCACTTAACTGCACTTGAAAAGTACCCTGAAACTTATCCTTAGCAGAATATAACCCAAATAAATAAGGGTACTGCAGCAATGACATGAATGAAGAACATCATAATTTATAACTTTCATGCTTCATGCAACTTACATACGTAACATTATATCTGCTAAGTAATAAGAAGTTATGTACTAACCATAACGTTCCATCTGAGTAGGTAGACTTCATTTGTCTGCAACCTTTGGGAAATCGGATCCGACAATCTTTCATAGCTTAGATCCGAGCTCCTAGCTCCTCCACTTCACCCCTAATCCCCTGCCATACCTGACTGACCTCAGATCAAGTTTGCCAATAACCAATAAGGCTGAAAAAGGAAACTAACTACCTTCCGTAAAGAGCAGAGTAAAAACTTCTGGCCAAATAACATCCGAAGGTCAGGGGGAAGGAGGGTGGGACGGCTGCAGACAAATGAAGTCTACCTACTCAGATGGAACGGTATGGTGAGTACATAACTTCTTAATCTGAAGTAGTTAACTTCATTTTTCAGCAACCTTTGGGACAGAGTCCCCAGCTACCTGTACCTTTGGCGGCCTTCATGGAAGGATGTTCCGGAGCACTGCAGAGCCAAAGGATGCTCTCCCTCTAGAGATAATATCCAATTTATAATGGTTGATGAAGGTATGAGGTGAAGCCCAAGTGGCTGTTGAACAAATATCATTCAGGGGTACTCTAGACCGAAATGCAGCAGAAGTAGACATGGACCGAGTAGAGTGGGCACGGACTCCCTGAGGTGCGGGCTTGCCAGAACTTTATAAGCCAAAAGGATGCATTGCGAAATCCACCTCGACAAGGTGACCTTCGACACAGATTTACCTAAATTAAGTTTGGCAAAGAAGACAAACAACTGGTCGGATTGTCTATGACCAGCCATTCTATGAATGTAAAAACGCAGCTGTCTATGCACATCTAAAGAATGTAGTTTGTATTCTCCTTTGTTCTGGTAATTAGGAAAGAAAACTGGCAGATTAATGGATTGGTTAATATTTGCCTTGGAAGCAATCTTGGGAAGGAACAAGGGATTGGTCCCGAGGTAAACCCTATCCTTGTGGAAGGTCAAGTAAGGAGGTCTTACACATAGGGCTTGAAGTTTAAAAACCCTCCTAGCTGAAGTAATAGCGACGAGAAAGGCTGCTTTCCATGACAAATGTTTGAGATCAGCTGAAGCTGCAGGTTCAAAGGGGGGAGCTGTCAAGGCCTGAAGTACTAAAGTCAAATCCCAGGGAGGCACTACTTCCTTTATTGGAGGTCTGAGTAGGAAGGTGCCCTTCAGAAAGGTCTTACATAACTTTGTGGTGATCAATGGACCCAGTTCATGTCCCACGTGGTAATGAGAGATACCTGCTAGTTGAACTTTGACTGTGGAACAGCTAGCCCCCTGATGAAAAAGCCCTGAAAGGAAATCCAAGACGGCGGGTAATGGATCTGTGAAAGGGTCTAGGTTCTGACGCTCGGCCCAAATAGCGAAACGTTTCCATTTACTCCTATAGACTTTCCTAGTAGAGGGCTTGTGTGCTGCTACTAGGATGGCTTTAACTGGGAAGTAGATACCGGGAGTCCTAGCTACAAGTGGAACTGGAGCACCCAAGCCGTAAGCTGGAGATTGTCCAGGTTCGGGACTGGGAGGCCTAGGGGGTGGGAAATCAGATCCGGGAGGGGATCTAGAATCCAAGGTGGATTCACCAGATGAGACCAGAGGTAAGGGAACTAAGCTTGAGGAGGCCAGAATGGGGCAATGAGGATCATTTTGCTCCCCAACCGACTGGCTTTCTGTAGAAGCTTCAGTATCAGAGGTAGAGGAGGGAAAGCATAGAGTAGACCGGGAGGCCAAGCATGCACCAGAGCATCTCTCGGGAATTCCCCGGCGGGGGGAATTAGAGCGAAGTAGCCGCTGCATTTCGTGTTTGAAGGAGAGGCGAAGAGATCGGAACAGGGTTGTCCCCATACGGCAAATATCCGCTTCGCTACCTGGGGATTGAGAGACTACTCGTAAGGTGCAACTGAGTTTGTCCGCCAGGATGTTGGACCGTCCCGGAATGTGCGTTGCAATAAGAAAGCGGTTGGTGGAGATCGCCCATTCCCATACTCTCATAGCTTCTCGACAGAGTGGGTAGGACCTGGTTCCCCCCTGTTTGTTGATGTACCAGACCACCATCATGTTGTCTGACTGAACTGCAACTGTTCCTGTAGGAAGAAGGCTCTGAAGTGCGTGCAACGACAACAGCAATGCCCTCATCTCTAGAACATTTATATGCAATGAGGTCTCTGTATCGTTCCACGTGCCTTGGACCGTCCTGCCCGCATAATGCCCCCCCCACCCAAGGCGAGAGGCATCCGTGGTCACCGTGGCGAGTGGAGGGGCCATGGAGAAAGGGCACCCCGCTTGGAGGTCCGGTGATTGTAACCACCATGCGAGAGCCCTTTTGCAAGCCTTGCTGAGGGGAATGGGGTGACTGAGAGGGTATTGATGGAAGGACCATTGGACTTGGAGAGTCCACTGCAAAACCCTCATGTTCAGGCGAGCCATGGCGAGCAGGGTAATTGCGGCCGCCATGGAGCCCAGCGCCCTCAGGACCAATCCCGCCGGGAAAGCCGACGATAGTAAAATGGCCCGCACATGTAGCCTCAAGGTGTGAAGTCGTTCGGTGGTTAAGAAGGCTAGTAAGTTGTTGGTGTCTAATCTGGCCCCAATAAAGTCTATCACCTGAGTTGGGTTGAGAAAGGATTTGTCCGTGTTGACGGTGATCCCCAGCCGGGGAGCAAGGTGGAGAAAGTAATTCCTGGCTGAGCAGAGTAGATGCCTTGTTGGGGCGGTCAGGAGCCAGTCGTTTAGGTACGGAAACACCTGCATTCCCTGAAGCCTCAGGTGGGCCGCTACCACTGCTAATAACCTTGGTGAACATCCTGGGGGCTGAGGTGAGACCGAAGGGAAGGACCCTGAACTGATAATGACTGGCTCCTAGCCGGAAGCTGAGAAACCTCCTGGATCGTTTGTCCATCAATATGTGGTAATACGCATCCTTGAGGTCTATGGAGCACATCCAGTCGCTCTCCCGCAACAGGGGGAGAATGGATTGAAGGGTGACCATCCGGAACTTTTCTTTGGTTACTGACAGGTTCAGGAGGGAGAAATCGAGGATTGGCCTTAGGTCCCCCGTCTTTTTTGGCACCAAAAAGAACCTGGAGTAGTAACCCAATCCAAACTGGTCTGGGGGGACGTGTTGGATGGCTCTTTTTCCTAAGAGCTGCTGAATTTCCGCAGCTGCAGCCTCCCTCTGATCGGGTGGGACGTCGGGGAGGTGTTTGGGTTGGTGAGGGATATGAGAAAAGGGAATTTGGTATCCTCTGGATATGATGCGAAGCACCCAGCGGTCTGTTGTGATGGACTCCCAAGCTGCCAGGTGCCTCGAAAAACGTCCCCCGACTGCCTCCAGAGAGGAGCAGTCGGGCAACCCCTCAGGGTCGCTGGGTGGGCTGGTCAGAGAAGGCTTCTCTAGACCCACCATTCCTCGGGCCCCCTCTGCCTCTAGGGCGGCGCCCACCCTGTCCTCCTCTGCCACGGAAGGACTGGGGATCCGGAGTGGACTGGGATCGTTGCGACTTCCGGAACCACATCTTCTTCTGTCCCTTTTGGTTCTTGGAGTTGGACCTCTGGGAGCAGAGAAGCGGACTCCGACGGCAGACAACATCTTCCCGTCCTTTTTGCTCTGGACCAAAGTCTCGCGAACAGTCTTGCCAAACAGGGCAGAACCATCGAAAGGGGCATTCGCAAATGACACCTTGAAGGGTTCTGCGAAATCGCAATGCCGGAGCCAGGCCTGCCGCCGCATGACGAGGCCTGTTCCGCTGGCTCTAGCGGCTCCCTCTGTGGCGTGGGACAACAGCCGCATAGAGGTGTTAGATATGGACCTGGGAGTGGCCATCCGAGTGGAGTACAACCATTTGTTCTCCATCGACATGGACTCCGGGGGCGACGCAGCGTACTCTTTGATAAGGTCCCGCTGCAGTCGAATAACATGTGCCATGTAGTTCAGAAACCTCACCGAGAAGGTCGCTGAACTAAAAGCCTGCTTCCCTAAATAGTCCATCAAATGGGACTCCATGCTCAGTGGATGGACCGAGGGACTCTCCTGAGCTAATTTCCTCTTGGTGGCTGCCACCACCAACATGGCATCTATGAGGGGACCCTTGCTCCAATTGGACCTCTCGGAGGGCGGACAAAGGATCTTGTCTGGGCGTTTGGGGACTGGCTCCACAGTGTCCGGCTCCTTCCACGCCCTAGTGGTAATAAGGTCCACTAAGGGGTCGGGCGCAGGGGACACCCAAGAGGTAGATGGGCCTGCTTCGAATGCCTCCAGGAACACGGATTCGTCCGAGGAAGCCTTGGGGGCAGACCACCCCCCTCTTATCCTGAGCATTTCCATGATGTCTCCTCGGGGGGGGGGCAATTGACCTAGGGGAGCCTTCCCCTTCATCCAAATCCGTGTCATCAGTCAAGGACTCGGGGGGAGTCCACGTGCCTCCTCTTGCACTTTCGCTTGTGTGGGACGTCCGAGGACATCTCACCAGCCACATCCTTTTCCAAGGGAACGACCTGGGACATCGAAGCAGGCTGTCCTTGGGGCCGGCCGATGGAAGCCGGACCCAACAGAGAGGGAGTGTGGGGCGGAGCCGAAGCAAGGCCGGGGGACTGGAAGCATTCGACAGTGCCCTCTCCACCACATCGAAAGCCGAGGGACAGCCGCTCTCTCTGGGATCCGAGAGCAAACCCTCGCTCGGATCCGATGGATGGAACGGGGTCGGCGCCTAAGCCATCGGACCCGACGGACCAGTGTGCTCTGACTTAGACGGAGCCGAAGACACACTGATTCCCTCGGATCTGACGCTCAGACCACGGCTCCGAGAGCCCGGATTCGACAAAAACGGACCCGACAGGCTCGAGGGAAGAGTCGAAGTACCCAATACTGTCGGCGCCGACCCATCCCCGGCTCCAAGGCTGCTCGGCTCCGAAGGCTCTGAACCCAGGAAGCGGGTCGGAGAAGGAGCTATCGGAGCAAAGAAGGGTGTCGAGCTCTCCCCCGGAGGGGGGGGGGGGAGGCAGGAGCAGTCCCATCTGCAGTTGGGCCTGGATAAACATTCGCATCACCCAGTCCAAATCTGCGTCAGAAAGGCTGCGAGTTGATCTCGAAGAGGCCATCGAGGCTGGCCGGGAGTGCCGCTTCGATAACCTTGACGGAGATCGGGTCTCCTCCTCCTCCTCGGGGTCCGGTGAGAAGCACGGAGAAGGAGACTTAGAAGCCCTGGAGGGAGAAGACCGCTTAGCCGGGGGGGGGGGGCGAAGCGAAGGCCTCGGCCCGCCGCTTGTGGTGCTTCTCCCTTCTATTTTCTTTCCTGGCCTCCCTCTCCTCCGGCACTGCAACGGGAGTTTGAGTCCCGACCGGAGGGAGGGAGGGAGGCAGGAGTGGCCACCACTGAAGCCGGGGAGGAGGCCACAGAAGCACCGGAGGACGAAGCCGAATCCGGGGGCAAAAGTCCCGCTAGGATTAACTTCGACCTCCGGTCCTTCAGTGCCCTGGGGTTGAACGCCACACAGATAGAACACCCAGAGGAAAGGTGTTCAACCCCAAGGCACCGCACACTCCGAGTGTGGCCATCCGCTGGGGAGAGCTTATGGCCACACTCGGTGCACTTAGAAAAGATGGGTTTAGGGGCCTCAGACATCCTAAAGAAAACCCACTTGTTAGGCCCCAAACACACAACACACAGAAACTAACGACCAGCGAAGGGGAGGGAGGGAAAGTTTAGCTAAAAGGGTTTAAACTAGGAAGTTTTACACAAAAAAGGAACCTGAACACTCAACGCTCACACACACTTAAGAGGGATAAGAAAAAATGAGAAATTTGTCTTACAATACCCTGCGATACCAGGAGCTCAAGAACCTAAGCTGCTGACAAGAAGCGTGGCAAACTAGATCTGAGGTCAGTCAGGGATGGCAGGGGATTATGGGTGAAGGGGAGGAGCTAGGAGCTCGGATCTAAGCTATGAAAGATTGCCGGCTCGGATCCGAGGTCTGATCCGATTCTCAAAGGTTGCTGACAAATGAAGTTAACTACTTCAGATCTAACATTTGTGCATTTCATATTAATGTAACCTATCTATTCTCTTCAAATAATTTAATATGTGCTTACTTTCTCCAAGGCTTGCCCTGAAAAAGGGATCTGCTCAATCACACTTTCACCATCAATTAATGCAAATAAATAAATACGTACATATAGCAACAACAGTTTGATTATTAATGGGGCTGACCTCAGGAAAACAGTCATCCGTGGGACAGGCAATCATTCTGGAACAGTTTGATAAAGGAACTTAAGGATGCAAACCCAAAAGTGGCAGCTGAGGAAGTGCTTTCATCAATTGCAAGATTCTTGCTTGAGACCAAAAATGGTCAAAGCTCAGGTCCTTGACAGCCAGTGGTGAACTCGCAACCTGCATGTTTTAGAGACCCATATGAACAACTGAGTTACCTTGAAAAGGCACATCCCTGGTTCAAGTGTTTGCTCTTGTGATGACGTTCTGACTTGTGCTTGTAGATGCAAAGAAGGCCCTCCTACTACAAGTCTCTATGTGATAGAGTCTTTCCTGCTACCATATCTTTGTTAAATGGGTCAAAACCTTTTCCCTCCTCTGATGACAAGTACTGGAAATTAATCTTCTGCAGCTCTCAGCAATGTCTTGTTCTTGTACAAGCAATGCTGATGATGGTCATGGCTGCTAATCTGATGGCCATTTCCTGTGATGCAAGGGCATTTTATAACAAGTCTTTGCAATGAAAATAAAGATTAAGATCTGAACTTCTTGTAAGCTGCAACAAAAAAGGGGGGGGGGAGATTCGGAACATATGTGCTTATGTATCTGGCACATTAAGTCATAGTATATACTGGCATAAATAGTTAGATGTCTCTAAATGAAGGATTTTGCTCTAAAAACATGCAAGATTCTGACTGGTGGAGATGAAATATCCAACCAAGGATCCATCAGGACTGGGTCCTCTACACTGCAGTGAAATACTTTTGCCAAGAAAAGGATCTTCAAGAAAGATTTGCATGTTTTACCTATTTTAGATGGCACACCAAAGTAACATCCATTTATCTCATAAGCAATGTACTGTGAGTACCCTTCACAAAATAAAGGCCTATAACTTACCTGGCTTTCTGCCAACTGGACATCTGTTCCTCTACTCAGGAACTCTTCCTCAACCTTCATTTCAAAATCTTTTGATACTTTTTCTACTTCAGAAAGTCCATTCTCTAATTCTTCAATAAGTTGCATTTGCCTGGTGCACTGTTTACGGCAGTTCATCAAGGATTTATTGCTTGCCTCTATTTTCTTAATATAATGTGATGTATTTTCTTTTGCTTTAATATAATTTGGTCTCTTTTCGTTAAGAGCAGCTTCTTGAGTCCTAAGGTAAGAATATATTGTCATGATTATTTTAATATACAGCAATGAACAGCACTACTAATAGATGTTATGTACTTACCATAACATGGTATCTGCATTGTCCAATTGCATTATGCATCAGGAATGGGTCTTCAGATCCATCGTCGTATCCCAGATGGCCATTTCTCAAACAAACGATCCGAGCCTCAAACTCCTCCCTCTCTCATAATGCCTCACTCCTCCTCAAACCTTCACATCGAGTTTGCTGCCCCTTCCTCAGGATGGGTATCAGAGATAATAGAAATACAGAGACAACAGCAGACCTAATGGAGTCCAAACTAGGAACCAATGGATTCTGTAATCCTCTAGATTGCTCCCAGCTGTACCAGGAAGGGGGGAGGAGGGTGGGATGTGATGCATAGTGAAATTGGACAACTCAGATACCCAGTTATGGTAAGTACATAACGTCTAATCTGATGTCCATTTTATTATGCATCATGAATGGGTCAGAATCCTCAGCTACATAAACCCTGGGAGGACCTCAAGGAAGGATATGCCTGAACACCACTGAACCAAAGGAGGCTCTGTTCCTGGAAATGATGCCCAGCTTGTAATGAGACAAAAATGTACGGGTTGTAGACCAAGTAGCTGCAGCACAGATTTCATCTTTTGGCGTTCTAGCAGAAGAGATCAACATTAATCTGGCGGAGTGGGCTCTAACTGGCTGGGGAAGTTGCTTGCCTTGCTGAGAATAAACTGCTGAAATACATTCCATAATCCATTTAGAAAACATAATCCTAGAGACAGCCTGGCCCAACCTGTTTGGTGAAAAGGCAATGAACAACTGCTCTGACTTTCTATGAAGTCTAGTTCTATGTAGGTAGAAACATAACTGTCTGTGAACGTCCAAAGAATGTAACACGTATTCACCTTTACTGGAGTAATTGGGAAAGAACACAGGTAAATGAATGGTCTGGTTCATGTTCGCCTCCGAAGCGACCTTTGAAATGAAGGAAGGATTCGTCCTAAGAGAAACGATATCCTTGTAAAAGGTTATGTACAGTGGTTGAGAAGACACAGCCTGCAACTCAAACTCTTTTGGCTGATGTTGTAATAGCTACAATAAAGGCCATCTTCTACGACAAATACTTCAGCTTGAAAGAAGTAGCAGGTTCAAAGGGTTTCTAGGTGAAACCTTGGGGTACTAAAGTAAGATCCTAAGAAGGAGAAGGGTCCTTGATTGGAGGCCTTAGGTGAAAACCCCTTTTAAAAATGCCCAACAGAGTTTGGAAGAAGAAAGGGTAGAGGGAAACCCAACTCCCTTCCCAACATGGAAATCTGCGATTGCCATAAGTTGCACTTTATTTCAGAAAAACTAGCTCGCTCATACAAAAGCCAACTCAAAAACATCAGGACATTTGACACTAAGCCTATATTCCTATGTGAAGACGAAATGGAAAACATTTTCTATTTGCTACAATATACGTTCTTGGTGGAGGGCTTTTGAGAGGCAAGGATAATGTCGAGGACAGGTGAAGGAAGCCTGGACTTTAGCAAAATTACTGGAAGTGGAGAAACCAAGCAGTTAGTTTGAGGACTGGGGATCTGTCATTCCATCAGATGTGAAATGAAATCTCGTCAGTGATCCAGTATCAATGGAGGATATTTGTTGTGAACTATACCTGACGAGACCAGTGAGGAGCAATGAGGGTAAGCTTGGTCTTCAACCTGCTGGCTTTCTACAGAACTTTGGGTATCAGGGGGATTGGAGGATAAGTACACAGGAGACCTGGGGACCAATCGCAGACTAGAGCAAACATGGGTGACTCATCCGCAGGGGGGAATCACAGCAAAGTACCTGCTGCATTTGTTGTTTAGGGGGGAAGGCAAATAGATTGCAGCAAGGTTGGCCCAACGGCTGAAAATCTTGTTCGTTACTGACTGGTTCAGGGACCATTCGTGAGGACTCAAAATGGACCTGCTCAATTTGCCCACCAGAACATTGGATTAAACTGGGATGTGCATTGCAGTGAGAAAGCAGTTCGAGAATGGGTAATTGCTTCGGACACTCATGGTCTCTCTGCAGAGCAGTTAAGAACAGCCCCCCCCCCCTGCTTGTTGATGTACCATACCACTGACATGTTGTCCGTCAAGACTACAACTGTCCACAGACTGAGGCAGTCCTGAAAGGCTTGGAAAGTGAGGAAGACCATCCTCATCTCCATAATGTTTATGTGCAATTTGGTCTCTGAAAATTGCCCCCCCACCCCAACAGGGAGGCATCCGTGTTCACTGTGGCTGAAGGAGAGGGGAGGACAAAAGGCCTGCCTGGATGAAGACTGCCTGTGAGCATCCACCATTGCAAGTGATGTCTGCAAATTGGAGTAAACTTGATCGGGGTTGATAATAGGTGACACTGGATAGACCACTGAGCCGCCATAGTCCACCAAAAAACTCGCATGAATAACCTGGCTAGAGGCACCAGAAGGATGGCAGCCGACATGGAGCCCAAGGCTACAAGAACTAAACAAGCTGAAGGAGATGGCGAGTCTAGTAGGCACTGTACCTGCTGCCTGAGAAACAATATCCCCTGCAATGGAGGAGATGCAACTTGCCTTACTGTGTTCAACTGAGTCCCAATGAATTTGATGCCTTAGACTGGGACCATCTTGGATTTTCCCATGTTCACTGTGATTTCCAGGTGGTGAAATAGGCACATCATCACCTGACTCGCCCGGAGTA
Organism: Protopterus annectens; assembly: GCF_019279795.1. Taxonomy (NCBI): domain Eukaryota; kingdom Metazoa; phylum Chordata; order Ceratodontiformes; family Protopteridae; genus Protopterus; species Protopterus annectens. The sequence continues at coordinate 638,156,101 of NC_056745.1, forward strand.
GTTAATGCCTTTTGGGCCCCATTAGGGGCCACTCGTCCAGGTAGGGGAACACCTGGAATCCTTCTAGACCGAAATGTGCTGTGACTACTGCCACACATTTAATGAACAGCCAGGGGGCAGTGGTGAGGACAAAGGGCAGTGCTTTGAAATGGCAATGACTGGCCCCCAACCAGAAATGTAGATATCTCCTAGAGCACCTGTCCATTTTGATATGACAGTACACATCCTGGAGATCCACAGAGCACTTCCAGTTGTCCTTGCACATGAGTGGCAGAATGAACTGTACTGTAACCATGCAGAACTTTGCCTTCTTTACAAGCAGATTCAAACAGCTTAGATCCAGGATGGGTCAAAGGTTCCTGGTTGTCTTTGGCACCAAAAAGAAGACTAAGTTCTGCATCCTCATTGTTCAGTTGGGACCCACAGGATGACTCTTTCGTCTAGAAGTTTGTATACTTCTAGAAGGGCATTCTCCCTCTGACTGGGTGGCAAGTCAGGGAGATGCTCTCCGGTGTTGGGAGGAGGAAGGGAAAAGGGAATACAGTAGCCTCTGGATATAATGCTTAATACCAAAGCACTGTTTGTTGCATCTGTCCAGGCTGCTCGGTGAAAGGACAGTCTACTCCTGACTGCCTCTAGAGTAGGACAGTCAGGCAGAGCCTCAGGAGTGCAGAAAGGGCCTGTCCGAGAAGGGTTGCCTGAAGCCCTGGTTCTGTGGACCCCCTCTCCCTTGGGGCGGCATCTACCACTGAATCCTCTCCCCCTGCCCCTGGAAGAGGATTCATCCTGTGAATCAGGAAAGGCCCCTGGGATTTGCAGAACCACATCTTCTTCCTATTCCACTGGTTCCCTGAAAAGGTCTGTTGGGGGAAGAAAATTTGATCCCTAAGGCAGATAGAGTCTTGCCCTCCTGTTCTCTGCAGGTAAGAATCTCCTTAATCGACGGTTCAAAGAGGAACCATCAAAGGGGGGTGTTAATAAATGAAGCTTTAAAGGGGTCTGCAACCCCGCACAGTCTCCTCTAGATATGTCTCCTGAGGGCTATGCCTGAACCAGCCACTAAAGAGGTTTCCTTCGCCCTATGGGAAATTAGCCTCATCGAGGAGTGAGCAATCAAAGCCATAGTATTCAGCTGTGTGGAAACTTTTTTGAAGTTTTCCTCCGATAGCGACTGTGCCAGACATGTGGAAAGTTCCTTCACCAGGTCTCTCTGGATGAGACTGAAGTGTGGCAGGTACTTCAGTGCTCTCAGCGAAAAAGTGGCTGAAACATACACCCGCTTCCCGTGTCTGTCCAAGGGGGGAGGGGGTGGACAGAAGAGCTCTGTTCGGCGAGCTCTTTTTTGGTGGCTGCCGACACCACAATGACATCAACTGGGACAACTTTACTCCAGAAAGGAGTATCTTGAGGGGGACAAAGGTACTTGCCTGCACGTTTCGGGATTGGCTCCATGGTGTCAGGCTCCTTCCAAGCTCGGCAGGCGATGAGGTCAATAAATGGGGACACCCAGTATGTAGATGGTCTCATCGAGAACGCCTCCAAGAACACTGACTCCTCCAAGAAGGAGGCTGAGAAGACCATCTACCCTTTTGTTTCATGATTTCTACGATATCTCCAAAGGAGATATCATTGGGTGGTGATCTGGGGGACCATTCCCCTTCATCAAAGTCTGTGTCCCCTGTCAAAGACTCCAAGGGGGAGTTGATGTTCTTCCTCTTGCACCACCACTTCCGGGGGACCTCCTCTGTGAGGTACTTGGGGAGGACTCAGAAGACAGGGGAACCCCTTGCTAAGGGGGAGGCTGGAAGCTCTCTGGGAGGGGCTGACCATGGATCAGATAGATAAGAGCAAACTTCGCAGAAATCTCCATAGGGCACCAGACCTGAGCTTTCGAAGGCCAAGGTCGGAGCTGAAACCAACTCTGAGGATCCGGCATTGATCACTCAGATCTGGGACCCACTCTGCTCAGACAGAATCAGAACCAAGCCGTTCTGGGACACTGCCAGAGTTGGAGAAAGGAGTATCCCATGATCCAATGCCAATCCACTCTGGATCACCAGGTCCTGCAACTCCAAAGTCGGGCGGATTGGAGGAAGATGCTGAAGTATCAGGGTCAGAGCTCTCACGGATCCAGAGTGGGTTAGAGAAGGCAAAATCCCCAGCTGGATCTGGGCTTTGAGGAAAAACTGATCATCATCTCATCCATATCAGAATGAGAGAGCCAAGAGAGCTGAGAGGACTGGGAAGAATGTGTCAACCTCACCAGTGATAAGCTTGGCCAGGTGGTCTAAGCGAGGGACAGGGGCTTGCTCCAGTGAGGAATATGACTCCGAGACCTGAGATCCAGGTGGGTGGGACTCAGTTTGCTCCAGGGACAATAAGCTATGGATCCTAATGACATCCAACGGCACCGAAAGGCTGCTCAGACCTGAGATCATAGGATCCGGCAGGGTGGGAGGTTTGGTCACTGCCAACTCCCCCAGACCCATGGGACCTCTCGGATCCAGAGAGAAGCGAACCACAGATGGATCCAATGGGGATAGATCTGAAAGTTTCCTTTATTTTTCAGAAGCAGACGTCCCCAGGGAAGTGTGGGGGGGGTCCCTTCTTTTGGAAGAGAGTCTGAACTCGAGAGGAGAGAAGACACCCTCTCAAGATGACCCTATTCCTCCTATTAGCAATAGCCAGAGGATTAAAATCCAAGCAAATGACGCACAGCATCTTCAAGTGTCCCAGAACCAAGCAATAAACGCACCTCTTGTGGGCATCTGATTGGGGAATCTTATGCCCACAGGAGGCACACCTCTTAAAACTGGAGGGTTTCTCTGTTTTTTCTGACATGCTGCCAGGTACTTACATAAACCACAAACACACACTCTTAGATATCAGCCACACACTAACTATAACTAAAAAAGAGTTATGTACTTACAATAACTTGGCATCTGTGTTATCCTATGTCATCATTCATCACTACAGGGTCTAGGATCAGACATTGGATCCGAGCCAACAACATTCAACAGATGGATCCAAAGCTCTAGCTCCTTCTCCCATGATGCCCTGCTGCCCTCTAGCCCCTAGATCGAGTTTGCTAATAAATCCTAAAAGCTACTCTTACAAAGGTCGAAGAAAACCACTCCAACTTCCTCCACAATTGAAACGAGGTAGGGGGATGGCAGGTGGGAAATGTGATGAAAAAAAGGATAACATAGATGCCAAGTAATGGTAAGTACATAGCTCTTTATCTGATGTTATCAATGTCTTCCTTCATCACCATAGGGTGAAAGTCCCAAGCTACCATTTATCTTGGAAGGCCTCAAGGAAGGAAATGCCGGAGCACTGTCGAGCCAAAAGAAGCCCTGCTCCTAGAAATCGAATTCAACTTGTAATGGGATATAAAGCTGTGAGGATTAGACTAAGTGGCAGCAGCGCAGATATCATCAATAGAAAACCTTGCTACAAAGGCAGTAGAAGTTGCATTAGACCTAGTAGAATGGGCACTGACATTCCCTGGAAATTCATAGTGGTTAAGATTGCAGACTATAGAGATGCCGCTAGATATCTATTTAGAAATAGTGACCTTAGAAACTGGAAGACCACTTCTGTTAGCAGAAAAGGCCACAAAAAGCTGCTTTGACATATGAAAAGCTTTACTCCTGTACAAACTGAACTGTAGTTGTCAATGAACATCCAAGGTACGTAGGATATATTCCCCTCTGTTAGGATAACTGGGGAAGGATACTGGAAGCTGTCTACAATGATTTAGGGACAACTCGGAAGTAATCTTGGGCAAGAGAGGTGGGTTCGTTCTAAAAGGGAATCTGTCCTTGTGAAAAATCAAGTAAGGAGGAGGAGTAACAGAGAGGGCTTGCAGTTCTGAAACCCTCCTAGCTGATGTGATAACTACCAGAAGGGCCGCATTCCAAGACAGCAACTTGAGATTGCAGGAACTAGCAGGCTCAAAGGGACTCCTAGTCAGAGACTGCAGAAGCAACGTGAGGTCCCAAGGAAGCAAAGGATCCTTAATTGGTGGCCAAAGCAGGAAAAAACCCTTTTATAAAAGCTTTACAAAGCCTACATGAAAAGGTAGATTCAGTGCTCTCATGAAAGTTGGAAATCGCCACCAAATGAAACTTAATAGTGGAAAAACTTGCTCCCGCTTGGAAAAGGGAGGACAAGAAAAAACGTGTATCTGAAACTGAAACAGAAAAAGTACCCAGATTCCTTCTCTTAGCCCAGATAAAGAATCTTTTCCACTTACTACTGTATACCTTTCTAGTGGAGGGTTTCTGCAAAGCCAGAATGATGTCTTTTATGGGGGATGATAGCTTGAACTGTTTAATGACCATTGGAACTGGAGAAACCATGTGGTTAAGAGAAGGGTCTGAAGGTATGAGAGAGGAAGCCACAACAAATGGGAAATCAGACCCTGACAGGGAACCTGTATCCATGGTGGATACTTCAGATGAAACCTGATGAAGGGGAACCATGGTTGACAAGGCTAGAAAGAGGCAATGAGGATAAGGGATGTTCTCAGGTGTTGCGCTTTCTGCAGAACCTTGGGATTAAGGGAACAGGACGGTATGCACAAAGGAGACCCGGAGGCCAATCGTGGATTACAGCATCCCTTGGTGACTCCCCCTCAGGGAGGGATCAGAGCGAAGTAACCTGCTACATTTGTGGTTGGCAGGGGAGGCAAAATGGTCGCACCACGGCTGACCCCAACGGTTGAAAATCTGTTTTGCCACTTAAGGATTAAGGGACAACTCATGAGGACTCAAGACAGATTTGCTGAGCCTGTCGGCCAACACTTTACAATCCCCAGGTATGTGTGCTGCAATAGGGAAGCGGCTGAAGGACATCACCAATTCCACACTCTCGTGGCTTCTCTACATAACGGGTAAGAACGTATTTCCCCGTTTGCTGACATACCAAACGAATACCATATTGTCTGTCTGAATTGTAATCATCCCTAGAGGGAGGCAGTCCTGGAAGGCTTGCAACAACAGAAGAACCGCCCTCATCTCTAGAACGTTTATATGCAACTTGGTCTCTACTTGGGACCACGTGCCTTGGACAGTCTTCCCTGAAAATGCACCCCCTATCCCAGCAGGGAGATGTCTGTGGTCACTGTGGCCATGGGTGGTGGGAGAGAAAAGGGTCTGCCTAGATAGAGATCCTGAGAGTGAAGCCACCACTGGAGGTGACATCTCCACACAGGCGTCAGTTTTATAGTCATAGGGAATGAAGCAGAGGCGACCACTGGAATCTAAACTCCACTGTAACACACACACGTGGTACCTGGCCAGAGGAATGAGACGACTGGCCAAGGCCATACATCCAAGAGCCCGAAGACCAGGTGAACCAGGGGGCACGACAGGTCTAATATCTTTGTGACCTGTTCCCATATCAGCAGAATTCTGAGCAAAGATAAATCTGCAATCTCTGAAATGGAGTCCAAATCAAAACCTATGAACTCCAACTACTGAGTGGGGATCAGATTGGATTTCACAGGACTGATGCTTATCCCCAAATGATGGAACAGGGGGAGAACATACTGAATTACCTGTATCAGTCAATGTGTTGAAGGTGCCCTGAGGAGACAATCGTTGAGGTACAGGAAGACCTGGAACTACTGCAAATGCAGGTGAGCCGCTACTACTGCCATACATTTGGTAAACACTCAGGAGGCTGTGGTGAGAACAAAGGATAGGGCCCTGAACTGGTAATGACTGCCTCCAAGCCAGAAGTGAATATGTCTCCTAGAATGCCTGTCTATTTGATGTGACAGTAGGCATCCTGGAGATCCACACAGCACATCCAATCATTCTTGTGTAAAAGTGGCAGAAGGGACTGAGCAGTGACCATCCAGAACATTGATTTCTTCACTGAAAGATTGAGCTTGCTAAAATCCAGAACAGGACGAAGGTCCTGTGTCTTTTATGGCACTAAAAAGAAGCAAGAGTAAGTGCCGGATCCTCTTTGTCCTACTGGGACCTCTTGGATTGCTCTTCTTAGAAGTTGTTGCTGACCTTCTTTGGAGGGCAACTCCCTTTGACTTGGTGGAATGTCTGGGAGGTAACGTCTTACTGGAGGGGGGGGTTCTGAAAAGGGAATGAAATAGCCCCTGGAAACGATATTTAACACCCACTGATCAGAACTGATGTTTGTTCAGGCTAGTGGGTCTATGGACATACAACCTCTGACTGCCTCGCAGAGCAGCCGGACACCGCTGCAGGAGTGCTGCTAGGGCTGCTCAGACAAAAGTTCCCTGGAGCCCTGATTCTGCGAAACCCCTCCCCCCCCGTCTTGATGGCATAGTCATCCATTGGATCCTCTCCCCCTGCCTCTTGAAGATGATTCATCAGGAGCATCCTGAAAAGGAGACTGTGCTTTACAGAACTACATCTTCCTGGTTTCCCACTGGGTCTTAGAGAAGGACCTTTAGGAAGTAGAAAGTTTGATGCCAACTGCAGACAGAGTCTTCCCCTCCTGCTCGCTGCGGGTCAAAGTGTCCTTCATGGAAGGTCCAAAGAGAGTAGAACCATCAAAGGGAGTATTAGTAAAGGACAACTTAAAGGGTTCCGTGAACCAGCACAACCAGGCATGACACCGCAAGGCAATGCCTATACCAGCAGCTCAATAGGTAGCTTCCGCGGCATTGGAAATTAACCTTATCAAGGAATTCGCGAGGAAGGTCAGAATGAATAGCTTGGGAGACACCTGCTTGAGGCTCTCCGACAGCAACAGTTCTGCAAGAGAGGTAGAAAGTTATTGGACCAAATCCCTTTGGAAGTGGATAAAATGTGTCAAGTAATTTGTCACTCTCAGTCCAAAGGTAGCTGAGGCATACACCCACTTCCCAAAACAGTCCATCACGGGGACTCCCTGTTCGAGGGATGGACTGTGGAGCTGTACTCTGCCAGCTCCTTTTTTATGGTGGTGCATCCACGATGGCATCGACTGGGACTCCTTTGCTCCAGAACGAACGGTTTTCAGGAGGACGAATGAACCTGTCGTCCCTCTTTGGAACACGCTCCATCATGTCCGGTTCCTTCCAGGCCCTGCCGGCGATCAGATCCACTAACTCATTAGCATGGGGGGACACCCAGGAGGTGGATGGGCCTGTCCCGAAAGCCTTCAGAAACACAGACTTCTCCGAAGATGGGGGCTGAGGAGACCATTCAGTCTTTTGTTCAGAAGCTCAAGGATGTCTCCAAAGGAGACATCATCGGGCGGAGATCTGCGGGACCTGTCTCCTTCCTCGAGGTCCATATCCTTGGCTAAATGAGCAAGGTTAAATGCACTGGAAAGTGGTTTAAGAGATGCATGCAATTTCAAATATTGTACAAGCTGTCTCCAAATTTAAAAACAGCAGCAGATAGAAAAATAAAATGTATATTAATTTGAGAAATACTTGTGTCTATAAACTGGTTCATTCCACGTAATACAATTGCATACGTAATCATCAATGTCCCAAAAAGAATGGACAAATACACAGTGCAGCATTTGAGACCAAGTGACAAAAATATTTTTTGCAAACTGTTATCATAACTATATAATAATATTAAGCCTGTATCCATAGCACATACTTTGCCTAACTCTGACATGATTTAAATCAATATTTTCAAATTAGTTAAGGCAAGGCTTGGTAGCATCATCAAAACAGAAGCAAACAGGAACTTTGGGATTCAAAAACATGCCTAGCCCGATTGCAGAGTGCCTACCACAGGTACAGCTTTGTCAGATGATGTGGTCCAAAATTCATTATTAATTAACTACACAGACTAGTAAACATGCTCACATTACCATATAGACTTGTGGTGAAGGAAGAAAACTCACAGTCAGGGCTATGAATGTGACAAACTAGATGGGCACAGTGAATTCCATTGCCAGAGTGAGTACACAAACAAATACATAAGATGATAAAACAAGTAAACCACTTTAAAGAGGTCACTGCAATATTTAAATCTTTTTTTTTTTAATCATAAAAAGAGATGGGAATGGGAACACAGGAGAGTAGAACTAGGGGTAGCAAAGCAGATGAGAATTCACAAGGAAAACAAAACAGGAAAGGGGACTAGGGAGACTTTTTGGTTGAAGAAGGGAAGCTGGGGAAGGATGTAAGGTATAGTAAGAGGATAAGGGTCAGAAGTAGGGGCAAATGCACAAACATATAGCACAGACTGACAGGAGAGATGCTGACAATGAGAATGGGGAGGCAGTGGATTTAGAAAGACAAACAAATTAGAACACTGGTGATGAATAGAACTGGAAAACCAACATTAGAGGGCTCTGACGCACAAGGGAGGGAAACAGTGATGGGGGAGGCCATATCCTTCTGTATCACACTGCCTGTGCAATACTAACGGGAAGTCAGACAGTACCCTGTCTGTTACAAATTGTACTTGCGGTGGTAGTGGCATTATTACTGATGGAAATAGCACCAAGATCTATAATCTACAGAGTGATATGAAATGGTCATACCCAAGGCCCACTCATTCATATTACTTACTGTAGCCAAAGAAAAGAGGTAGCAGTAATGACCTACATACAGGTGTACCTGCCACCCACACGCTACTTTTTTAAAAAGTGCTCAGGATGGTGAAGAAGAATATCAACAGATCCGGACTGGCAGTTTCATCTTCACTGCTGCTATAACTAATACCAGCAGGACTTAGCCTGGCAATATAAACCTTCTCAGGTAACCTGGTCCCTCCCCATTTTAATACCACCATGTTCCCTAGGACCTTTTGTCCAGAACCTTGAGGTCTGTACAAGATGGAAAGACAAAACAAACAATAAAGTAAAGTTTTGTACCTACCATAAATGTAGATGTTCGAGTGTATACAGTGCTGCAGTCATTACACTTGGGTTATCCTGCCGTCAGGCGGTTCCCCAGCCGGCCTGAGTTCCAAAGTCTTGGTCAGGCATCGGTTGCTGTCGCCTCCTTCCTGACATCAGTGCGACAGGGGTATATAAGATGCAGCCGACGACATTTTTGTCAGTTTTTCTTGCCCCAGATGTCAGGTGCCTCTAAATAGGTAGGCAACTTCAATTGCTAATAAAACATACATAAGAAAAGCAAAAAACAACTTACAGCTGCCAGCAAATACTCCCCATAGGTGGTAAGGGTAGAAGAGATAGGTACGTACCAGCCAGTAAGAGGGGAAGGAGGGAGGTTAACCTGGACTGCAGCAGTGTATACACTCGAACATCTACATTTATGGTAGGTACAAAACTGTACTATGTTCATCGTGTTACACTGCTGCAGTCATTACACTTGGGTAGAATCCCAAAGCTGAGGTAGGGTGGCTGGTTCTATAAGGCATTAGGGGTGGCTATAAGGCCCTGCAGCACTGCAGTGGTGAAGCCAGCTCTGGATTTAGAGTATAGAGGCAGATGGTAATGCTTGGTGAAGGTATGTCCAAAACTTCAAGTTGCTGCTTCCAAAATATCCTTAGTAGGTACTCCCCTAAGGTAGGCAGTTGAAGTGGCTGTTGCCCTGTTGGAGTGAGAGCTAATGCTGCTAGGTACAGGTTTTCCATGGTATGTGTAGCAGAAACGTATACAGTGTCCTATCCATTTTGAAATAGTCTGTTTTGAAATGGCTTTTCCCTGTGTTCCTGCAGCATGTGCTACCAATAATTGCTCAGATTTTCTGAAAGCTTTGGTTTTGTCCAAGTAGAAGCGTAACTGCCTGTGAATGTCCAAAGAGTGCAGTAGTCTCTTCCCCTTTATTCTGTGGTTTAGGATAAAAAGTTGGCAGGTGAATAGTTTGATTTACAGCCACACTGGATACCACCTTTGGCATAAACGTAGGGTTAGTTCTTAAAGACATCCTGTCCTGGTGGAAAATGAGGAAAGGTTCCACTGCCATTAGTGCCTGTAATTCTGAAACTCTTCGTGCTGATGTTATTGCCAGGAGCAGAGCAGTTTTCCAAGAGATATATTTTAATTCTGTTGTGTTAGCTGGCTCAAAAGGAGGTAAAGTTAGTTTTTCTAAAAACAAAGTTGAGGTCCCAAGTTGGAGTAGGTGCTCTCTGGGAGGTCTTATGTTCTTAGCCCCTCTCAGGTACTGTTTTAACAGAGGATTAGAGAAAATTGGTGGATCTGTGTTGTAATGAGCAGAGATGGCAGAGGCATGGATCTTGATGGATGAGAAGGAGAGGCCTTTGTCCAGCATCTCAGTTAAGTAGTGTAGTATCTGTGGAATGTTTGGGACAAAAGGGTCAAGGCTGTGAGCTTGGTTCCAGGCACACACCCCCAATAACCTATTACAGTCAATAACCTATTACAGTCAAAGTCTAGGGATACAAATGGGAAGTGGCTTAATATATGACTGTCTTAAGAAGAAAGAAAAGCGGTAAGGAGGGTATAACCATAAAAAACAACTATTTACACCATGTACTTCTATTTATACCATATTTACAACATATTTACACCATGGATGCCAGAGGATAACAAAATGATATAACAAAATATTTTGTAAAATCAAAAGTCACCGTGTGATGGTAACAATTGTCTAATGGTTATAGGGCCAGAAATGATACTGATGGAGGTTTTCCTGGAATGTAGTGTTAGAGACACACATTTTGGAAGATTATTTAGTTTGGATTAGGTCAAAAGTCTACACCAGTAATTCTGAAAATATTCTTTTTCTTTTGCTATTATTGCATAACTTATGTGCAGATATATATTTGATTGCCATTGATGTAAAGTTTTCCCAAGCTATTGTTGAGGACTGACCCAGTTTTGGCTATAAAATATTTGAGAAGAACACAGGCTGTAACACAGATGTGGCAATGGATACCATAGAGATTTAGGAATAATATTTAAAATAATAGTTTGCCAAGAGAATGTGTTTTTAAGTATCCCATTTTTCCAACTGAGTTCTGAGAGAACACCAGAGTTTGTAAATATTCTTACAACTCCAAAAGATGTGAAGTATATCTACGTGTGGGAGGGAACAGAACATACAGGTTAGGTTTTTATTGTATCAAATTTCAGTAACTTACTGCTGGGGTATAGTAGGAATTGTTGTTTATCATAAGCTGGGTGTAAATTAGGTTTTGAAGGGGTTAAATTCACGGTATTATTGATTGCTTAGCACTTAGACTCCATACAAATTTCTCCTTGTATACCGTCCCAATATTTGGAAAATAGAAGTGAATGGTTATACTTAATGCTTGACACAAGTTTATAGGTGTTCAAAATCATTTTGTTCAGTAGGGAGAGTGATTTAGTGATAGATTGTGATACTGTAATGTCTTGCTCCTTCACTCTATAGTAAGAGAAATTTTTAAAAAAAAAAAAAAAAGATTTTTTTCCCCCCCGGAAAAAGGGGGTGCAGGGGGAGGGAAAAATTTGGTGGGTTTTTTTAACCAAAAAAAAAAACTTCCGGCACCTTTAATTGGAAGGGTTTGCCTGCGGGGGTTTTTTTTAAAAAATTCAAAGGGAAAAAAGGGTTTTTCCGGGGGGGGGGGGGGGGGGGGGGGGGGGGGTGGGGGGGGGGGGGGGGGGGGGGGGGGGGGGGGGGGGGGGTTGTTTTTTTTTTTTTTTTTTTTTTTTTTTTTTTTTTTTTTTTTTTTTTAAACCTTTATTTTTTTTTTTTTTTTTTTTTTTTTTTTTTTTGGGATTCCAAAATGGAAAAAATTTTTTAAGGGAAAAGGAATTAAGGGGCAGCTAGTTGAACTTTAATAGTTGAGACAGAAGATCCCTGATTAAATAGGGATGTTAAGAATTTCAAAACCTCTGGGACAGGAGCAGTGATAGGGTCTAAGCCCTTGAGTTGAGCCCAGATAGCAAACCTCTTCCACTTACTGAGGTACAATTTGTTAGTGGTGGGTTTGTGGGCGAAGACAAAATGTGGACAACTTCCGGTCTAGTGTGTGACTTCTAACTAAGGTCGGAAGTGGAGGAGCCAAGCTGTCAATTTCAGAGATTGAAGGGACTGATGCCAATGTCCCGACTGATGGATTAGCAAATCCGGGATCAGGTCTAAGGTCCACGGATCGTCCACTGCATGCTTTTTCAGGTAAGGAAACCATATCTGACGAGGCCAGTATGGGGCAATCAGAATCATTGAAGACCTTAGCTGAGAAGCTTTTTGAATGACTTTGGGAAGGAGTGAAATTGGAGGAAAAGCATAAAGCAACCCTGTTGGCCAGGGTTGTGCTAGAGCATCCATGGCCGGTACTTCCTGATGAGGAATCAAGGAGAAGAACCTTTGGCACTTGGTGTTTTGTGGAGTCGCAAATAGGTCGCAGCACGGCGTTCCCCACCTCTTGAAAATCTGGGCTGCTACTGTGCGGTTTAGAGACCATTCGTGAGGAGAGAGAATTGTCCTGCTTAATTTGTCCGCCAATACATTTGACTTACCGGGGATGTGGGTCACAAACAAGAAGCGGTTGGTAGCTACAGCCCATTCCCACACTCTCATGGCCTCTCTGCAAAGGGATACGATCTGGTCCCTCCTTGTTTGTTCAGGTACCAAACCACCGACATGTTGTCTGTGTGGATGGCGATGATGCCCTGAGGAAGGAACTTGTGTAAGGCCTGTAGGGATAGAAGTACAGCCCTCATCTCCAACACGTTGATGTGGAGAAGAGCTTCGTCCGGAAGCCAGGAGCCCTGAACTAGCCTGCCCAGACAATGCCCCCCCCACCCTATCTGGGAGGCATCTGTCGTCAGGGTAACCACTGGAGGGGGGAGAACAAAGGGTTTTCCCTGATCCAAGTTGGATGTCTGAAGCCACCAGCGCAGGTCCCTTTGCATAATTCCGTAATCATGATGTGATAATTGAGGGAAGATCTTGAAAGGACCATTGAGTTGATAAGAGCCACTGAAGAATCCTCATGTGTAACCTTGCTAGAGGAACTAAAAGTACCGTGGCAGACATTGAGCCTAGAACCTGTAGGACCATCCTGGCTGGGGCTTTGGATCTCGAGATCAGAGCTTGAACTTGGCCCTGTAAGGTTCGGATCCTTCGGCAGGAAGAAAGACACGCATCAATCTTGAGTCTATCTCTGCTCCTATAAACTTTATGCGCTGAGAGGGCAGCAAGACAGACTTTGACCAATTGAATGTAATCCCAGGGAAACACCCAGGGAGATGGTGGCTTTGAGGTTGTCCATAAGTAGATGCCTGGTGGTGGCAGTCAGGAGCCAGTCGTCGAGATAGGGAAACACTTGGAATCCAAGGCTCCTCAGGTGAGCCGTCACTACTGCCAAACACTTGGTGAACACCCTGGGGGCTGTGGTGAGACCAAAGGGCAGAGCACAAAATTGGTAATGACTGGTTCCCAGGCTGAAGCGCAGATACCTTCTGGATGCCTGATGTACCGGTATGTGATAATAGGCGTCCTTGAGGTCTATGGAGCACATCCAAACATCCTTCTCCAACAACGGGAGAATGGATTGCAATGTGACCATTGAATTTGGATTTCAGCGGATAGGTTCAGTCTGCTGAGATCCAATATTGGTCTCAGGTCCCCTGTCTTTTGGCACTAAAAGAACCTGGAGTAATTTCCTGATCGATTTGGTCTGTGGGGACCGGTTGGATGACTCCTTTTGTAGCAGCTTTGAAGCTTCTGCGGCTGCTATTTCCCTTTGACTGGGTGGTGGGTCCGGGATTCTCTTGGAGCGGAGGGTGAGTATTTGAATGGGATGGTGTAACCTCCGGCAATTATCCGAAGCACCCATCTGTCCTGAGTGATTGACTCCCAGGCTTCTAGGTGCTTGGCAAAACGACACCCGACTGGCTCGAGCAGCACAGCGGGCAATCCCTCATGTCGTGTGGGAGGCTGAAGAGCCACGAAAGGACTCGCGGTCTCCAGAATTGCGGGCCCTCTGCACACGCCTCTGGGACGTCTCCCTGAAAAATTTCCCGCCCTCTGCCTCTGGACGGGGAATCTTCCTGCTGTTGGGAGAAAAACTTGCGAGATTTTGGAACTACATTTTCCCCTCCTTTGGCCTTGGGGTAAGGCCGAAGGGAGTGGAATAACGGGCCCTACGGCAGATAACGTTTTCCCTCTTGCTCACAGCGGGTAAGGGTGTCTTTCACCTTGGGTCCAAACAATGAGGACCCATCAAAGGGAGCGTCGTGAAGGAAGATTTGAAGGCCTCCATGAACTGACACAAGCGGAGCCAGGCCTGTCTCACGTGAGCCACGCCTGTGCCTGCCGCTCTACCGCCCCTTCCGCATAGGATATGAGCCTCATGGACGAGTTAGCAATTGGCGTAAGGATAGCCAACTGAGAGCTAGCGGACTGGGCTAGCTGTTCAGGTAGGTTACCGAGAGGGAGTCTGACAACTCCTTGACCAGATCCCTCTGAAGCCTGGTAAAATGTGCCAAATAATTCAGAGACCTTAAAGTAAAGGCCGCTGAAGTCAGGGTGCGCTTCCCGTACCTATCCATACTCCTAGACTCCTTATTAGGAGGATGGATGGACGTTGAAGCCTCTGCCACGTCCTGCTGTGTAGCAGATGCCACCACCATGGCATCTACAGCCACGCCTTTAGTAAGGAACTCCTTCTCGGGGAGCAGATAAGAATTTGTTTGGGCGAGAAGGGACTGGTTCCACAGTATCCGGGTGTTCCCCGCCCTTGACAAACTAAATCCAGAAGCTCGTCGAAGGCGGAGATACCCAGGAGGCGGAGGCTGAGCCCCAAAGGCCTTGAGGAGCACTGATTCGTCCGCAGGGGGCGGTTTGGACATCCAACCGCCTCGTTGTTTGAGGATCTCTAAGATGTCTGCAAAGGAGACATCATCCGAGGAGCGACTTAGGGACCCCTCTGCATCATCCATATCCGTGTCCGATGTGATAGACTCGGGGGAGTCCACGTGCTTCCTCTTGCACGATCTCTTCCTTGGGGGTTCCTCTGGAGATGACTCCGAAGAACCCTCAGGAAGACGGGAACCCCACTGGGGGTAACCTCAGGCCTCGGGGCTCCGCTGGCTACGGACAGGGGAACTGCCAAAGACCCAGTCTCCACGCCCAGGGAAGGTGCTGGTAAAACCGGAGAGATGGCCGAAGAGGATTTGGCCAAGGCACTCCTCATGGCTCTGAAAGCCGGACCTCCAGAATCCTGGGGCGTCCAGTCTCCGGGGCCATGATAGTAGGCGGAAGTCCCGCGAGCTTACCGAGAGGGAGGCTCGGAACAGCATCGGTCCCGAAACATCACCCTCGGGTCCAGCCGAAGAAGTCGCGTACCAAACTCGGACCCGAGGCCCGGGTTGGAGTAAGGGTCGGAGCCGACCCTGAGATCTCCACCGGCTCCAAGAGCACCTGCTCCGGAGCGAAGCAGTCGGAGGAGGAATAACAATGGGGTGGGTCATGGCCATCGGCTCCGAAGCCAACTGGGTGGGAGCGAAACAAATTTTGGAAGACTGGGGACTGGAAAAGTCTTTGGAGCACCCTGTCTATATCAGAATCCGACATTCTCGAAGACCGAGAGGAAACAGAGCGGGTTCGAGAAGACCTCTCCCTCGGCCCCAAGGGACTAGGGGACCCGGCTCAGGCGACTCTATGAGAATCGGCGCCGAGGAAACACACACCAGATTCCATCGGTGCCGAGGTGAACCGGCGCCGAGGAGGAAGTGTCTGGCGGGCGACCCTTGTCGGCTCCGAGGCAGTGGAGCCGAAGGTGACCCGCCTCTCGATGCCCCAGCCATCGGCTCCGAAGCCCGAGGAGTCGATACTGGAGGCATCGAGGCAGACCGTTCCGACCTCGGCTCCGAAGTCTTTGGGGCCGAAGGAGGGGCCTGCCTAGGTCTCTTGGCTGTCGGATCCGCCGGCCGGGTCGGGGCCGAAGCCCTTTTCTTTGGCAGGAGTCGGAGGAAGACAAGGCTTCTTCAAAAGAGGGTTTAATCAACCCTTTAAGAATTAATTTATTTTTCCTCTCCTGGAGGACCCTAGAGGAAAAAGCGTGACATACGCTGCATGACTCCTGCAAGTGCTTTGCCCCTAAACAATAAACACAAAGTAGATGGTCATCTGTAACAGACATCTTAAAAGCACATTTAGTACATTTTTAAAGCCGAAGGCCTAGGGGCTTGAGACATGATGTCAAACAATTTCTGACAGGAAATTTCACAACTGTAGAATCGCTATGACAAAAAACCGAAGGCTTACAGAAACAGTGTAAAAACACAACCTTAGGTGTAATAACCGGGAACTTTAAAAACACTAAAAAGTTCAGTTTTACAGTTTGACCAAAAAGGCCCTGGATTGAAAGGGGGGCCGAAACAAACTCTACCCAATCACACACAATAAATTCCACTACTCAATCGTACACAAAAGGCAGCAATAGGCAGCAATAGCCGTTAAAACGGCTTTTGTGAAATACAAGCACAAAACTGACAGAAAAAGTAGTTAATAAAGCTACTCAGCCCAGCCAGCTCGAGACCACGTCCTTGCAGTTAAGCGGCAAACGAGATCTGGGGGACTGATGGTGGTGCATCCTGGGATATAGTAAGCTCAGCCAATAAGAGACTTCGCTCTTTGGCATAAGCGTGCCGAGTCGGAGCCGAGGGATCGGCTCCGAACCCATCATTCAGAATGTAGGCGAGATAGGATCACATAACATCGTAGGGTTAGTTCTTAAAGACATCCTGTCCTGGTGGAAAATGAGGAAAGGTTCCACTGCCATTAGTGCCTGTAATTCTGAAACTCTTCGTGCTGATGTTATTGCCAGGAGCAGAGCAGTTTTCCAAGAGATATATTTTAATTCTGTTGTGTTAGCTGGCTCAAAAGGAGGTAAAGTTAGTTTTTCTAAAAACAAAGTTGAGGTCCCAAGTTGGAGTAGGTGCTCTACGGGGCGGTCTTATGTTCTTAGCCCCTCTCAGGTACTGTTTTAACAGAGGATTAGAGAAAATTGGTGGATCTGTGTTGTAATGAGCAGAGATGGCAGAGGCATGGATCTTGATGGATGAGAAGGAGAGGCCTTTGTCCAGCATCTCAGTTAAGTAGTGTAGTATCTGTGGAATGTTTGGGACAAAAGGGTCAAGGCTGTGAGCTTGGTTCCAGGCACACACCCCCAATAACCTATTACAGTCAATAACCTATTACAGTCAAAGTCTAGGGATACAAATGGGAAGTGGCTTAATATATGACTGTCTTAAGAAGAAAGAAAAGCGGTAAGGAGGGTATAACCATAAAAAACAACTATTTACACCATGTACTTCTATTTATACCATATTTACAACATATTTACACCATGGATGCCAGAGGATAACAAAATGATATAACAAAATATTTTGTAAAATCAAAAGTCACCGTGTGATGGTAACAATTGTCTAATGGTTATAGGGCCAGAAATGATACTGATGGAGGTTTTCCTGGAATGTAGTGTTAGAGACACACATTTTGGAAGATTATTTAGTTTGGATTAGGTCAAAAAGTCTACACCAGTAATTCTGAAAATATTCTTTTTTCTTTTTGCTATTATTGCATAACTTATGTGCAGATATATATTTGATTGCCATTGATGTAAAGTTTTCCCAAGCTATTGTTGAGGGACTGACCCAGTTTTTGGCTATAAAATATTTGAGAAGGGCACAGGCTGTAACACAGATGTGGCAATGGATACCCTTAAGAGATTTAGGAATAATATTTAAAATAATAGTTTGCCAAGAGAATGTGTTTTTTTCGTATCCCATTTTTTCCAACTGAGTTCTGAGAGAACACCAGAGTTTGTAAATATTCTTACAACTCCAAAAGATGTGAAGTATATCTACGTGTGGGAGGGAACAGAACATACAGGTTAGGTTTTTATTGTATCCAAATTTCAGTAACACTGCTGGGGTATAGTAGGAATTGTTGTTTATCATAAGCTGGGTGTAAATTAGGTTTTTGAAGGGGGTTAAATTCACGGTATTATTGATTGCTTCGCACTTAGACTCCATACAAATTTCTCCTTGTATACCGTCCCAATATTTGGAAAATAGAAGTGAATGGTTATACTTAATGCTTGACACAAGTTTATAGGTGTTCAAAATCATTTTGTTCAGTAGGGAGAGTGATTTAGTGATAGATTGTGATACTGTAATGTCTTGCTCCTTCACTCTATAGTAAGAGAATTTTTGTTTTATAAGTGAGCTAATTTGCCTTAAGATAGGATCATATTTGTTAGGAGCACCAAATAAAGCTTTGACCTCGGCAACATTTTTAGAGTTATAGAAGTGCCAAACTATGGCTTTCTTAACAATAGGGAAGTTTGTTAGATCGATCATTTTATTATTGATTTTTAAGTTAGGGATTAGGTGAATAGGTTAGAGAATGGGAATAGTATCGTGTAAATTTAAGGAGGTCAGAGTTTGAAAGATGCAAATTTTGTTCTTTAGTGTAGGCAAGATCTTGAACTTGTAGTCACCATCAGGTGCAAGACAAGGGACGGCATATGGATTGAGTTTTAACGAATCTATATAGTTGCACCAGATTTTGATCCAGGTTGGGTACAAAGTTTCAGCAGAGGGGTCATAGCAGGCTATTTGAATTAGACGGCTAGCATTAATGATGTCGTAATATAAATTAAAATCTGGGAGACTTAAACCACCTTTGTTCTTTGGGGTAATTAGATTCCTGTATGATATTCTGGTTGATTAAGGGAAGCATAAAAACTGTGAGATTTTGGTTTCCATTTTTCTGAAAAAAAATTTTGGAATGTTTAAGAAGATGGAGTTAAGATGAAAAAGGATTCTAGGCAAAGTATTCATTTTAATGATAGCAGATTTTGATAGCAAAGAAAGATTGATGTTTTTCCATCTAGTTAGATCGCTATTTATCTGATCCCAGATTCTATATAGGTTTGCTTTTATTAGTTCTTGGTGAGGGTGTGTGAAATTTATTCCTAGGTATTTAATTGTATATTTGAGACGAATGTCAGACAGGGGGAAGTAATATTCTAAATGGTTTGCAGGGTTTAATGGAAAAATAGATGATTTAGCAGGGTTTAATTTATAATTAGCAGCCTCAGCAAAATGATTAATAGAATTTTCAAATTTTATGAAGATCGGTGTTGGGAAGCTCAAAATAGAGGTTTAGGTCATCTGCAAATGCAGAATAATTTATATCAATGTTGAAGACTTTTGGGATATGGTGATAATCTTTTGTTTAACCCAGAGAAGGAAAGGTTCCAGATATAAATTAAAAAGATAAGGTGAGAATGGGCAACCCTGCCTAGTGCCATTGGTAATTTTAATAGGGCGTGATAAAGTTTCATTTATATACAGGGAAGTAGAGGCATTGTTATAAAGCATCTTAATAGTGTTGATAATCAGATCAGGAAAGTTAAAGAATTTCATGGTTAGGTAAAGGAAGTTTAGATCAACCTTATCAAAGGCTTTGGTAGCATCTAGGGTGAGTGCATAACGTGGGTGGTTATCACTTTTTAGAAACAACATTAATGTGTTTAAGGTAAGAGTATTGTCACACAGCTGCCTCTGTTTCATAAATCCCAACTGTTCAGGAGAAATGACTGTAGCTATAACTTGCTGAATTCTATTAGCAAAAATGGTAGATAAGATTTTGATGTCAACGTTAATAAGGGCGATAGGCCTATAGCAGAGAGGGTTGGACTTGTCAGAGTTTGGTTTTGGGATGAATATTGTTTTCGAATTGTTCATATACTTATCAGTAATCCCTTTCGAGATGATATAATTATGCATAGCAAGGAGAGTTTTAGAAAGGTGACGACTAAAAGTTTTATAAAATTCTCCTGTAAAGACATCAGGACCTGGCGCCTTATTTGGTTTAAACTTTTTAATAGCTAACATTATTTCATTCAGTGTTATGGGGCTGTTTAGAAGGGTGTTTTGCACGAAGGATAAGTTTGGAACAGATAGCTCATTTAGGAATTTTTTTGCGCATTTCATTTGCGGTCTGGTTTTGGGGATTATAGATTTCAATGAAGATATTTACAAAGGAGTTAACAATATCTTCATTACTGTATAAGTTTTTCCCTTTATATTTTATTTCATTAATATAGTTTGGTCCCTCTTTGATGTTTATGAGTCCAGCTAGTGTTCTGGAGGGGGTTTGGGCCCATTCCGAATATCTGTGAAGGAGTTTGAGTTCTACCAAGGACTGATTTTGTAAGTGAAATGAGTAAATTTTTTTTTGTATCACATGTAATTCAGGAGAAAAATCCTTTTGTAGTTGCGCATCAGTCATCTTTTGCTCATTGTTCAGGTTATTGATGTACAATTTCTCTTTTTTTTATAATAAGATGATTTTTGTATGAGTATTCCTCTGAATGACCACTTTGGCCGTAGCCCATTGGATATCTAAGGGGATGGTGGATAAACAAGATTCTGCATCAAATTGTTTCAGATAATCATTAATTTCCTGCAGAACATCTTTTTTAAGAATGTTACTGTTTAGTGACCAAGTGGGACTACTACCATTGCGATTCAGGTGGTGAGTGGGATTAATACAAAGTGAGACATTCGAGTGGTCGGATATACATCTAGCCTCAAGGGCAAAGTTTGTAATTTTGTTTGAAAAGATATCAGAGACCAAAAAATAATCAATTCTGGACCAGACTTTATGCGAAGCCGAATAAAACGTGAACTTATTTAGCTCTCTGTCATGGTCAAATATTAAAAAAGGGTCAACTAAGTTGAAGCTATTTATCAAATCCTGAATAGATGCAGTTACTTGCGAGGGCTGTTTCCTGTTTTTATTTGAACTATCATTCAAGGGGTCCATGAGTGCATTCCAATCACCACCAATAATGAAAAGATGATTAGGAAATTGAAGTAGTAGATTATGTATTTCATAGAAGAATAAGTGCTAGTTTGTACAAGGGCTATATAGGTTTAAGAAAAGTAAAGGGTATTTTACCTGAGGGTATGAGCAGGAAAATAAACACCATCTACCATTCGGGTCAAATTTAGTATTTAGCACTTCACCAGGAAAGGATTTTTTAATTATTATTACAGTGCCTTTTGATGCAAGACTATTCCCTGCTGATATCACAAGTTTAATCCAATTTGTTTTTTTAATTTTATCCCATTGAATATTTGTCATATGGGTCTCCTGTAAAAAGACGATGTTGGATTTATCCTGAAAAATCAGGTGCATAACTAGTATCTTTTTATTGATTTCTTGAAGCCCATTTACATTCCAGGAATTCACACTAATCATCATAATTAGATCAAAACGTAGATATATGCTAGGATAAACTAAGAAAAAAGCCCTACCAGGGACGATGCAATTAATAAACACATTTTTTATATACGACAGAAAGTGTAATGTGGTAGTAAATCGTATTCTGGCATCCATGCTCTTTACCATAAACCCCGTGCCTAACCACCTGTCTCCCCGAGTCATTTTTGAAAAAGTTTTAGATAGATACAAGTGATCTGTTTTGAAATATTTTCCCTTATGAAGAATAATATAAGAACAGAGCAGGGAGACATATAAACTAACATCAATAGTCCAAAGTGCCAACAAACATTGGACAACTACACCATCATGCCACTCCCAAAAATGTTAAGGAATATTGAAAAACATATGCACATAGAATGGACAGTTAAAGGCAAAGTGACGTTCGGGTTAGGAGTTAAAGGAGATAAAATAATACCACCATAAGAACATAATACATACAGCATTTTTTTTTTTTTTAGATTATTGCCCTCGAAAATTTCCATGCAAATAGGCGAGTGAGGTTGGAGTAATATAGACAATAAAAGTTACTAAGCAACTGAAACCAACACAATTTATAACCAAAGCTATTAATAACCATTACAGCAGATAGTAATGCAGGTTCTATTTATAACTGGCATAGCAGTAAGTACCATCATAACCTAACACTATGTTTTGGTCTCCTGTCTGGAGAAGGGGCAATCAACTTAGATAAGCTCTAACTGAGCATACTGCTCTAAAGGGAGGTTAATGAAGGGGGTAATTATAACAAGAAAAAATTACAGGTTAAATATATACATCAACAAACAGAATAGCTCTGAGTAATGTAAATACATTTTTTACCTATCTAGATAGCTAGCTGGGTTTACTAAATATGCATTACACACAAAATTACATAATACGATTAAAGAAGGAAAGACAGAAACAAGAGTATTAAATGACAACCTAAGCAGATAATTGGATTTTCACTAAATGCAGTTCACAATAAACTACATAACTCACATATCATCACTAACCAATAAAAAACACAGTTTAGGCCAGCCTTTTTAGCAAGCAAGCAAGTTTTAGCAAGCCAGCTAATTAAACCAAGCACAAGCATACAGCATATCAAGCTCACTAGCTCTGTAGATCCACCTTCATTGAGAGAAAGAACAAGCCATCCATATCCTGCACTTTCAGTATATAATTAAAACATCATGATTCATGAATCGTGATTGAATCATGGTGAAAGTATTCAAAATGCTAATTTGTGTTACCATGCAACAACAGATAAATTTCAAACATGAAGGCATATTTTCAGTAAAGGTAGCATAGCTGTGAAGCAGACTAATGGATTACTAAACAGGCAATTGTCTTTAGCTGTCTTTAAATAACTTTTGACAATTGCATAGGCTTTTTATTTTACTCACAGAGTCTGAGTTTGTATCACAAACACTTTCACAATGAGCACTTAAACACACACCTAAATACTAAATAGAAAACCAAATGTGAACACATAAAATATTGTTTTTGAAAAACTGAAAGGCACGGAAAAGCACGTCTGAAGTATGGCATTGTAGTTTTGCAACATGACCAGCAGATGGCAGCTACTATACATTTTGATATGAAAGACTTCTGACAAAGTGATGTATTTGTATTGCTAGAAAAAACCTATATTGTAATAAATTGATTACTTAAACATAAGATTAGGCTGCTGAATTACCCTGACCAGAGTCCTTTATAGTCCATTTAAATTACCCCCATCCTGAAATGTCCAGAAAGTGTTTTAGATCCATTTCTTTTTCCCTAAGCTCTAATTCATGATATTAGCATTCCCAGAAATACACTGCTTCTTCTTCTTCTGTCGTGACCTCCGACCTTGTGGTGCCATCGGCTGATGTTTCTGTTGCATTCTGGGTAATGGAATGTTGAAAAGGCCCTGGGAGCTTATGGAACTCTTGTGGAGCACTAAATAATGCCTCAACAGGTCACAGAGAGCCTCGTGCACTGATGCAAACGGGCCAACATATTGCTGAAGAGCTAGAAAGGAAAATAAAAACAAAAAAAAAGCCAGGACAACCAGATAATGGTAAAAATAAGCTGGGAAGATGGCAGGGTAAGTTAGAATCCGTTAGCAGTGTTAGAAAGCCAGCAGAGATAGGTTTTTGTAGGTGTATTCATCTTGGTTATACTATTTGTTAGTCTTAACAGTAATTCATAGCTTTTAAGCCTATACTGTATTATCTTGATTATATTATTTTACTAGCTTTAACAGTATAGCTAGTTAAGCAGGTAGTTCCCTGAAAGCTTGCATAAAAACTTTTTTTGCTTCATCTGCAGAGTGTATTATGAATTTCTGATCCCCATAGCTGAAGGAGAGGATGGCTGGGTATTTCATCTGGAAGCGTAATATTTTTTTTGATCAAC
This sequence comes from Protopterus annectens, assembly GCF_019279795.1. Classification (NCBI taxonomy): domain Eukaryota; kingdom Metazoa; phylum Chordata; order Ceratodontiformes; family Protopteridae; genus Protopterus; species Protopterus annectens. The sequence goes on from NC_056745.1 coordinate 638,179,652, forward strand.
AAAGCACAAAAAGGAGCTAGAGCTTGTCTTTGAGCCTTAATGGTCTGGGGTAAATCCTGTGCTATTGTAATCCTGTGGCCACTCCATGAAATGTTACTTTTCTTTTTTGCAGCCATGAGGAGTGTGGTAACATGTGCAGCATTTAGTAGCCTTGCATAAATCTGCCTAGGAACACCCTCATCTTGTGATCTTCGTAATGCTCTATGAGCTCTTTCAATAATGATTTCTTTAGCTAAGATTTTATTTTCAGTGATGTGTTCAAAAATCTCAGTTAGTATGACTGGTAGTTGTACTTGGTCGAACTTTTCTGGAATGCCACGTATTAGAATGTTGTTTCTCCTACTGCGTGCTTCTAAGTCTATTATTTTTTGCTGTAAGTCACTAATAATTTTATCATTTGTATTTACCTTGGTTTGTAAATCTTGTATTTGCTTTGAATTCTCCTCCGTTTTCTTGTCAATAAGATTAATTCTGGATGTAATTTGGTCTAGATTAGAACCAAATGAATTTAATTTGTCTGAGAATAATTTGAAATCTTCATGCAAGGGCTGTAATGCTGTTTTAAGGTCATCTAGTGAGAGAACAGACTCACCTTTAGATTTAGCAGCTCCTTTATTTGAATCCTGTGTTGATTTATTTCTTCTCTGCCTCTTAGCTGTTGCATCCTTTTCAGGTGACATTAGAGAAGATAGTTTGGTTTTAGAAGTTATAACATCCATGGATTCTTGTTGGTTAGCCATCACTGGGAGAATTAAAGTGTAGGTTTAGGCCACAAGGGAGTGACTTAAAGAATTTTCCTTTAACTTTTCTTGTTTAGAACTCAGTCCTTCAGAGAAAATGATGCCACCATGCAGTTGCGGCCTTCAGCCAGTCACTAGAGGTAAGCCCTTGCAGAAAAATGACAACATTTTACTTTTTAGACCAAAATGTTGCTATAGGTCTTTTCCATGAAGTGTGGTTTAGAAGAAATACTCCTTTCCTGTTCAATTCGGTGCCAGATGCAGTTTTTATTCGAGCGGATAGATTTGGTTGATACAGGAGCAGCAGAAAGTGTGTGTTCAGTGCTCGGTGGCCATCTTGAACTCCCCCATCTTTTGCTCTTCTTGTCTGGCTTTTATGAGTACCTTTGGCAGGAGAGGTAGTGGTGGGAAAGCATATACTTGTAGGTCCTCCCAGCTGAATGAGAGGGCATCCACTTTCCATGCTTGTGGATGGTAGCTCCTTGTGCAGAATTTTTGTAGCTGGCAGTTTATTGGGGATGCAAACAGATCTATGTCCGGGCTCCACCATTTCTGTGTTATCATTCTGAATATTTGTGGATTCAATTCCCATCCTGGGGATTCATGATGCTTCTGATTAAGTCATCTGCCAGTGTGTTTTTCTCTCCTGGCAGGAACTGTGCATGCAGATGAACTTGAAGGTTTATGGCTGTGTTCCACAAGGTCATGGCTGATTTGCATAGGGGGTAGGAGTGAGTGCCCCCTTGCTTGTTTATGTACCACATAACTGTGATGTTGTCTGTCTTTAGCAGTAGTTGTCCTGGATGCAGCAGGTCCTTGAACACTATAAGGGCATTTTGTACAGCTAGCATCTCTTTTTGATTGATGTGAAGATGCCTTTGTTCTGCGGGCCACGTGCCCTGAATACATTTGCTTGCCATGTGTGCTCCCCAGGCGTAATCCGATGCATCTGTTCTCAGTGTTTGCCTGGCTATGGGTTGTGTAAAAGGCTGCCCCTTGTTGAGGTGACAAGCTTGAGCCCACCACTGAAACTCCTGTTGAAGGCAAGGTATTAGTGGTATAACTGTTTCCAAACTTTGACAGTGTTGAGACCATACATTCTTTAGGTACCATTGTAGTTTCCTCATATGCAGTCTGGCATATGGAATTAGTAGTATGCAGGATGCCATGTAACCCAAGGCCTGCAGAATTTTTCTTGCAGGGAGTTGGGTCTTTGTTGCCATCAATTGAAAGTCAGTTGTCTTTGCTCGTCTGGCTTGAGATAAGCCATCTGGGCCATTGTGTTCAAGCTGGCACCCAGGAATATAATCTCTTGTGAGGGCACTAGTTTTGATTTCTTTTCGTTTACTGTGTACCCCAGGCAACTTAATAACTTTTTTACAAACGCCAGATGCTTTAAAAGAATGTCCTTGCCCTCTGCTTGAATCAGGCAGTCGTCCAGGTATGGATAAATTTGAATTCCTTTCTGTCTGCAAAATGCAATTACTGGTGCCAGGTACTTTGTGAAGACCCTGGGTGCAGTAGATAAACCAAAGGGCAGTGCAGATAATTGGTAGTGCACTGAACCAGCTATGAATCTGAGGTATCTTCTGCAGTTTTGTCTGATAGGGACATGCAGGTATGCCTCCTTGAGGTCCAAAGTCACGAGCCAAGCTTTCTTGCCTAGCATGGGAAGAAGCTGCTGTATTGTCAACATTCTGAATTTCGGAACATCCAGGTAAGTGTTTAGAGATGAAAGATCCAGAATGGGCCTCCAGGCTTTGTCCTTTCTGGGTACCAGAAAGAGTCTTGAGTAAAATCCTTGTCCTTGCTCCTGTGATGGTACCTTTTGAATAGCTTTCATATCCATGAGTGCTGTAATTTGTTTTTGAGCCTCTGCCCATTGATTTGGTGGCAGATTTGGCATTCCTTTTAACCTTGGCAGAGTGTGAAAGTGGAACCTGTAACCTTGAAATACAATGTTGAGAACCCATTTGTCTTTTGTGATCATTTGCCAATTGTGGTAGAAGAGTGCCAGTTTTCCTCCCAAGGGGGCTGCCAAGAGGGATTTGTTTGGCAGCTGTAGTGGGAAGTCATTGGAGCTTCTTTTTATATGGTTGGGGCCTGTCTTCCCCTTCTTTCTGGCCTGATGCAACCCATTGTCGAGGCCTGTAAAGACCTTGTGTTTGACCTCTACCTCTTGGATGTCTGTATCTTCCCCTTTGAGGTCTGTCTGTAATTGGAAAGGACCAGTTCTTAGTCGGCCAGTTTCTGCTAAATCTAGGAGGCTGAACCTGTAAGAAATCATTCACCGTTTGCATAGATTTTGCCTTATCCTCCATTTTCTTTAATACTCCAAATAAAACATCCTGCTGCAAAGGTGCATCCAATAATTTTGCTTTAACATGATCTGGTAACGTATGTTCTTTTAACCAAGCGTGTCTTCTAATGACAGAGCCTGTAACTGCTGCTCTGCAGGCGGCCTCTAGAGAATCAAAACCACATTGCAAAGTATGCTTTCCCACTTGTTCAGTTGCATGCAATAAATCCTGCATTTCTTTAAAATTAGGAGGATTTGATTCTGGAAGCATTTTGTGTTTTAACTGAGACAATAAAAATTGCTGATATTTTAGCATGTGAAACTGGCAATTTAAGGCTCTCATTGCTAAAGTTGCAGACGTATATACTTTCTTTCCCAGTCTGTCTAATGCTCTGGAATCTCTGTCAGAGGGAACTGGATTCTTGGCTGATGCGGCCTTAACTCCTTTGGGTCCCTGATAAATAGTTTCAGGGTCAGCTACAGTGCTTTTATACAGAAATTTATGTGAGTCAGGGACTCTGTAGTATCTGTCAGGTTTAACAGGGGCTAGAGGTAAGGAATCAGGATTTAAACTGGATTCACATAATCCACAATGTCTAACACTGGCAGGATAGCAAGGGGTCTGTGTTGTGGTAATAAAAGGAAGTCTCTGAGCCTTTTCATGGATTCTGAGTAATCCTGGCCTTTCCAGTGGAAATGCTCCCTCATGGTATGTAGGGTTTCCCCAAAGGAGTAGTCCTCAGGCGGTGAGGCTGATGGAATTGATTCCTCAGCATCAGAATCCTCATAAGGGGGTAAAGAGTATCCTAGGTCTGAGGATGAATCAGAAGAGAGGGACACCTGGTCGGATGAGTCATAATCTGCATCCTGTCTAGGCCTTTTATCAGGAGGGGGATGGGACACCCCTAATCAGAGTGATTAGGTCTTCGGCCATTTTGAGCATTTGTTTCTTAGGCATGGAGGCCTGCCCTGGAGAATGCTGTATTTGTTTCTTTGATTTTAAAGGAGGCTTAGACTTAGCTGAGGGTCTAATGCTTAACTGAGTAGGTCTGAAGACACTCTCTGAAGCTGTGGGTTGCTCAGCTACTCCGGATCCCTCTGAAAGGTTAGTTGCGGTAGGCTGAATTACTGGAGCGTCCGAAGGCCCAGCCATCTCCACGTGGGAGTCAGAGGCGGCCTGTGGTTCTACAGAAGCGGTCGTCAGGGGCTGCAAAGGTGCCCCACTGAAAACCGAAGAACCGGCGACTGGCCTAGAAGAGGCTTCGTCGTCAGTTTTGGACCTCGGATGCCTATCCTTGTCTTTGCGCTTTTTGCGTATTCTGGTCGTCGGAAGTTCTGATGGCATGGTATAATTGAATTTTCTACCAAAATAATGTCGGGCAAAATCAGACAGACATTTAATAGTGCGCTTGTTAAATGTAGCACAAAACTGACAACCAGTGACGTTGTGGTCTGGGCCTAGGCATGGGATACAATAGGAATGGAAATCCTTATGCGGTATTTGCTTCCCACAAGAAATACAGTTATTAACTTTTGCTGACATCGGTCTGAGGCAAGAAAAAGTTTCCCCAATGAGGTACTTAGCTTTGTAGAAGACTTCGGTTCTGGATTCGGAATGAAAATCTGAGGAGACGGCTGACCGGCACTTGCGAACTGCTTTTGCTTCGGGCACCGTGCGGCAAGAAAGACTGGAGAAAATGGCGTTGGCTGCATCTTATATACCCCTGTCGCACTGACATCAGGGAGGAGGCGACAGCAACTGATGCCAGACCAAGACTTTGGAACTCAGGCCGGCTGGGGAACCCAAGTGTAATGACTGCAGCAGTGTAACACGATGAACATCAATATACAAGACAAATAAATGGTTCAAGAGAAAAATGTTATTATCAGGTCAGTCAAGTGTTGAGACTAGGGATAAAAGGATGTTAATGATGACTATTTTCATAACTGGAACTGGAGTTCCACCTTCATTACCTCTAGAAGGACTCCCAAGATAAACTTGGGGGAATCCTCATGAAGGTAAAACCAGGATCTAAAGGCCACCTACAACTTACAGTCTTGCAAAAGTGTTCCATGACGCACCTACAGTCACTACACAAATATTATCCAGTGATGAGTACTTCTTGAAATGCCTCAGAGGGGGCCATGATCATATCAGAAAAGACCTTAAGCCATACCCCTCAACCTCTTGAGCAAGAAATTTGGACAAAGGCCCAAAAATAGGGACATTTTTGAAAAATTGTTCTTACAAACTTAGAAAGTTGATAAAATAATAGGTTTTATATCACCATGAATTTTCTGAAGAGCATGAAGTTTGAAACTCAAATGTCTGTCATTATTTTCTGACTTAAATCCGCAATGACACGCCAATGATTCGTCAGAAAATGAGAAGTTATGTACCTACCATAACGTTCCATGTTAGTTGTCTTCTCTCGCCTTCTTTCTTGCTGGATGGGTTCGGAGCCGATCCTCGGCTCCGACTCGGCACTTGCTAAGCTCGAGAATCACTTTTACCAGCTCGAGGCAGCCCTATATCCCGTGATGCAAGGCGGTAATTACCCAGATCTCATTTGGTATCTAGAGGAAAACTGCCCGCAATCTTTCCACAAGGAAAGCAGAATAATTAGCCTAGAAGACTGTAAGGGGAACCAGGTAACAGAGATCCCGAGCTAACTGGTGTCCGAGGGAGAACAATCTCCCCGAGAAGGGGAAAATCAAGGTCTGTTCAGGCTAGGGGGACAGGAGGGAGGGACGCAAGAAAGAAGGCGAGAGAAGACAACTAACATGGAACGTTATGGTAGGTACATAACTTCTCAATGTTAAGTTGTCAATCTCGCCTTCATTCTTGCTGGATGGGACCGCGTCCCTAGCACCCCTATCCTGGGAGGCTCAATGGAACAGACTCTTGAGAACTGTGGAACCAAAATTTGCCCTGTTCCTGGAGGCCAAATCCAATTTGTAATGAGAAACGAAGGTATGAGGAGTGGCCCAAGTGGCTGCTGAACAAATAGTGTCCAAGGGTAGTCTAGCCTGAAAAGCTGTAGATGTGGCTAGACCTCTAGTAGAATGCGCTTTAGGTTTTGAGATCAGCTGTTTGCCCCTCAGCTGATAAATGTCAGAAATGGTGGAAGATAGCCATCTGGATAAGGTTACTTTAGAAACAGGAAGACCTTTCCTATTTTCAGCATATGAAAGAAAAAGCTGATCAGATTTCCTAAATTGCTTTGTTCTGTCCAAATAATATCTGAGTTGGCGATGAACATCTAGGCAATGCAGTTTTTGTTATGCCCTGTTAGAATGATTGGGAAAAAAATACAGGAAGGTCAATGGATTGATTTAAATTTGTTTTAGAAGAAACCTTGGGCAAAAAGGATGGATTGGTTCTTAAGGATACTCTATCCTTGTGGAAGACCAAGTAAGGAGGACGAACACAGAGGGCATGTAGTTCCGACACTCTCCTAGCTGAAGTAATAGCAACTAGAAAGAGAGTCTTCCAAGAAAGACATTTTAATGAGCATGTAGCAGTCTGTTCGAAAGGGGGAAGTATCAGGGATGCCAGCACTAAATTTAGGTCACACTGTGGTGGAGGATCTCTAACAGGGGGCTTAAGAAGGAACACCCCTTTGAGAAAGGCTTTACAAAGTTTGTGAGACATGATATTGTGGTCTGCAAATCCAACATGGAAATTAGAGATTGCTGCCAACTGGACTTTAACTGTGGAAGCAGAAGAACCGGAGCGAAATATTTCAGCAAGAAAGTCCAAAACCGATTGACTAGGGGCAGTAAGAGGGTCTATGTTCTTAGACTTTGCCCAAAAAGAGAAACGTCTCCACTTACTAGAGTAAATTCTCCTGGTAGAGGACTTTAGAGAAGCTACTATTATATCTCTAACAGGGTTAGAGATCATAGGAAGCCTGGCTAAGGAAGGAAGTGGAGCAACCAAGCAGTGAGGTTGAGGGAACGAATTGATCGGTGCAGTTGACCCGACTGGTGGGTCAGAAGATCTGGAATTAGATCCAGATGCCAAGGCTGCACCATGAGATGGCGATGAAGGAACGGGAACCAAATTTGTCGAGGCCAGTAAGGGGCAATGAAAATCATCTTGGCTCTCAAGACGGTAGCTTTCTGGAGTACTTGTGGTATCAATGGAAAGGGGGGAAAAGCATAAAGAAGTCCCCGGGGCCAATCTTGGGTAAGAGCGTCTCTGGGGGGATGGCCCGGAAGTGGAAAGAGAGAGAAGAAGTCTGGGCATTTGCTGTTTTGGGGTGTAGCAAAAAGATCGCAGCATGGGCGGCCCCACTTCTGAAAAATCTCCTCCACTATGGATTGCTTGAGAGACCACTCGTGAGGCATGAGTATAGCTCTGCTCAATCTGTCCACTATTATGTTGGTTTTCCCGGGGATATGCGTTGCTACCAGAAACCAATGAGAGGAGATCGCCCATTGCCAAAGTCTGAGAGCTTCTCGACACAAGGGATAGGACTTGGTTCCGCCCTGCTTGTTGATGTACCACACCACGGACATGTTGTCCGTGTGAACTGCAATAGTTCCTAAGGGAAGAAAGTCGTTGAGGGCTTGCAACGTTAAAAGCACTGCTCTCATCTCTAGGACATTTATGTGCAGGTGGTATTCGAACGGTTGCCACGTGCCATGAACCATCCTGCCCTGATAATGCCCCCCCACCCGATCAGGGAGGCATCCGAAGTGACCGTGGCTACCGGGGCCAGGGGGACAAATGGTCTGCCCTGATGGACTAGAAGAGAAGAAGTCCACCAGGATAGATGGCTCTTACAGGTTTGTGTCACCAGGATCTTGTGACGCATGGGAAGCTGCTGGAAGGACCATTGGGTGAACAACATCCATTGTAGGAGACGCATGTAAAAACGGGCCAGAGGAAGAAGTGTGATGGCAGCTGCCATGAGGCCCAGCACTTTCAGGACCAACCTGGCTTGTACCCTTTTGCTGGATAGGATGATCTGAACGTGGTTTTGGATATCTAGGATTCTTTGACTTGTTAGGTTTGCTGACATCCGAGTAGTGTCTAGATTTGCGCCTATAAAGGTAATAGATTGGCAGGGCGATAAGGAAGACTTTTCGAAGTTGACCGAAATTCCTAACTGACCGCAGAGACGTAGAGTATAATCTCTGGCTTGGAGAAGTTGATGCCTGGTGGTGGCTGAGAGGAGCCAGTCGTCGAGATACGGAAACACCTGGAATCCTTGACGTCTCAGGTGAGCTGTGACCGCTGCCATGCATTTGGTGAACACTCTGGGGACTGTAGTGAGTCCAAAGGGCAGGGCTCTAAATTGAAAATGACTGGTCCCCAGCCGAAAGTGGAGAAACCTTCTGGAGCGTCTGTGGATTTTTATGTGATAGTACGCATCCTGAAGGTCTATGGAGCACATCCAGTTGTTTTTGCCCAGGAAGGGCAAAATCGATTGAAGTGTGACCATCCGAAATCTTGTCTTTTTGACAGACTTGTTCAGTCTGTTGAGGTCTAATATTGGTCTCCAGTCTCCCGTCTTTTTGGGAACCAAAAAGAACCTTGAGTAGATTCCGGACTCTAATTGATCTGTTGGAACTGGTTGGATGGCCCTTTTTCTTAGAAGCTTTGATACCTCTAGCTTCGCAATTTCCCTTAGACTGGGTGGAACGTCTGGAAGGGAACCTTTTTGAGGGAAGGGGCTTTCCTTGAAGGGGATTTTGTAACCCTCGGATATGATCGACTGTACCCATCTGTCTTGAGAGAGGGAAAGCCGGGCTTCTGGGTACAGCGACAATCTCCCCCCAACTGCCTCCAAGGGTGGGCAGTCGGGCAACACCTCAGGGATGCTGGAAGGGCTTGTCAGAGAGAGTCTCTCTGCTGCCCTGGTTCTGCGGACCTCCTCTGCCCTTAGGGCGGCGTCTGTTATTACCCCCTCTGCCAATGGGGGTAAATTGACCACGTGCGTCAGGCGTGACTCCCTGAGATTTTCGGAACCACATTTTCCCTCCCTTCTGACCTTTGGGGTAAGGTCTAGAAGGGGTGGAGAAACGGACTCCTATGGCAGAGAGAGTCTTGCCGTCTTGTTCGCACCTGATTAATGTGTCCTTCACCTGAGGCCCAAACAAAGTAGTGCCATCAAAGGGAGAATTTGTGAAGGACACCTTAAAGGGGTCTGCAAAATTGCAAAGCCGCATCCAGGACTGACGTCTAAGAGCCACTCCTGTGCCTGCGGCTCTACTCGCCCCATCGGCTGCATAACAAATGAGCCGCATGGAGGAGTTAGTGATGGAATTTAGGATTCCAAGCTGAGAGGCAATCTTCTCTTGAGCCCCAGCAGCTGACGGATCCTGTACTACCTCACCCAATTCTTTGAGGATGTCTCTTTGAAGTCGGGTGAAGTGACATAAATAATTCAGCGAACGCATAGCAAAGGTCGCGGAGGAAAACATCCGCTTACCATACCTGTCCATGGTCCTAGACTCCTTGTTAGGAGGATGGACTGGTACGGAAGGATCTGCAAGTTCCTTTTTGGTGGCGGCTGCCACCACCATGGCATCAACTGGAACACCTTTGAAGAAACTGTTTCTCAGTGGGGGCCGTGATAAATTTAGAAGGCCTCCTGGGGACTGGTTCCACAGAATCAGGAGATGCCCACGCCTTTCGAGCTATCACCTCCATGAGGTGGTCGAAAGGCGGAGACACCCAGGAGGTGGAGGGTCGAGATCCAAAAGCCTCCAGGTATACCGACTCATCCTCGGAGGGATTAATGGAGGGCCAGTTTCCCCTCTGTTTTAGGAGTTCTAGGATGTCTGAAAAGGAGACATCCTCAGAGGGGGATCTTGGGGACCCCTCCGACTCATCTAAGTCGGTATCTGATGTCGTAGACTCAGGGGAGTCTAAGTGCTTCCTCTTGCAGGTCCTCTTACACGGGGGCTCTCCTGAAGGATCAGTAGAAACCTCGGAAGAGGAAGTTCTTCCCAGTGGGGAAACCTGGGGCAATGGATCTCTGGGTCCGGGAGCAAGAGAGTGGGAAGAGACATCTACAGGCACCGTATAGGGAGGAGCTAAAGGAACCGACTGCTGACTAAGCTCGGGGGCTAGTACACTCCTCATCACCTCGAAGGCTCCACTCCCAGGGAGGGCCGAGAGACCCCGCTCCGAAGAAACGGGGATCCCCGGCCCCACCGAAAAGGAAGGCTTTGAAGCAGATGTCGGTGCCGAGCTCACCAAGTCCGAAGCTCCGAGAGGGAGAGCGGGGTTGGACAAGGGTCCGATGCCACTCGCCCCCTTGGAACCGACCAGGGAAGCCCGACGACCGGATCCCTCCAAGGGCGGTCTCGAGGAGGAGATAGGAGTCGAAGACGACGGAGCCGAAAGGTGTGGTATCAGCTCCGAAGCCGCAACAGTCACGGTACCAATAATCTCCGGCTCAGAGCTCTGAAGGAGAGTCGAAGAAGGAATCTTAGGAGGGTGTGGAATAGCGGTCATCTGCCGAGACGGGCTATGGAGCATCTGGGCCAATGCCTGTGATTTTAGTAGTCTACTCACCACTCTCTCCAAATCATGGTCTGAGAGCCTAGAAGACCTTGACGATCGGCTCAGATGGCTGCGCTCCGAAAGTAAGGGGGAGGCCGGAGCCGAGTGGATAGACTCCAGTGAAGGAGATCTAGACCTCTTCCTCGACGGAGCCATCGGTGCCGACGAACCTTCGGTCCCAGTTGGAGCCGACAGCTTGTCGGCTCCGAGCTGAGGTAGAGACGTCTCGGCTCCAGCCAGAGCCGAAACATGCTTCGAAGCTAGGGTATCGGCTCCAGCCGGAGCCGACACGGGTGCCAAAGCCAGGGTATCGGAGCCGATCGGCACCGATACAGAAACTTCCAAGGAGGAAGGATCGGCTCCAGACGGAGTCGATATCGACTCTGGAGGAGTCGGAACCAAGGCCACAGACTTGGACACCGAAGTCTGGGTCTTGGGTGGCTTAGAGGGCTTCCCGGAACCGACCTTAGCCGGGGAGCTCTCAGGCTTAAGGAGACCCCTATGGATCAACTTATTTCTACGCTCCTGCAGGACTCTCTGGCTGAAAGAATGACAAATAGCACAGGAGTCCTGCAGGTGTAGGGGTCCCAGGCAATAAATACAAGAAGTGTGACCGTCTGTCAGAGACATCTTCTGACAGCACGAGTCACACTTCTTAAAACCTGAGACCCTAGTGTCTTTTGACATGACCTAGTAGGACACTAACACACACACACTCAGTCCTTAATTACACTAATTAAAGCAAAGCACAGACACACCTACACAAAAAATCCCGACAGGAAAAAGTTGGCTGGGAAGGCCTAAGGCCTGACTGACAGAAAATTCTAAAAAGGGGTCGAGGAACTAACCGGAATAGGGTCTAAGTGAATCGGGAACAACTAACCTTAACAGGGAATAAAAATTTTAAAACTATGGTGGTTGAATCTCTTTGAAAGTGTAAAGAAAGTTCACTTACCAGGAGCTGGTAAAGAAGGTGACCTCATGAGCGAAGCGGCAAATGAGATCTGGGTAATTACCGCCTTGCATCATGGGATATAGGGCTGCCTTGAGCTGGTAAAAGTGATTCTCGAGCTTAGCAAGTGCAGAGTCGGAGCCGAGGATCGGCTCCGAACCCATCCAGCAAGAATGAAGGCGAAATTGACAACTTAACATCCAAAGTTTTATGAGAAAAAGATCAAAAATGTGAGACAAAATCTGGACATTCTGTAAAAATATAGACAGTTGATAAGTATGCTCTAAGCTATCACGCAGGGCCAGCCTCTATGCATAGACCAAATACACACTCTTTCCATATGTATTTATATATTTAGTTATTAGAACAAAATACGTAATTTCTTTTTTCCCCAAAAAATAAATATATCGAAATAAATAATTACAGTGTTAGAACGAAATGCCCTGTGGTGGGAGTGGGAGGGATATGCTAAACTTGACTTGACCATTCAATTCATGTCACTCCATGTTAGACTTCAGTGTTGGAAGGTCAAGGAGTAGAGACCTTACAATATTCACACGTAGGCATGAAGCTGTACTTAACAATATCTACTTTTTGAACAGTAAGACAGAACAGTTGTAAATGCCCCACTAATCAATGTTACAGTATTAGTAACTGATGGAATATACAGTCAAAGATCTATACCAAAGCTCGGGCGCCTTCTCACTCTATATTGTCCAATGTATGACCCATGCCCGAAGGCAGGAGGTACACAAGGGTCATTAGAGGGGGAACTACCACAGAATTTGTTTGCTTCAGAACAAAAAACTGAAGTAGAAGGACCAGTAACTATTTACATGAGTACATGTTCTGCAAAGAGAAGGAAAGGAAAAGTTCCATCTCTGCCTGAAAAAACAAAACAAAGCAAGTCTAACAAGGGGGAAGTAGGATGAGATGTAATAACTAAAACAGTGGTATGCAAGACATTTACTGTTACGGTAAGCTCTCACACAACTATACTATGTACTTCCAATAGGACTGTCACAGTGTTACTGATAAGGAGAGTACTATAGCCGATCAGAAGGATGATAAGAGGAGGAAGTAGCAGAATTGTGTACCTACAAGTACTGAAGAATGGACCAAGCAAATCCTGCCCTGGCTCTAGAAAACACATCCAACTTACAAGGCTTAGTAAAAGTGTGAAAGGAGAACCCATGTAGCTGCAGAGTAAAGTTCTAGAATCCAAATCGGTGGAAAAAAAAAAAGCTGTACAAAATGCTACAACCCTAGTTCCATGAGCCTTGATGGAAGTGAGAACGGTTTCCCATGAAAGGAGCAACAAAATGAAATTGTTTTGGAAATCCAGGAAGAAATGGTTTGGTTAAAGACTGGTTAAGTCCAATATCTCCCTCCAGTCTCCGTTACTTATGCTCATACAATGAATTAATATCCTCTGGTTTGAGAAGGAAACAAGAAAGGTAATATTGATGGATTAGTTCTGGGATAACTCATTAACCACTTTGGGCATGAAGGATGGATTAGTAACCATACCATTGTGGAAAACTAGGAAGGGTGGAACAACAATGAAAGCTTGCAGTTCCCCTTGGCAGAGGTAAGAGCTACTAACAAATATTTTTTTCAGAAACACAGCTGTGGTCTCAAGGAGAAGGAACAGGCTTTCTTGGTGGCCAGATATGTAGGACACCCTTCGTAAACTGTTTGACCTCCAGATGTGCAGAAAGGGATGGCTCTATAGCAGACAGGAAGATATGCCTAACAAATGAGCATTCACAGAAGAGTATGCTAAACCACAGATAAGCAACTAACACTAATGTGAGAGAGTTGTAGGAATTCCCACTAAAAAGGTCCTAGTTCTTCGTGCACCACAAATAAAATCTCTCCCATTTTGAAACAAGATTTTATAACAGCTAGTTTACTAGCCTCCTGTAAAACCTGGAGCACATCCTCAGAAAAGTGGTGCCTGAAAGTAATCAAAACTCTATCACCAAAAGAGTGAATTAGAGAGTTTGAAGATTAGGGTGAATGAGAGAACCCTTATTCTTAGTGAGCAGGTCCATCCTGTGAGGTAACTTGTGATGACTGCCTCAAAAATGGAACACAAGGCTAAAACCAGTGTTGTCTGGGCCAAAAGGGTGTCACCAGTAGGATTATTTAGCTTCTCTTTCATAATCTTGTAAAGGAATCTTGCAACAGAAGTAGGGGAGAGAAAGCACAGAGGAACCTCCCTTTCCAGGAAAAAGACAAGGAGTCTGTCTTTCATGTCTGAGGATATGGATCCCTGGCACACAACCTTTTCAACTGTCTGTTGCAGGTGGAGGCATAAGGATCTATCTGTGAATAATGTCCAGGAAGACCTCCCCATTTAACATTGATTTGTGAAGATCTGCCATTGATCTGCTAAGTGCATCTGCACTGTGTTCCTTTCTCAGGAAATGTAAACTGCCTCAAGAACAAGACTATGTTAAATAGCAATGTTCATGCCATCAAAGCCAATCTGCAAAGATTTGCTACAAGAAACCCTTTCAGAATCCACCACTGTTATAATCTAAAGCAACTAGGATGGCTTGAACTGCAAAATCAGCTTAAATTCCACCAACTGACCATTGTCATAAGACCCTTTACCAACCTACCAATACTCCTGTACTATCTACCCTCATCATCCCCTATACCAATCTGAAGACCTTACGATCATCACAAATTTCTTGTAGATATTTCAGAATCAAACAACAAAGCTGGGGTCTCTCTCTTCTCTAATACTGTTGGAAAATACTGGAACCTACTTCCCAGTGAACTTTGCTCACTTTCCTCTATATCACTTTTCAAAGGTAAACTACAACTCTTCCTCAGAACACACTGGCTTTGCCCTTGTACTAAGCCTGACTAAGCATTTAGCTCTTCTAATCTTGCTTCTGCCTACCCTCTTATTGCCATTAATCAAGTCCTATTTTCCTTAATACAATATACCCTTGTCCTACTATATACTCTTACTTCCATCTTCTGGAAACTTATGCTTGTGACAACTTTTTTTTTTACTAACATAATTATATTATAACCCGTCTTCTTTTTTATATTATGTATTATCATGCATTTTTTGTAGTGTAGCTGCATTTCTTTGTACTATGTTTTGAATGTCTATCCTCTTTGATAATCTCTGTACTATACCTACAACATACATTGTACATATGAATAGTTGTTTATGTGATTTTTATTTGTATATGAGATGTCTGTTTGTGGTCTCATGGAGCTCATCTCCCCAGGCCTCTACTGAAAATGGACATATATCCAGTTAGACTAGCCCGGTCAACAAATGTAAAATAAAATAAAATAAAATAAAATAAAAATAAAATAAATAAATGTTAAGACTTGGTCCCCCCTTGTTTGGTTATGTACCACAGGACATGGATGTTGACTGTGAATACTCTGAGGTAGCCTGCAGTCCAAGGGTGATTGAAAGACTTAAGGGCAATAATCAAAACTCTAATTTCCTTGACATTTATGTTGTCTATCTTCCACTTGGCAGACCAAATTCCTTGGATCATGATGTTGCTGAAACAGGCTCCCCATGCTAAATTGGAAGCATCTGCATGAAGCTCTTGGCAAGGGGGAGAAACCAGAAAAGGTATCCCCTAATTGAGGAAAATCTGGTTGCTTGACTAAAGTAACTCCTTCCTGATGCAAGACAAGACAGGAATCAGGAAGTATAGCAGGAGACCATGTTGAATCCAAGCAGACTTGAAATACAACTAGATCTTCCTTGTGTGGAAACTGGAATAAAGAAGCAGATGAACGGTTGATGCAGTGAACCTCAGTACTCTCAAAAACTATCTTGTTGAGGTCATCTGCAAAAAGAGAAGGTTCTGAAAGAACTGTGTTAAGAAGAGAAACATCTCCGAGGGACGAAAGGCCGTCATTACCAGG
Source organism: Protopterus annectens (assembly GCF_019279795.1). NCBI lineage: Eukaryota > Metazoa > Chordata > Ceratodontiformes > Protopteridae > Protopterus > Protopterus annectens. The sequence continues at coordinate 638,195,083 of NC_056745.1, forward strand.
CTGGTGATCCTGCGCCCTAGGCATTTTGTCGAATGGCATCAAAAATGACTTGTGTTCAGAGTGAACGCTCAAACTGAGAAGGTTCACTATGAAATTCAGATCCTTTAAAAGTGAGATACGAGAAGAAGCTTGGAAAAGGAAACTGTCCGGATAAGAGAATATTTGACCTTTCTGAAGTTTGCAAAAAAGCTATGATTGGAGCTAGACACTTTGTGAATACCCTTAGCGCCACAGAAAGACTGCAGAGCAAAGCAGAAAATGTGATAGAGACACAGAGAATCTCAAGAATTTCCTGAAAAGAGGATAGACAGGAATGTGTTAGAAAGCCACTTTCAAATCCAAAGAGACTAGTCTCGCTCATCTCAGTCAGGATAAAACAGATGAGCATTCATGAGTTATGTTCAAGCAGCTTTATTACATACAAACACATCAGGATTGAGGCTTAATAACTTTAACTTACATAAATTTATAAACTGGCTATCACACTCGTACATGCTCACTCTCTGGCTGCACACTCAAAATGACACTGAAGCTAGCATGTGCTTGCAATTTACATGCACATGCTGACCCTGAAACACTTCTTAAAAGGTGCAACACACACCCAATTCTAAATCCTCCCACTTTAAGAAATAGTCGTGCATTACTGATGACATCAATTCACATGCAATTAATATATATCTTTATCATGCAATTATACAGAACTAAATACATACAGATGATCTGCTGTGGCGACCCCTAACGGGAACAGCCGAAAGAAGATGATGATGATGATGATACAGAACTAAATACATATAGACAATTATGCCCAGAATGCTGTGTATTTCACACTAGGTCTGGAAATATAATTAGGTCTAGTAACTGGCACCGTCTCTGCTGAATGTTCAACTATGGGGACGTCAGGAATGGAAGTAGAAGTTAAGACAAGTTCTGTAACAGGAACATTGTCTGGACTGCTCTGAGAACTAGAGTCTGTATTGGAGGAACAATGCTGAGATATTGATTCTGATAAAGGAAGAAGATGTCTATGGTTTCTCCTGTACTCCACACCCACAGATTCTAAGTAGGATCTTGGCTCGATACATATATCTGTTACTTGACCAATCCAGTCGAAACCCATCGCTGTCTGTATCCTCACAATTTCGCCTTCTTTCAATGGACGAAAAAATCTGCTCGATTTGTCAAAGCTGGACTTCTGGAAAGAACACTTCTGTATAGGTGGGCTCTGATTGTTCTGCTGTTCTTTGCTTTAGGCCACAACAAACTGGAATTGATAGGTAACGTTCTCTAGTAATTGCTTTGCACTCTTTACTGCATGTTCAACTTGTTCATTTGACTGTGGATATTCAATCCAGACTACCAGTAACATGTACAAAGTCTCATTCTTTTGCATATTTCTGAAACAACTGACTGGTAAATTGGGTACCATTGTCAGAAATAACTTTGTATGCGCTACCATGGACTGAGAAATGACATTTCAATTTGGTGACAACAGCAGTGGACATTAGGTTAGGTAGTAAATCAATCTCAAACCAGTTTGAATAAGAGTCTACCAACACTAAGTAATGCTGATTGTTCCATTCGAATACATCAGTTGCTACTGTTGACCAAGGTAGTTCAGGAACTTGACTTAGCTGAAGTAGCTGTTTTTGCAAATGCGGTTTAGTACTATTGCATACTGAACAAGAAGAAAGTATTTTATCAATGTCTTTTGCTAGAGAAGGCCAAATTACTAGTCCTCTCACCTGCTCTTGGTAGACTCGGAGCCTGGGTGACCACAATGCAAAATCTGGATATATTCACATTGTCAGGAAGCAGGAACAACAATTTTGGGACCTTTGAAAATAATGCCATCTTCAATCAACATCTCTGTAAGGAAATTAAGTTTGCACTTCAGGTGGTACACTAGAATGCTTTGACAGCCATCCAACATTAATGTAGTGGGGTTTAGTTTTTGCAAAATTGGATCAGCCTTTGCATGATCTCTCAGCTCAAGTCTTGTGGTAGAAAAATTATGCACAGGAAAATAATTTTCGTGGGTGGCGAAAGCCAGGGTACCATTTTGGCTAGGCTTGTACAGGTCCTAGCGCCGATAGCCTAGTACCTACCTATGAACTTCTATGACATTCAAGTCCAAATTCTCTGCATTAAGCTGTTCCATTGGATTTCTGGGAAATCTGGACAAGGTATCAGCCAGATAAAGAAGCTTATCTTTTGTATAGACCATTTTGAAGTTGTACTTTTGCAATCTGAGCATCATTCTTTGTAATCTCACTGGAACTGAATGCCTAGGCTTCTTTAAAATAATAACTAGAAGTTGGTGATCAGTTTCAATTTGAATATCTCAACTATAGATATAATCATGAAACTTTGAACATGCAAATACTATTGCCAAAAGTTCTTTTTTAATTTGAGCATACTGCATTTCAGTTCGGGTAAGATATCTAGCTGCATAGGGTAATGGTCTGCCGTCTTGAAGAATAACTGTGCCAAGACCAAATTTTGAAGCATCACAGGAAAGAGTGACTCGTTTATTGACATCATAACAACTTAATGTAGGTGGGGTAGCAATTTTCTGCTTAAGGTCTTCAAATGCCCTCTGGTGCTGTTCTAACCATGACCATGACCATGACCATGTAACATTTTTGCGTGATAGCTCTCAAAGGCACTGTGACTCAATGAAGTGTGGTATAAACTTGACTAAATAGTTGACCGTAATCAAGAAAACGTTGTAGAGCTTAAACATTATCTGATGCTCACATCTCAAGAATGGCTGCTTGTTTGGATGGGTCTGGTCACAATCCAGTGCTAGTAAATAAATGAACTACGCATGTAACTTCTGGTAGTCTGAATTCATACTTCAGAGGATTGAGCTTCAAGTTCACTTCACGTGCTTTGTCTAGAAAGTACAGTTGTGTACACTTACCATAAATGTAGATGTTCGAGTGTATTCACTGTTGCGGTCATCACATTTGGGTTATCTGCCTGCAGGTAGCCCTCAGCCGGCCTGAATACCAGAGTCTTCAGATGTGCTGGATGCTGTTGATTCTTCCATTGATGTCAGGTGTATAAAATATGCAGCCAACGCTATTACATCAGTTTTTCTTGCCCTAGATGACAGGTGCCCCCACAATAGGGAGCAATTATATAGTATGGAACACCCCCAGCAAAAATCAAATACGCATGATATAAAATATGCCAAACAAGAAGGAAAGGTAAAAGTGAAGAGAAGTCAGGGATCTGGAGGGAGGGTAACCAAGACTGCAACAGTGAATACACCCGAACATCTACATTTATGGTAAGTGTACACAACGGTACTATGTTCTTCGTATTTCACTGTTGCAGTCATCACATTTAGGTTGATTCCCAAAGCTAAGGAAGGGTGGAGGTAGTTAAAGAGCATTAGGGATAGCAATCAGGCCCTGTAAGATTGCTGTGGCAAATCCAGCTCTGGATTTAGAAATAATAGGCAGGTGGTAATGCTTGGTGAAAGTATGTACAGAGCTCCAGGGAGCAGTTTCCAGGATGTCCCTGGTAGGGGACTCCTCTGAGAAATGCCATAGAGGTAGATGCAGCCCTGGTGGAATGTGATCTTAGCCCCTATGGGGTAGGTTTTCCATGGTGTTTGTAGCAGAAATGGATGCAATGGGCTATCCATCCGGAAAGGGTTTGCTTTGAAATGGGCTTCCCCCTGGCCCCTGCAGAAAAGCTAACTAGCAGCTGGTCAGATTTTCTGAGAGGCTTAGTCCTGTCCAAATAGAATCTAAGCTGTCTGTGCACATCCAGAAATGCAGTATTCTTTCCCCGTTATTTTGAGGATTAAGGAAAATGTAGGCAAATGAATGAACTGGTTTAGAGCCACACTAGACACCACCTTGGGCATAAAGGATGGATTAGTCCCGAGGGAAACCTGTCCGCATGGAAGATAATGAAGGGTTCCACTACCATGAGGGCCTGCAGTTCAGACACTCTTCTTGCTGAAGTGATGGCCAGAAGTAAGGCCGTTTTCCAAGAAAGGAATTTCAACTCTGCTGTAGCACCTACATCAAAGGGGGGGGGAGTTTTTCCAAACCCTCCTTGCCTCAAGAATGACTTCCAGCATCTGCTTACTGAAGGTTGCTAGAGGTGAGCTCAGGGAATTAAGCCAGGCTGCAAGGTTCAGGGCTTGAAGCTGAGGGTGCAGAATCTGGCCCGCCTGCTGGGACAGCAGGGAAGGGGTCTGAGGCAGGTGCCATGGTTGTAGCACTGTCAGACTGTGCAAAAGAGGGTACCAGTGCTAGCATATCCAGTCTGGTGCAATCAGTGTTGTCCTTGGCTTGTCGTGTTTGATCTTTAGTAGAACCTTTGAGAGGAGTGGCAGAGGGGGAAAGGCATAAACTGAGAGGCTTTCCCAGGTAAAGGATAGGGCATCCACTTTCCAAGCTTGAGTGTGGGGAGTTCTGGTGCAGAATTTGTTCAATTGGTAGTTCTGAGGGGAGGGAAACAGATCTACCTCTGGTGGCCCCCATTTGTTCCTCAAAAGCTTGAATATTTTGGGTTCCAGTTTCCATTCGTGTGGGTCCATGGAATTTCTGCTTAAGTCTCGTCTGCCAGTGAATTTAGTTTGCCGGTCAGGAATTGAGTTTGTAGGTTCACTTGGTAGCTCAAGGTTGTGTTCCACAGAGCCATGGCTAGTCAGCAGAGTGGGTAGGAATGGGTTCCCTCACTGCTTGTTTATGTACCACATAACTGTGGTGTTGTCTGTCTTTAGCAATAGTTGTCCTGGAATAATAAGGTCTTTGAAGGCTGCCAGAGCATTCTGTACAGCCAACATTTCTTTTTTATTGATATGCAGGTGCATCTGTTTTGGGTTCCATTTGCCCTGAATGCACTGCCCTGCCATGTGAGCCTCCCATGCACAGTCTGATGCGTCTGTTGTTAGGGCTTGGGCGGCAGGGGACAGGAGTGAAAGGGAGGCCCCTGTTGTGGTAGCAGGTCTCAGCCCATCATATGAACTCTGTCTTTAGACAAGGAATGATAAGAATCATTGTTTCCAGGTCTTGAGAATGATGACACCATAGACTTCTTAGATACCATTGAAGTTTCCTCAAATGCTGTCTTGCATATGAAATTAACAGAATGCAAGAGGCCATGAACCCCAGGGCTTGCAGGATTTTCCTTGCAGATTAGCTGGGTTTTTGTGGCCAATAGTTTGAAGTAGACTGTCAAATAAACTTGTTTCTCTGGAGTGAGGAATGCCAACTGGGAAGTTGTGTTCAAGCTTGCTCCCAGGAATACAATCTGCTGGCAGGGTAATAGGTGTGATTTTTTCTCGTTGATGGTGTACCCCAGTGAGGGTAGAAGTCTCTTTACAAATGCCAGGTGCTGTAACAGCAAGCCCTGACTCTCTGCCTGAATCAGGCAATCGTCCAAGTATGGGTAAATCTGAATATGTCTCTGCCTGCAAAATGCAATGGCTGGAGCTAGGCACTTTGTGAATACCCTGGCCGCAGTAGATAAGCCAAAGAGAAGTGCAGATAACTGATGGTGCATGGAGCTTGCCCTGAAACATAGGTATTTTCTGCAGGATTCCCTCACCGGAATGTGCAGGTAAGCTTCTTTTAAGTCTAGGGTTGCCAGCCAGGCATCCTTGGCTAGCATAGGAAGAAGCTGTTGAATAGTTAGCATTTTGAATTTTGGAACCACCAGACAGTTGTTGAGAATAGACAGGTCCAGGATAGGATGCCAGGAGTTTTCTTTTCTGAGAACCAGGAAAAGTCTTGAATAAAGACCTTGTTCCCTTTGTTCTGTTGGGACAGGTTGAATATCCCTGATACTGAGGAGAGAGAGAGCACTTGTTTTTGGGCCTCAGCCCACTGATTTGGGGGGAGGTCTGGCCATCCACTTGGGGTTGGGAGTGAGTGGAAGTGGATCTGTATCCTAGGGAAACTATGTTTAAAACCCATTTGTCTTGGGTAATGCGTTCCCAGTTTTTTGCATGAAGGGCGAGCTTTCCTCCTAAGGGAGCCAGTAGTTGAGCAAGGCTTGGAAGAGTTAAGGATAAGTAATTGTGCCATTTTTCCATGGGGGGGTGGTTTACTACTCCCTGCTTTGGAAGTGGGAGCCCCCCACTGCTTAGATCTGTACATACATAGCCTGACACTGAAGTCTTGGTGGTCTGCTGCTCCTGGATTTAGGACTGAGAAGGCCTGGAAAGGACCAGTTCTTTGAAGGTCAATACCTACTGAATTTAGGTGGCTGTACTTGTAAGAAATCTTTAACAGTTTGCATAGATTTAGCTTTTTCCTCCATCCTTTTGAGGACGACTTCTGCTTTGTTTCCAAAAAGGCACTCTTGGTTTAAGGGTGCATCCAGTAATTTAGCTTTAACATGATCTGGCAAGTTTTGTTTCTTAAGCCAAGCCAAGCCCAGACCCAGTGACAGCAGCCCTGCAAGATGCTTCTAAAGCATCAAAACCACATTGCAAAGTATGTTTACCAACTTGGTCAGCAGAATGCATTAACTCTTGTACATCTTTATGTTCGGCACAGTCAGGAATCAGCATAATTTTCTGTTTAAGTAGTCCCATAATATGCTGCTGATATTTTAGCATATGAAACTGGCAATTTAAAGCCCTAATGGCCAAAGTAGCAGAAGTGTATACCCTCTTGCCCCATCTGTCTAGAGTCCCTATCAGAAGGGGTAGGATTTTTGGCAGTAGTAGCCTTAATGCCTTTTGCTCCTTGGGAAATGGTCTCTGGATCAGCAGTAGGATTCATGAAGAGGAATTTGTGAGAGTCAGGTACTCTACAGTACCTCTCAGGTTTCTTGGGAGCTGGAGGCAGTGTGTCTGAGGTAAGGGTGGATTCCAAGAAAACAATCATCTACAATCTCCAGAACAGGAGGGATAGCTAGAGGCCTGTGTTGAGGCAGGTTTAAAAATTCCCTAAGTCTCTTTTTGGACTTAGAATAGTCCTGGCTTTCCCAGCAGAAATGCTCCCTAAGGGTATGCAAGGTTTCACCAAAATAAAAATCTTCTGGAGGGGAGGCAGAGGGAATGGAATCCTCTTCATCAGAATCCTCATAAGTAGATATGGGTAAATCTTGGTAGTCAGAAAGAACAGAGATTTCAGATTCCTGATCAGAAGGGTCAGAGAGAAAATCAGTTCTAGGTCTCTTAGAGGGGGAAGGCTGGCTTCCCCTAATTAATGTAATAAGGTCTTCAGCCATTCTAATCATTTGTTTTTGAGGCATATGGGCCTGAGAATGCACTTTGGTTGTCTGTTTTCTAGGCGTAGTGCGAGCTTTAGGCCTGAGGAATCCAGTATTCTTAGCTTGAAACGAAGTCATCGATTTAATATGAAAATCGGTAGGCTTGAATACACCCTCAGAAGTCGGTGCCTGCACAGCGGCTCCGGACCCATCCAAGGTAGAGACATCCGCAGGTTCCATAATCGAAGAAGCATTTTACGTCATACCGGACTCCGAATGGGTCTCAGTAGAGGCCTGCGAATCTGTAGTAGCGGACATCAGGGGCTGCGAAAGCGCCTCACTGAGTACCGGTGGACTGGTGACTAGCTTAATGGAAGCATCGTCGGCAGTTTTGGACCTATGCGGTCTGTCTCTGACTTTATCCTTACGTTTTTCCGGAAGATCGGTAGTTGGATGGCTTAACGAAGCCAGTTCGGAGTACAGAGATAGAGAACGAAAGAATTTAGCTACAAAAATAGCCTGGCAAATAGTTTGGGCATTGAACAAGGCACAAAACCAACAGCGATGGACATTGTGGTCTGGGTCTACACAGGTGACGCAGTAAGAATGAAAATCCCTATGAGGTATTTGCTTTCCACAGGCAAGGCAATTGTTATTTTTTTCTGACATCGGTTAGAGCAAGAAAAAAGGATCCCCAGTGGGGTACTTATCTTTTGAAGATTTCAGGTCAGAAACTCGAAAACGAAAATTTCAGGAGTCGGCCAACCAGCACTTGTGAACTGCTTCTGCTTTGGGGACCGCACGGCAAGAAAGACTGATGTAATGGCGTCGGCTGAATGTTTTATACCCCTGATGACCTGACGTCATGGAAGAAGTGACAGCATCCGACGGAGAAATCCGAAGACTCTGGTATTCAGGCCGGCCGAGGGCTACCTGCAGGCAGATAACCCAAATGTGATGACTGCAACAGTGTAACATGAAGAACATCTAAGGTTTCTGGCATGCTCTGCTTCACCACTGCCTCCAACCAATAAATCATCTACTATTATGGCACAAGGATGACCCGAAGAAAATTGGCTCCACTGCACGCTGAAAGACTTCACTTGCAAAATTTATTCCAAATAGCACCCTGAGGAATCTATATCTTCCAAATGTGGTAATGAAAGTAGTCAGTAGTAAAGATATGCGATCAAGTATCACTTGCCAAAATGAACTTTTTGCATCCAAAACAAAAAAAAGAACAGTGGCATTCGGTATTAGGCTGCGACTTCCTTGAGTGTACACATAGGATGATGTGGTCTCTTTAATGCTTTGTTGAAATCTCTCGGGTCAATACATATTCTGATTTCATCTGAGCCTTTCTTGTGGGCTGCTACCATGGATGACACCCATTCAGTTGGTTCTGTAACTGGACAAATTACACCTTGCTGCACCATTTTATCCAACTGAGTTTTGACTTTATTCTGCATAGCTATCGGAACTTTTCTTGCTGGTCTGACCACTGGACTGACTTCTGGGTCTAACTTCACAGAATACACAACTGAAAGTTTGCCTAACTTGTCATCAAAAAATTCAGCATAATATGAGAAAACAGCTTCAGTAAAATTGGAACTAGGATATGTGCTTATATGATGAACTTCTTTGGTAAAGGAAAGCAAATTCATTCTCAAACTGTCTCGGAGACCCAACAATGAATACACAGGTCTTCGGACTACAAAGAATAGTCAGCTGTAGCAGTTCCTAGCCAAATAACATGAAAGCACTACTGAGCCTTCAGTCTGAATTTCTTCACCTCCATAAGCAACAACCTTCACACAACTGGTCACATTAAGTTGCGCACCAGCTCTCACCTTAGGAAAAGTGTCTGCAGACATAACATTACACTTTGAACCAGTGTCTACTTTGACCTCGGTGGATTTACCATTCATCTGGACAGTACAAAACACTTCATTCTTTGCCAACAAATTCACTGTATCAGCTTTTTCACCAATCACTAACACACTATCTACGTAGAAAGCAGAGCTGCAGCTCTCTGTATGATCAACTTGCTTTTTAAGTGACATATCTTTATAACTTTGTGAGGTTTATTTGATTTGCAAAACTTTTGAAAATGGTTCCATTTTTTACACTTGTGCATTGCTAACCAAATGCTAAGCACTTTTCTCTTTTAGACTCATGATTGACACCACAATAGTGACAGTTAACAATAAAGCTTGATTTGCGTTTTGCTGACTCACCCTTGTACTGCACTGAGCTTGTCCATTTTGTAGAACTTGCTGGAAAACTATGGGTTTTACCTGTAAAGCCTGCAGGGGTGGCAGGTGCCATGTGCTTAGGCCTGCTTCTGCTAGCCACGTGTTGCATGCTGTCTACATTTGCTCTGGAGCCTGCTGAAACCACAATCTTATCACTTGCAAGCATACTTGTGTCCCTTTCTGTAACTTCGTGGATTGGACAAATCTCAATAGCTTTGCTGAGTGTTAAATCATGGTAACAAAGCAAAATCTTTCTCACAGCAGCACTACTAATACCACACACAAGCCTGTCCTTTATTAACTCATCTTTTAAGACACCAAACCTACACATTTTAGCTCTGTTTCTCAGGTCAGTAATATAAGCTGCAAAAGTTTCTCCTTGCTTTTGATCTCTTGTGTAAAACAAATGCCTTCTAATGTAACATTTGTCTGGGTGTTTCACATTTCCCTGAATTTGCTTTTTAAACACTCAGTGTCTTCCCTTGATTCAGCCTGTACAACAATATGACTGTTTTCACCTTCTCCCTCCTATACTGCTTGCATACACAAATAACTGCTCTCTTTCAATGGTCTCTGGCAATGCTAGGTTTAGCAAAATGAATGCCCTGATGTGTGCATCTTTGTCAGAATAAGCTGTTTGTATAAAAATAACACCAAGAGTAAACTAGTCAGTAAACCGGTATAACCACAGAGTTTAAATCCACCAAGAGGGAGAAGTATACCAGAACCATAAAACGTGCCATTTTATGGTTCAGGTATACTTCTTTCTCTTGGTGCTTGTATAAAAATATCGTACTCTTGCTCAAATATTCTCCCATTCTCTGCAATATTCTGATCAAATACAAGTGGCCCTGGTTTTCGAAATCCCTCTGCCATATTAACACATACCAGTGAAGGCTTTTGCAAGTATGCACGAACACACATACACACACACACACACACATATATATATATATATATATATATATATATATATATATATATATATATATATATATGTGCCAGAAATGTATGCTAGTAGTTGTAACTATGCCCAATAGCACAATAAGCCTGTGAATAACTGAACTTTGCGAAGTAAGTCTCCCGGGCACAAGAATACTTTTGAAATCACTGTACTGTAAGAAACCACCTGCACTGTGGGAATAAACTGGGCAGAAGAAGCTCAAAGTAAACATTTTGAAGTAATTGGACCTTGTGAATAAACAGTACACAGCACATTGAAACTTTCCCAAATGGCTGTAATTCGCTAAATAACTCTTTCCAGTGCAAGAAACACTTTGTAATGATAGCACTTTTCTATATAAGCCTACCCAAAAAGGTACCCTGGCTTTCGCCACCCAAGAACATTATTTTCCTGTGCCCCTGTCAAGCAGAGCTACAGAAGTGATCCCTGGGGTGAATTTCCTATCTCCCATCCAATCAAGATTTTTCTTGAAGAGTGCTAATGAGGAGCTTTGTTTGATATAGATTTGTAGTTTGTTCCAGAGTATGGGAAGTCTCTGGGACAGGAATCTCTCTCTCCAGCATGTTCTGTTTATTGTTGTGACAAGGTTTAGGTCCCTAGAGAGTGTAGCTCGGAGGGATTGGGATTTCTTTAAGTGGAGCATGTCCAGCAGCTCTGGGTTTGACATAGCTTTGCACATTAGGCAGAGATCGCCTCTGAGTAGGCAATATGCAACGGAGTAAAGCTGGAGTTTTTGGAGACTGTCTGCATAGGGCATCTGTTTGAGGCCAGCAATCCTCTTTGGGAGGTATTTCTGCGGCCTTTCCAGTTATTGTAGATGTCTTGTGAGATACACACCAAAAGGGGCACTATATTAAGAGTAAAACGATAAGCCGAGAAGTTCCAAAGTGCACAGAGGATGCAGAAGTGTTGTTCTTCTCTGTCTGTTGCCACGGCCGGTTAAAGCAGAGGCCGGTTAAAGCTATACAGAATAAGAGGGACTCTACTGTATGCCCTTGACAGCTTCAATCAATGCAAAATAGTAGTTTATGTCAAAACACATCAGTTTGCCAAAAAGCATGCAGTCACCTTGCTTTATCCTCAATACGCCCTTTTTCTCCTTTATTACATTCATTTTGCTCGTTTAATATTTGTTCATGCCCATTATACATTTCTTGTGCTTGTTTTACTTTTAATATGCTCATTTTGCAATTCTGATGTAATTCCAAATCCAAAACAATCCACTATACTGAAACACCAACTTGTACAAAAAACGCTAAAGCCGCCACTCATTGAAACACACTATTTATTTTAAACGCTCAAAATAAAACACGTTTTTCGTCTAAACCAGATGGTTAGACTTCTTCAGAATTGCAAACAAAGAGTGTCAGTTATAATTCAAACACTAAATTTATAAACTCCATTCTAAAATCCCCACCAAAAATTCACGGCATCAGTGTATCTTAAAGGTATATATCACCAGCAACAATGACATAAGATATTCCGTTCATTAATCCTAATGCCTTGATGTAATGCTTATGAACTGTGTCAGCACTACTGCAGCAGCCCTAAGATTTCCACTTTAAAATCCTATACCTTAATAAAAACTACAAGTGAGTCATGAAAAAATATTTTGAATACTCTGTTAAAATTTCCCCATATAATGTACTAATTGTGTATTTCATTAGTACATTCACTTCATTTATAGTGACTTATCAAAGTTACTTTAATAAAAAAAAAAAAAATATTCCAAAAAATTTAAAATAATGCAACCTTGTTTAAAATTATATTAAACACTATGTTGAAATATAACTTAAAAACACAACATTAATTTGTCACAATAATTCCAATTTCTCAAGCAATAGGCCAAAGGGGCCTCCCCTAACATCTTGTTTAAATCATTATGGTATCTTGGCATTATGCCTTTTAAATTATATATCATGATATTATGCTAATTTATATATAACCACATATTTATTTATATACTAAAGTTAATTAAATAATGTAATATAAAATCATCTCTCTAAACTTTAGTAAACACATCAAAGAACATTTCTCATTTAAACCTGGACTAGTGTACGCATTAAGCTTAATTTGTCACAATAATTCCAATTTCTCAAGCAATAGGCCAAAGGGGCCTCCCCTAACATCTTGTTTAATTTGGTCTATTGCTCTATTTTTGGCAGGGGATTTTAGAATGAAGTTTATAAATTTAGTGTTTGAATTATAACTGACACTCTTTGTTTGTAATTCTGAAGAAGTCTAACCATCTGGTTTAGACGAAAAACGTGTTTTATTTTGAGCATTCAAAATAAATAGTGTGTTTCAACGAGTGGCGGCTTTAGCGGTTTTTGTACAAGTTAGTAATTCCAAATCCCTTATGTGCTTTTCTGATAATCGTTTTATATTTTGTTTAATTAATAAACTTTTTGTGCCTCTCGCTCGTTAAATAATGCAGTTTGTGTGCCCTTGTAATGTTCCTTTTATCTTTTTTTTTTTTTTTTTTTTTTTTTTTTTAAATATAAATAAATCGTTCACACAAGTTTTCATTACCTTTGGCTTGTTTCTGGACCTTTTTTCTACTCAGTTCACTTAGTTTACCATCACTGTTAACTCTGCACCTCGCAGTTCTGAAAAGCAGTCTCTGGAATTCCAGTTATGACACAATGTCGCTCGTCTAGTCAGGATAAAACAAACGAGTATTTGTGGATTCTGTTCAAGCAGATTTATTACGTACAAACACATCAAGATTGAGGCTTAATAACTTCGACTTAGATAAACTTATAAACAAACTAGCTATCACAGTCATACATGCTCACTCTCTGGCTGCACTCTGAAAATGGCACTGAAGCTACCACGTGCTTGCTATTTATATGCACGTGCTGACCTTGAAACAATTCTTAATGGTACAACACAAACACACACTATTCTACAACTAGGAAGGCCTGTGTGAGGATCATAGGAAATCGGGACTGGAGTATTAACATTCTAAAGCCTGGTATACTGAGAAAGGTGTTGAGAAAAGAAAGATCCAGAATTGTTCTCCAAGAACCCTCATTTCTGGAACCAGGAATATCCTGAAGTAAAAACCTCTGCCACACTGAGACCAAAACAGGCTGAATAGATCCTGTAAAAGAGGAAGATGAGGAAACTAATTTTGGGGAGAATGAGGAATTTCCTAGAAGGGGGGTGTTACTTCCAGGACATTTTGTTACCCCTTTTCTAAAATGGGAAGAACCCACTTATGTGAAGTAATATCTTTCAAGGCCATAAGAGAGGGAAAGAGAATGAGATAAGCATAGCCTTTAGTATAGGGTAAACTAGCTGACAGAAAGGGGAGGAGGTAAAGGGAAACAGCTATAAAGCCTGGGGGTTGTCCGGAAAAGAAGACAGATTCCTTATTGTCCTGCACTGATTTACCTTAAAATCTCCGCTTTTAGTATTTTTGACCTCTTGGAATTGTGTTTTTTTCTTTTTTATACAAAAGGGACAACTTTAATAGGATAATTCCTCTGGAATTTAGGCACAGGGGAAAGGAAAATGTTTCAAATCTTGTATAACTTTCCTCTTTTCCTGCAAGGTCTTAAACAGCTCCACAGCTGCATATCCAAAAAAGATAATGTTTTTCCAGAAGAGAATCTAACAATTTGGCCTTGACAACCTCTAATAAAGATTAGGGTCTTAACCAAGAATATCTATGAATGACAGACCATGACACTCCACTATGGAAAAATCATTATCATCATCTTAATTGAACCTGATTGAGTGTCTGGCCAACCTAGAAGTAGAATTAGACAGAGTTAAAGCAGAAAACTTATTGTCTGACAATAGTATGGCACCAATAACTTTCCTCAGGTTAGAGAGAAAATCGGCAGAATATATTTTGCCATATGGGTCTGATAATGAATAGTCCTAACAGCCATGGTAGCAGGGGTATAAACCCTTTTTATCATACCAATACATGGTCCTGCAATCCTTATCTCTACGCAATATATTGAGGATAAAAGTTTACTATGTTTCTCTGAGAAAGTGAACTTACAGCAGGGTCAGAAGGATGCTTCTTGTAAAGAAACGTTTTATTTTCAGGAGCATTATAAAACTTACCTGGCTTAAGAGCAAAAGCTTGGGATGCTAGGTTCATAGAGGCATTAGTAAAGGAATAGGGACGGCATAAGGCTCACAAGTACACCTGTCCAAAAGGGCATATCATCTCTGCTGTACATTAATGATCTTGGTCCATTCCCAATTTAAATGGTGCATCATTCTGACCTCTGAGAGCTTCTCTAAAGGAGGATCAGGACAAAGGTTATCTTCTTCACTAGAAACCACAAACAAAGGGGAGTGGCTCTGTGAAAAATAAGCAAGAGAATCCTCATTTGAATCCTGATATTCCTCATCAGAGGAATACTCCCTCTCTCTCTCTCTCTCTCTCAAGAAGGGCAGCAGCAAGCACAGGTTGAATAACTTGAGGAGGCTTTAAAGACATCATGGCTTTAAACACTCCCCAAGTAAAGTTGTGCCATTCTTTCTATGGATCTCTCACCACCTTGGGGGGGGGGGGGGTCATGCTTCTTTTTTCTTTGACTTTGCATAATGTGGAGCATCAGAGTCCTGATGCACTTCTGTGACAGAACTGGGTATTTTCTCTCCATTTCACTCTAACTAAAAAATTTGAAGACTCCCCTCCAGTCCCTCTGAGAAAGCAGCCTGGGTTCCCCCTTATGTCTGAAACAGACACTGGATCAGCCATAGTAGACGTGCAGATGGGCTGCCCCGTATCAGTCTCCAAAGAGACTGTGACAATGGAGGCAGCCACAGGCATAAGATAGTTCGAGGACTCTTCAACATACACAGCAGAAATGCCAGGGCCAAGCTGGGCAGCAAAAACCTTGAGTTTTCACTTCTTAGGTTTTTCTTTGGTAATGCTTAGACTTCAGGGCAGGAAGGCTCAGATAACTTGCAGGAATGAGCTCCTTTAGCTTTTGATTTTATAAATAAAAACTCATAAAATCATCTAAGGCCAGCTTCGAGAGAAAAATTGCACAGGACACTAAGGATAATCACAAGGCTTTCTTTAGTTATGTTAGGAACCTGGGTGGGAATTCCCAGATATGCTCAGAATTAGTCCAAAATGACAAAAAATACACCGAACCCACAGACATTGCCAACATCCTAGCTGACAGGTTCAGCGCCACCCCCACCAAAAGGGCAAATATCTATCCCAGCAGAGTGCTGCCCCCCTGACATCTCAGATGCTCAGGTAAGAGCTGCCCTTTCCAAAGCAAAAAACACAGCATCAATGGGACCAGACGGTGTCCCGGGATGCGTCTTACATGAACTCCAAGAAGAGCTAAACCCAAACATAAAACTACTGTTCAATCTCAGCCTTACTACAGGATATGTACCCAAAGAGTGGCGTACAGCAACAGTGGTCCCTCTCCACAAAGGTGGTGCCTCAACGGATCCTGGAAACTATCGCCCCATAAGCCTGACTAGCTTGGTCTGCAAAGCTATGGAAAGGATCATCATGGACCTCATAAATAAAGATATTGGGGACCTACAGACACTGGATCCTACCCAGTCTGGCTTTGTTAAGGGCAGATCCTGCCTCTTAAACCTGGTTGATTTCTTTGAAACAGTCACTAAGGCCATTGACGAGGGGAAGGTGGTCCACACAGCCTACCTGGACCTCGCAAAAGCCTTCAATACAATACCCCACTCAGGCATTATAGATAAGCTCTCCTGCTTAAATATAAACCCCTATGTCAGTAGATGGGCTGCAAACTGGCTCAAGGACAGAACCCACATGGTTAGAATTGCTGGAGCCATGTCAGACTCCAAACCAGTTACAAGTGGTGTCCCACAAGGCTCAGTCCCGGGACCTCTCTTGTTCGGTATATATTTCTCGGAGGCACAAGCCAACACGGAAGGACTGTGGCTGACCAAGTTTGCAGATGACTGCAAACTGGGCGCCATAATCGACACTCCAGCCGACACAAGCATCCTCCCAAAAGGGCCTCATAGAAACAGACAATTGGTGCCAGAGCCATGGCCTCAAGCTAAATGTCAAAAAGTGTATAGTCATCCCCTTTGGCAAAAACAAAGTGTCCACAAATTACCACATAGGTGGTAATCCATTAAGTACAGAAGAAGTAATTAGGGACCTGGGGACCCAAGTTGATAGCAATCTCTCATTTGAAAACCACGTGGCCAAAGTGGTTAGAAAAACATTTTATATAGCCCACCTAATCATGAAGGGATTCACATCTAGATCAGGGGAGGTCATCGTGCCTCTTTACTCATCCCTCATCAGGCCCATAATTGAGTACAATGTCCCTTTTGGGATGTACCTTACCAGACACCTGCAGCAACTGGAAAGACCTCAAAAGTACCTCACCAAGAGGATCAAAGGGCTCAAACAGATGCCATATGCTGCCCGGTTAAAGAAACTCCAGCTCTACTCAGTGGCATACCGCCTGCTCAGAGGCAATCTGTGCCTGACGTATAAAGCCATGTCCAACCCGGAATTAATGGACATGCTGCACCTCAGAAAATCCAAATCCCATCGAGCTACGCACTCGAGAGACTTGAACCTCAGCACTGAAATAAATAGGACATGCTGGAGGGACAGATTCATAACCCAGAGGCTCCCTTCACTCTAGAATAAAATCCCAGTCCAGGTTAGGCAGAGTCCCTCATTGACTCTCTTCAAGAGGAATCTTGATGAGTGGATGGGAGATCGTAGGTTTACCCCGGGTATCACTTCTGTGTCACTGTTAGACAGAGGCACAGTATACTAACCTCGAAAAAGGGCATAGCAAAATTATTTTAAAATGGATAGCAAAAGCCAAACACACTCTGGCTAGGCTTATAAATGCCCTAAGGCAGATATAGCCTAGTATGAAGCTATGAACCTAAATATATTTTCAAGGAAGAGAGATGGCTACATCAGAAGGACTGACAAACTGCATGCTCTTTACAGTTATGCTCGGCACTAAGGCAAAAACAAACACTTTTGGGTGATCTGTGTGTGTAATTTGCTCCCCACAGTCACATTTCCCTGTCTTGGACGACATACAAAGCTTAAAGTGAAACAACAACAAAAGGAAGGGTCCCCAACTTATCAGCTCCATAGCTAGGTAGTTGTATTAGTTGTACATCTCGCAGACCAAAGACAAAGCAAAATTTTACTTTCAGGTGAGTGGAAAAGAAGTTCTGAGGTAATTCATTTTCATACATCATTTATGTATCTCCCACCTTTTGGCTTAGGTCATGCATCAGGCGTACTGGATGAGGAAGGTGGCAAGGCTTTGGTATCCTGGCTCGATGTACGGCTATCACTGTAAAGATATATGCCATTAGATAGTAATACTGCAACAGTGATCTTGGAAGGACATCTATGAAACTCTAATGCCTCGCTTTACTGACTGACTATAACATTCATTAATTTATTAGAAAAATTAACATTTAGAAAAGAAAGAGATAAAAAATATGGGTCTTTCTTCAGAACCCGGGACAGTTGGGAAGGCAGGAATGGTGTGACTGTCAAACTGAAGACAAAAGTAGATAGAAGTCTTATTTTATTATTTTTACAATAATTTTAACAGTAATCAACTTGATACTCTTGGCCATATTTCTGGCTTCATGATTTATTTGCAGCGACTTGGACTACTTTAATGTGCTGCCAACTTGTTTGTGAAGAGGTGAAATAATATTACAAACCCTTCAGGAGTCTTGGCAATAACTTCTTTCTAGTTGGCTGGATGAAAGTAACTGACCCTTTTGTTATTTGCTCAGTTTAAACGACCCCTATTTGATTTTCAGGATTAGTGTGCATTTTGGAGATGCAAGACTGACTACTTAATTGGACACCTGAAATGCACAGAGTAGGCATAATTGCTGGGGTGCTCTGTGGAGGAAAATGACTAGCTGTCAGATGCTGTTTGCTTAGTATTATGGCTTTGCAAGAAGCATCATGCAATATTTTAATAAGTGGCAACTGGAAAAAAGTTGAAATATCAATTGGATGACTGAATTATACAAAAAAGTAGCTAAACATATCAGGTGGGGGTTGTCTGGATGAAAATAAGTGACCTTCTTGTCACTTGCTCAGTTTAGCACGCATCTCTCAAAACAATAAAGGACAAACTGCATCACAGCATACTGAGAACTTCACAGCTTTCTGGGACCTGATGACCCCCACACACAAAGGTTGTATAAATGGATTTTGGCATGTCTAGTAGTAGTCTCTGCCCTGAATCTCACCTAGTCTAAAATCAGTCCTGCTCATAGGTGTCTACAGGGGACTGGGGACAATGTCATTATTTCTTTAATACTCCTTCCAAACCTCAGAGGTCACTATATTTTACATTGGGCTAGGGGTCATTTCTTTAACTTTCCTCTCAAATTCAGAGAGGGTGCACAGAGTCACTACAGCTCAAGAGCACTATACTGTCAAGTACTAACAAGTTGGAAACATTACTGTAATTCTTATTTTTCCCTTTCCCTCATAATTCAACATTTTACACATATATAAGTGGTTATCTTTTGAGAGAGAAAGAGAGCGAGATTAAGGAAGCACAATGTTTAGAACATAAATATATACATGTCTGAGAGCAAATAAGTTTTATTTTTTCAGTTCTGTCCAGGTCTGACATCAGAAAGATGTACAAAAAGGTGGCTGTCTTTTGGGGTTAGGGGGTGAAGAGAAATGCAAATACATATGACAGCAGCAGCAGTTTGAAATATATGTGGGCATTTGTGTCTTAATTTTCATCCCAATTTAACACAAGAAGAAGATACAAAGAAAGTAACTACCTATTTTCTGTTGGAGGTACTATTCCCAGATGATTTATACATCCTCATAAGCATTTGACTTCTCAGTTTACTGTGAACTGGAGTTTGGTCAGCTTTCAGCATTAAACCTTGGATACAATGTACTCCTTCCTTGAAATAAAATGTAAGACTGAATTTCTTTTCCTTAAAAGTGATTTTTCTTCAGGACATCATTGGATCAAAAGGTTGAAAAAAGTTGTAAAATGCACTTCAGAGCATCTATAATCCATAGTTTCTATGTGCCTAGCAGCCCAGATCCCCAGCTTAATTTAGTTACTACACTGTAGTCTTGGTCAGTTAGGTCATGTTGAAAGGACAGAAGAAAACCCAAGATGAAGAGTAAGACAACCTCTCCTTTATCATCGTTTTCATTCAGGCCATTAATGGATGAAAAGGTTGTTTAAAAAAAATCTAAAAATCAGAAGATCTAGAACCCTCATGGCTTCTGAGGGACTAGCAGATGCCAGATCTCTTGCGTAATACAGTTATTTCCACAGCAGTTATTACAGCATGGTGATGGTCAGTTACAGTTTCCTGAAAGATTGCAAGAAAAAAGCAAAGCTGTACAGCAGATTAATTTCTTTTTTTTATTTGATCATGGCTGCCATTCAGCCTTCACTGGATGAAAGGGCTGTCAGAGTATCTAGAATCCCCATAGTTTCTGAGGGCCTTGCAGGCCAACACACTCCCAGTCTTAACACAGTTGTTTCTCTACAGTTATCAAAGTGCAGACTTACCTACATAAAACATGCTGAATGACTAACTGCAGGAAAAAAAACTAAGCGTAAGGCAAACTGTTTGAAAAAGTTAGAAAAAAGTAATCTGTATGTTATAGATAGGCCATGATTGGGAGATGGGTCACTATGTAATACGTGTGAGGGAGCCATAGAGCCTTTCACCTATGACATCAGTTAACCAAAGGCCAGCATTCATCCCACGATAATTAGAAATTATGTACTTACCATAACTTGGCATTTATGTTATTCATTTTCATTCTTCCTCACAAATGGCTACTGGATCCAATCCTTGGATCCAACTCAGCTGCATATACAAGACTTCAGATCCAATTCTCGGGCTCCTCCCTCTACCCACAATGCTCTATTCTATCCTCAACTCCTCAGATAGAGTTTGCTGCCTAATGACCCCCTTTATCCTAGGGATAGAAATAGATAGAAGAAGAAAAGTTGGGTCTCAAATCAGGAACTGAAAGGTTCCAATACAGTCTAACTCGCACTTCTAGGAGTGACAAGGCCATGGGATAGATGGGAGGGAAGGTGAGGAAAAATGAAAATGGAAAACACAGATGCCAAGTTATGGTAAGTACACAACTTCTAAATCTGATTTTGTCTTTTTCATTCTTCCTCACAAATGGGACAGAATTCTCAGCTACACAGCTCTAGGAAGTCCCTATGGAAGGACATTCTGGAGCACTATCGAACCTAAAGGAAGCGCTGCTTCTAGAGACACTATCTAGTGTGTAATGTGCAACAAAGATATGAGTCTCTAATGAAGTGGCTGCAGCGCAAATATTGTCAATGGAAGTTCCAGCGAAAAGGCAGACGAAGTAGCCACAGACCTAGTGGAATGAGGTCTAGGGAATCAAGGCAATTGTAATCCTTTATGAGTATAACCCAGTGAAATGCAATCAGTAATCCATTTCACCAGTAATTTTGGAAATTGTCAGACCCAAGCGGTTAGGGGAAAAAGGATACAAACAGCTGATCAGACTTCCTGAATGGTTTTGTCCTGTGAAGATAAAAACATAATTGTATGTACAACACAGAGGTGAAGCATTTATTCTCTTTTGTAAATTTTGGGAAGAATACTGGTAAATGTATGCACTGATTAATATTACTCTCTATTCCCACTTTAGGAAAAGAGGGATTGCTCCATAGAGACACCCTGTCCTTATGAAAAATAATACAAGGAGGGTTAGCTAATAGAGCCTGAAACTCAGAAATTATTTTTGCTGACATGATGACCACTAAAAGATTGTTTTTCAAGAAAGAAACTTCATGCCATATATGTCCACTGGCTCAAAGGGCTTCTCGGTTAAGACCTGAAGGACCAATGTAAGGTCCCAAGGATTGTCCTTTATTGGGGGTCTGAGGAGAAAGACACCCTTCACGAAAGCTTTACATAATCTGGACGAGCCAGAGAAAAGGAATTGCTGCCAGAATGGAAACTGGAAATCACTGCAAAATAAAGCTCAGTAGTAGAGAAGCTACCCCCTTCCTTAAAAAAAGGAAGCTATGTCTTACCATAACGTTCTATCTGTGTTGTTGATCATCTGTTCATCACCAATAGGGTTTCGGTTCCGAGCCCTCGAAACAGAGTCGGCCTTATACCAAGCTCGAGCCAGCCAAAAAAACTCTCAAGCTAAGTTTTACCTATAATCTCCTTCTCCCTGTTACCTCAGATCAACTTTGCCCTAAGTAAAGCAGAGGCCGTCTCCAAGCACAAACCTTAATCCAGGAAAAGGACGCAAACATCCCCCAGGAGCCTCTATAGGAGGGGGATGGAGGGTGGGACGTGATGAATGGATGAAGATCAACACAGATGGAATGTTATAGTAAGACATAACTTCTTTATCTGATATTGTTAATCTCCATTCCATTCATCACTGATGGGACAGAGTCTGCAGCTACCTTATGGAAGAACATTCCTGAGCACCACTGAACCAAAGGATGCTCTTCCCCTGGAGAACAGATCCAACTTGCAATGAGTGATAAAGGTATGGGCGGAAGAAGTAGACGTAGCTGCTGCACAGATGTCATCCATTGATGCTCTGGAGTGGAACGCCACAGACAATGCCATTGATCTGGTGGAGTGAGCTCTGATGTTTGGTGGAAGAGACTTTCTTTCTTGGTTATAAATGAAAATTATACAGTCTCTCAGCCATTTGGATAGGGTCACTTTAGACACTGACTTTCCCATTTTTGGACCAGAAAAAGATATAAATAACTGGTCTGATTTTCTGATTGTTTTTGTTCTAAGTAAAATCTCAATTGTCTGTGGACATCCAGTAAATGTAAACAATACTTTCCCTTGATGGAAAAAATAGGAAAAAACACAGGCAAATGAACAATCTGATTAACAGAGAGCTTAGAGATAACTTTGGGCAGAAAGGAAGGGTTGGTCTGTAGTGATACTCTGTCCTTATGTAAAATCAAATAAGGATGCTTGGTACAAAGAGCTTGGAGCTCGGAAAAGTGTCTGGCCGAAGTAATAGCTACCAGAAAAAGAGATTTCCAAGATAGAAACTTGATGTCACCCGTGGCTGCTGGCTCGAAAGGAGGCCGTGTCAAAGATTGTAAGACAAATGTGAGACTCCAGGGTTCTGTGGGCTGCTTAACTGGAGGTCTTGAATGATAGACTCCTTTCAAAAAGGTTTTGCACAGACGATGAGAGATTAAAGAGGAGTCACCAAAACCATTATGAAAATTCGAAATGGTAGCTAAATGAAATTGAATAGATGATGCTGCGGTGCCCTCCTCGAAGAAGTTAGAAAGGTACTGGAGTACAGCAGAGAAAGGTGCAGAAAAAGGATCTAGTTTCTTTGTCTAGATCAAATAGAAAATCTTTTCCATTTGTCAGCATAAAGTTTTCTGGTGGATGATTTATGCGAAGCCAGAATAATGTCACATACTGGAGAGGAAAGATTACAATGCTTGACAATAATCAGAAGTGGAGAAGCCAAGCCGTGAGCTTCAGACTGGACAAGTTCGGGTGGCTCAACACTTGGGGGTGGGAAATCAGATCTGGAGTTGGTTCACAGGTCCACGTTCTACAAAGCAGATGAGGCCAGAGAAAGGGGAACCATACCTGTCAAGGACAATATGGTGCTATGAGGATCATTTTGATTTTCAACCGAAGAGCTTTCTTCAGCACTAGAGGAATGGGAGGATAAGCATAAAGCAGTCCCATGGGCCAATCGTGGAGAAGCACATCCCTTGAGGACTCTCCCTGCAGGGATATAAGGGCAAAGTAGTTGCTGCATTTGTGGTTGGATTTCAGCACGGCTGGACTAAATGGCTGAAGATCTTTGCCGCTAAGTTGGAGTTGAGGGACCACTCGTGAGGCAAGAGAATGCATCTGCTTAATTTGTATACAATCACGTTGGAGTTCCCCGTGATATGCATTGCTATCAGAAAGCGGCTGGAAGTTATCGCCCATTGCCAAATTTGCATGGCCTCTCGACATAGGGCATAGGACCTGGCTCCTCCTTGTTTGATGATGTACCAAACTACTGACATGTTGTCCGATTGGATAGCAGTTTTTACAAAGGAAGGGCAGACTGAAATGCTTGCTATGCCAAAAAGCACTGCCCTCAGTTTTAGAGCATGTATATGCAGTTTGGCCTCTAAATTAGACCATGTGCCTTGGACAGTCATTCCCTGAAAATGCCCCCCAACCCCACCCTATGAGGGAAGCGTCTGTGGTCACAATGGCGCTGGGTTGAGGGGGGTGGAAGGATCAGCTCCAAAGTTCTGTGACTGGCTTCATCCACCAAGAAAGATCTATTTCGAATCAATTTGTAATTTGAATCTGGAAGGACAACGGGTGTTGATTCGGATGCCATTTGGTTAAAAGAAGGCACTGTAAGAGTCTCATGTGAAGCCTTGTTAGGGGTACTATTGATATAGATGCTGCCATTGACCATAACAGCTGCAGGACCTGTCGAGACGGAACCAAATCGTGGCAGAGTACAACTCGGAGCTGGATCCTTAGTCTTTGAAGGCTGTGATTTGGGAGAGATATTAAGCAAGAGCGGGTACTGAATGTCACCCCTATAAATTCCAAGGTTTGAGTTGGAGTTAGATTGGACTTCTCCCAGTTTAAGTAATTCCCAGGCGATGCACCAAAGAGAGTGTGGTGTGCAAGGCTGTTACCAGTAGACGCTTGGTGGGAGTGGTGAGGAGCCAATCGTCCAGATATGGAAACACCTGGAATCCATGTAGTCTCAAGTGAGCTGTCACTTTTGCCATACATTTGGTGAACACTCTGAGGGCAGTAGAGAGTCCGAAGGGCAGGACACGGAATTGATAATGACTGGCTCCCAGCCGGAAGCGAAGGAAACTTCTGGAGCATTTGCCATCTTGATCTGTTAATACGCATCCCAAAAATGTATTGAGCACATCCAGTTGCCTTCCTCCAGAAAACGGAGAATAGACTGAACCATGACCATCCAGAATTTTGTCTGGCTGACGAACTTGTTTAACCAGCTGAGGTCCAAAATTGGTCTCCAGTCCCCTGTCTTTTTTGGCACCAAAAAGAACTTGAGTAAAATCTGGATCCGATCTGGGCTGTTGGGACTTTCTGCAGGACTCTTTTTAAAGTTAAGCTTTTCTATTTGTATAACTGCTTCTTCCCTTAGACTGGGTGGAACTTCTGGGATTCGTTTTGGTGGTTTTGGGAAGAAGTTGAATGGGACTTGGTAACCTCTGGATATTATCTTCTGCACCCAAGAATTGGTGGCAACTGATAGCCAGGCATTGGGGTGCAGAGAAAGACATCCCCCGACTGCTTCCAGAGGAAAGCAATTGGGCCGCTCTTCAGGACCGCTGATAGAGCTGTCCCAAGAAAGAAGCTCTGGAACCCTGATTATGCAGACCCCCTCTGCCTCTGTAGGGGTGTCTTTCGGAAGAGTTGCCTCTCTGCCTCTGGGGGTGAACTCACCACGTGTGTCACGAAAAGGACCCAGAGACTTTTTGTGTCACAATTTCCCACTTCTCTGGTTCTTGGAAAAGGGACGTTGAGGAGTGGAGAAATGTACATCAACCGCAGACAGGGTCTTGCCATTCTGCTCACACCTGGCTAGTGTGTCCTTCACTTTAGGGCCAAACAGGGAAGACGGTTCCACTGAAACGTTAAGAAATAAAGACTTAAAAGGATCTGCGAAGTCACACAGGAGCATCTGGGCATGACGTCTCACAACTACACCTAAACCTGCAGCTCTAGCCACCCCTTTGGTTGCCTGTGAAATTAACCTCATGGACAAATTAGAAATTGATTCCAGGGTCGCTAGCTGAGAGGCTACCTTGCCATTAACTTAGTCAGACACCTGTCCTGAGACAGTACCATTGAGTTCGGAGATGAGGTCTCTCTGGAGTCTGGTGAAATGTGCCAGGTAGTTCAAGGACCAAACAGCAAAGGTCGATGAAGCAAATATTCATTTCCCCAGTCTGTCCACCACTCAGGACTCCCTGTTAGGCAGGTGAACAGTATGGCTCTCCTCAGCGAGGTCTTTCTTGGTGTCTGTTGCCACCACCATAGCATCTACTGGTAAACCTTTTGACCAATGTGGATGTTCTTCAGGGGGATAGAGGATCTTGTCTGGTCTCCTAGGGATTGCTTCAGCAGCATCAGGGTTTGTCCAAGCGCGATGTACCACAAGCTGAACCAACTTGTCTGTAGGCGGGGGACATCCAGGAGGTACATGGTCGAGCACAAAAAGCCTGCAAAAAAGAAACAGATTCCTCTGAAGAATGTTTTTTGGGCTTCCAGTCATCCCTCTGTTTCAAGATCTCAAGGATGTCTCCAAAGGAGACATCTTCAGGGAGTGATCATGGGGATGCTTCCCTTCCTTCGTAATCCGTATCCTCAGTGAGGGACTCCTCAGGGGAGTCCACGTGCTTCCTCTTGCACGATTTCTTCCTAGGAACTTCCTCAGTTGGAGCTTCTGAGATGGCCTGTGACAGCTGCATCTCAGGGGGAGGATATGGAGGTTCCGATGCAGAAGGCTTGCCTACAGAGGCAAGAGCCCTCTCTATCTTCTGGAAGGCAGGGCCGCCCAAAGGGGGATGGGAGCCCGAAACCGAGAAAGACAACCTCGGAACCAGGGCCCGCTCCTAGGAATGGAGCCTCAAGCTGAATCGGTACCGACAGGGCTCCTGGCGCCATGGATGGCAACAAAGAAAGGGTCAGCACCGAACTCGGAGCAGAGGAGTCTGTAGTCCAATCCTGGGAGTGAGAAAGACCTGAGGCTAAAGGGTCGGCTCCAGGGTCAAAGTGAGATCCACAATTGGCACCGAAGCCAAGGGTGCCGAGAGAGGCGTCGGTGCAGAGGGGTTCGAAACCTGCAAGAAGGATGAAGGAGGAGAGCAAGATGGAGCCCATGAAGCAGAAATCCTCAGTCCTAGAAGGGGTTGGGTTTTTGAATCAGAAGGAATGCCCCTGGCTGTCAGAAGCTGGTCAACAAGGCGCATCACATCGAACTTGGAGAGGCACCTGGTGGATCTAGTGGATATCTCAGAAGGGGACTCTGAACGCTCTAAGAAGGGACTATAAGCCTGTTCCAAGAAAGGGTCCACAGACGGGGGAATATCGGGTCTGTGCTTGCACATTTAATGGCACCACCGTCTTCAATTTTGAGATGACAGAGACAGCAGTGTCCATCTGAGCTACAGGAACCGTCGGAAGGCTCTGAGCCGTAATTGGGGTTGAGGTCAAAATTTTAGCTTCAGCCACAATCTGTGCCATAGATGTTGCAATTGACACAGACGGTACCAAAATGGGTCCCGTAGACAAAGACTTCTGATCCAGAGCAGGAAGTTTTGGTTTTGGTGGTCTTTCCATCTCACCAGAGGGTGAGGAGGGAACGAAATGTGGCCACTTTCTCTTTTCGAGGAGGGGAATGAACTCTCTGACTCGGAGAGAGCCTGTGAAAAAAGCGATTTAAGAAGGCCCTTCAAAATCAGTTTATTTTTATGCTCATTCAAGGTACGTGAACTAAAAACCTTGACAAATAGAACAAGGCGGTTGCTCAGAGAGATGAGGCACTCCCAAACAATAAACACAATCATCATGAGAGTCACTATTTGGCATTTTCCTCCCACACTTCAGGCATTGTTTGAAGCCTGACGTGCCCTTTTTATCAGACATGTTAACACCCACAAAAACAATAGAATACCAGAAAAAACAACAGAATACCAGAAAAAAACAGATTACAACAAAAACAATATTACAACTACAGCTAGTTAGAAATCACACCAGAAAATACCAACAATGGCATAGGAAGATTATCACAGAGGTTAGAGAGAAGGAAGTGTACCAGTGATGGTACAAAGATTACTAACAGGCAGTTGACAAAGTTGGAAAAGAGAGTTAAGAGACTTAGCGATAGACAGGTACAAGGAAAATATAAAGCAGAGTAAAGTAACACACTTTCCGATAACATTTATCTATTCAGAAATATCAAAAACTTAGCTGGCAGCTGGCTTGAACATGGCTTTACGGCTATGTGGCAAATGAGATCTGGAGTAACAGGGAGAAGGAGATTATGGGTAAAACTTGGCATGAGAGTTTTGGGGCTGGCGTGAGCTTGGTATAAAAGACCAACTCTGTTCCAAGGGCTCGGAACCAAAACCCCATCGGTGATGAATGAAATGAAGATTATCACCAGATGAGTAGTTAGAAAGAGAAGAATGGCTGAAGTAGGTGCTGAAAAGGGGATCAATATTCTGAATGGAAGCCCAAATGGAAAATCTTTTCCATTTGTTTCTGTAGACCTTCTTGGTAAAAGCCTTCTGGGAGGCCAAGAAAATGTCACAAACTGGGGAAGCACGCCTGGACTGTAACTATTACTGGAAGTGGAGAAACAATGCAGTTAGCTTGAGGGCATGGAGTTTGGGGTGTTGAATTCTTGACGGATGAGATAGGGCATCCTGAGTAGGTTCCAGTATCCATGGGGGATGTTTCAAGTGAGACCAGAGGGGAACCATACCTGTCAAGGCGAGAAGGGGGGATGAGGATGAATGCACTCTTCAGCCTGCTTGCTTTCTGTAAGAACTTGGGAATCAGAGGAAGAGGAGGATAAGCATAGAGGAGACCTGAGGGCCAATCGTGAACCACAGCATTTCTCGGTGACAATCCCAGAAGGGGATCAAAGCAAAGTACTTGCTGCATTTGCTGTTATGGGGTGAGGGAAGTAGACTTGCAGCAAGGCTGGCCCCAGCAGTGAAGGATCACATTCTCTACTGACTAACTGAGAAACTACTCACGGGGAACCACAATGGTTCTGTTGAGTCTGTCTACTGGACATTTGTTTTCCCTTTTAATTTCTCTAACTTTTTTGGGTTTCTAATACCATGAGTGGAATGGACCTCTTTCCTAAGTCAAAGTACGATTAAAGTTCAAGAAATATTAGTATTGTTTCAATCTTTGATGTCAGCCAAAACTACTCTTCACAGCACCTGCAATGTGCCCAGTAATGACTTTTGCAATTCGTAGAGTTAAGTGGATTGGTAACATAGCTAAATACGACTGTAGATTTTTTTTTTACGAGACCCGTTGCTCCTACTACAATTTGAACTGTAAGGGTATCTTTGTTCCACATTGCTCTCGTTTCTGCCTGCAGATCCTGATATTTTATGACTTTCTCTCTCTCTCTCTCTGTATGCAACACACTGTAGTCACTGGGTGTGGCAAATTCAATGATCAATGCTACTTTTGTCTTCTTTTCATGGACCACTATATCTGGTTTTCTAGCATCTATCTTTTAAACTGTTGGTAATGGGTGATCCCATGTGATATAAACTTCATAATTTTCTATGATTCTTTGTGGGTCATGTTTCCATTGTTTTTTAGCCACTTCAGTACCATAATGTTCGAAAAATCCCCAGTGCAACAGTATTGCCACATTATGATGCCTTTCAGTATACAGTCCTTCTGCAATTAGTACGTCATAACAGGCAACAAGGTGTGTGACTGTTTCCAATTTGGTTTTACAAAAACCTACATTTGTCTGCTTCTCTCACATGTTCAATGGACTTTGTAAACCAACATGTATGTAAGCCCACTATCATGGGCCGCCAAATCATCTCTTGGTTTGAATTCACCTCTTTTGAAAAAATCCCATGTTCGTTCATGATCAATTTGAGGTTCTTCCAGAAGTTTTCTATACTTGCAACTATATTTATGCATTTTCCACATTTCTTGCCTTCTCATCTGGTCCCTCACCTTATATTCTTTCTTTTGGTTTTTGGCACATTCAGTTGCTGCCTGATTTTTATCTACTTCTGGTTTAATTTCCATTCCTATTTGACGCCGATATGCTTTTGCTAGATTAAGGTTTGATTTCCATTCGTGCTCAACGCCGATATGCTTCTGCTAGATTAAGCAAAGAAGTCATCTTAGATTTATTCTCCTCATGTTTCAAAACTTTCACAATGTTTAGGTCTTGTGAGGTCAGCAGATTTGTGTGGAGTCCCACGACTGCAGATCTCCACATATAATCAATTTCATGGAGGCCCATCCCTCCTTCGGAACAGGGAATATATAATCTTGGTATACACCGATTTTTATATATCATCTGGTGAGCATGAAGCATCCTTCTTGCTTTCCTATCTAATCTATCCAGCACGTTTTGGGGCCAGTCAATCACTCCAAAACTGTAACTTAGGACAGTAAGAGCGAATTGGTTTATATCTTGGATTTTGTTCCTAGATGTCAATGCTGTTTTAACGATTAATTTAAGTCTTCTAAAGTATTCCTTACCAAGTCTTATTCGCATTTGTTCATATTTTATTGTTGATACTTCAACAATTCCAAAATATTTATACACTCCCTCTTGCTCAAGTTCTTTTATATCACATTCTTATCCTAAACTGATCGTTTCCTGGTGCTGCAGTTTTCCTGCTTTAAAGGTTGCTTTTGCTCATTTATCAAGACCAAATGACATTCATATATCATCTGAAAAATTTTTGACAACCTGCAGTTGTGATTTCAGTTCCTCATTTGATGAGCTATACAATTTTAAATCAGTGACAAAGAGAAGATAATAATTCTTTACACGTTTTTGTTTTCTAGAAATCACATTATAGCCATGGCCTAAGCTGTTAAGTAAACAGCTTAATGTGTTAAGGGCAAGGCAGAATAGCAAAAGTAACAGAGGCACCCCGGAATATCCCCCTTTGAATTTTTATCGCTGGGATAATAATTTGTCCTTTATCATTGCTTAATTGCAAAGTGGTCTTCCACTGTTTCATGGTCACTGTAATGTAGTCGACCAGTGTAGGGTGTAGCTTATACATTTTTAAGCACTCTTTTACCCATGAATGTGGGTTACTATCAAATGCTTTTTGTAGTCAATTCATGCCATACTTAAAAGTCTTTCCTTTTTACAGTTCTTCACTATGACTTTATTTAACAATTGATCCTTTGTTCCATATGGCTTTTTTCAATGCCCTTTTGCTCTAAGCCATAATTGAGTTTTCTTCTAAATGACTATAAACTCTGTCAGCATGAACTCCCATGTATAATTTATATGTTGTCACAAGGCAAGTTATTGGTCTATAATTTTTAGGACAGCTTACAGATTCACTCTTAAGTAGGAGCATTGATTTTCCTGTTGTTAGCCAGGCTGGTGTCTGGGGTGCGCATATAAATAATTCTTATTCATGGCTAAATCTTCATGCAAAGATGTTAATACTTTTAACTAAATGTTAGGTACTGCATCTGGGCCTGGGGCTTTCCAATTATAGGCTTTTCCTAACTTTGTTTCAATCTCTCTGGCTGTTACTTCATTCCATTTCATGTCCTTTACCTTTAAACTTCTTATTCTTTCATTTACTTTTTCTATCCTTTTAGCATCTTTGTTATGTTCCACAGGATCTTCACAGATACTTCAAAATGTATCTATTTCTTCCTTTTTTTGCAGTCTTTCAGTTACTTTTACCTTGTTTCCCAGTTGTCTATAAAATCTTTTTGGGCCATTAATAAATTGCTTATTTTGTACTTTTCCTTTATATTTATCTGCGTATCTTCTAAGTCTTTCCACCTGTGCTGAATTTTTTAGTTTATTTGCGATAAGTGCATGATAGATCCTATTCTGTTCTAATGGTGGTAGTATAAGAATGGTGTGGATTGTTTATGAGTTGGAGTAAAGAGCAATCTGCTTTTATCACATTTATCTTTCTTAGTATGTTTGTTGATATATTCCCTCTTCTATATTCTTCTAACATTGACACTTCTTGTCATAATTGCTTTACAGTTTTCTCTATTCGATACTTCCATGATGGCAATCAATGTCTCCCCTTCCTTTCCCTCACTATCTTGTGTTCTTGTCATAGAACTTTATCAGTTATTAATTTAGCTGCACAGTAATATATCCTCTTTACTTCTGTTATGTTGGCAGTCCTAATTACTGTGTTCATTTGTTTTATCAAACTTCTGACTTTTTGGGTTTTATTGACCTTCTGCAGTCTATTTCTTTCATTGATCTTAATATATCTATAGCTATTAAATCAAGCAACTCTTCTCTTAGCTCATTTTCTTCCAAACTGAGGACACATCCCTTGTTTTCAATTTCCTGCGGGCATTCTATAGAAAGTTCTACAGCATCTTCTTGTGGCACATTCGCTAATTTCATCTTGGGCCATTCGCTGCTCTGTCATATGGGAACTCGCTGGCCTATCACTCCTCAACATTGACTGCATCAGAATTTCCACAGATTCCTGTTCCTTCTCTTGATGTCCAGCTTAAAGTGAATGGTTATAGTGGTTTCCTGTGGAAGGCTCCAAAATATCTTCATATGGCACCTGACAAATTGCTCCCTGTTCCACTGGTTTCCTCCTACTTTGGGTATCCATTGGTCCATCCTGCTGTGGAGCTTTTTGAATTAGATTTTCTACAATGAATCCTTCACGTCACAGGTAATCCATAACGTCAATTTCTATTTCTTTGAACTTCTCCATTACTAATATCCTTTTCTACTTTTCCTTTTTACTTTTTCTAATTTTTTAAGCTACTTCTGTCCATAATATATGCTATATAAATATAGTCTATATATCAGTGTTGTCTTGGTAAGATTTTGTGAAAAACAGGATCCACCTCACAAAGGTACTCACCAAAACTTGAGGATGAATTAAATTTCAGCAACAATACTCTTCTTTACTTGTTGACTTCTCTCTCCATTCGGACTGGTTTTCCCAAAAAGTAGGTTGCAATGAGAAAGCAGTCTGAAGTGATTGTCCATTCACAAACCCTCATGACCTCTCTGCACAGCAGATAGCAGTGGATTCCTCCTTGTTTGCTGATGTATCAGACTACTGACATGTTGTCTGTATGAAGTGCAATAATCCCCAGAAGACAAACGTCCGGAAATGCCTGCAACGCTAGAAGGACTGGGGACC
This sequence comes from Protopterus annectens, assembly GCF_019279795.1. NCBI lineage: Eukaryota > Metazoa > Chordata > Ceratodontiformes > Protopteridae > Protopterus > Protopterus annectens. The sequence goes on from NC_056745.1 coordinate 638,227,437, forward strand.
ACGTGCCTTGGACCATCTTTATTTTATTATTTTATTTTACATTTGTTGACCGGGCTAGTCTAACTGGATATTTGTCCATTTTCAGTAGAGGCTCGGGGAGAAAAGCTCCAGCATGAACAGTAAAACAAAGTTAACAACATATAAGAAAGACATGTATGAAAACAGTACAGTGGTAGCATTGGTCAAAAGAAATAATATAGTAATAAAATTATAGGATAGACATTATGCTAAAAGTTAAACTAAGTAAAACAAAACAGGTATTGCACATCAGAGTAAAGTATTTATAATTTATCCTCTTACTGTGAAAAAAAGTAACAAGATTTAGAGGCCTAGGTTGGAGGCCTAAGTTAGGGGAGTGGGGAAAGTGGAATGAGTAGGAGGGAAAAAGATTTCAGTCTGGGTTAGCACAAGGACAAAGCCACTGAGTTTTAAGATGTTCTTTAATATGTTTTTTAAATAGAGAAGTAGAAGCTAGGTTAGAAAGTTCAGGAGGGAGCTGATTCCAGTTTTTACCTATAGTGTTTGAGAACAGTGAGTCGCCAGCTTTGTTGTTAGATTTAATCAAGGAGACCAGGAGTTTATTAGCAGAACGTAGAGTAGCTAGATTTTTATAAGGTGAAATCAGATTAGTGAGGATAGGGGTATCATTGGGGTGGTATAGGATCTTTTGAGTGATAAGTAACTGTTGACAGAGTATGTGGTTATGCAATTCTAGCCATCCTAGTTTGAGGTTAAGACAGTGGTGAGTTTTGAAGGGAGTACATGTAATGAATCTAGCTATACTATTGTAACAGGTAGAAAGTTTGGTGATAATGTTTTTTGATAGGTTAGTATATATAGCAGAGGCATAGAAAAGGGTAGAGATGAGGTGGGTCTGGGCAATGGTTTTCCTGGCTGAGGGGGTAAGGAAGGGTTTAATTCTATAGAGAGTACCAAGTTTTTTGTTAAAAGAATTTATGGTGGCGTTAATATGGTAATCATAATTAAGACGACTGTCAATAGTAACACCTAGTAGGCGGGTGGTAGTATCTGGGGTTATGTCGGTAGCATTCTTAAGAGGTTATGGCGAAGAATGGTGTGGATTGTTTATGAGTTGGAGTAAAGAGTAATAGTTTTGTTTTTTTGGGATTAAGGAGGAGGCAATGTTGCATAAACCATTTTTCAACATTTTGGAAAACAGTTTGGGTGAGGGACTGGAGGGAGGCTACGTTCTTAGCCGTACAGATTAAGGTCGAATCATCTGCATATTGAATGCAGGTGGCTTGAGGTATGTTCAAGTGTAGGTCGTTAATAAATAAGGAAAAAAGAAGGGGACCTAAGATTGAGCCTTGTGGGACTCCAATATTTATTGGGAGTAATGAAGACAGATTGTTATCCCAAAGTACTGCTTGCTGCCTGTTTTGAAGATAACACCTAAACCATTGTAATGCTTGTGGATCAAGAGAATGGTAATTTAGTTTATCAAGAAGTAAGTTATGGTTAACCATATCAAAGGCTTTTGACTGGTCAATAAATAGTGCAGAGGAAAAGGAGTTATTGTTACGATTTTTATTTATAGAGTCAGTGAAGGATAAAAGGGCAGTCGTGCTGTGGAATGGTCTGAAGCCATGTTGACAGTTGGCTAGTAAGTTATTTTGTAGTAGGTGGTTGAGTAGTTTGTGAATACATTTTTCCATTATCTTAGCTAATGGGGAGAGTAAGGCAATAGGACGAAAGTTAGAAAGCTCAATAGAAGATCCACCTTTATGTAGAGGGATTATTTGAGATACTTTTCATATGGTAGGGATTTTGCCTTCAGAGATAGTCCTGTTAATAAGTATAGATATGGGGTAGTCTATAGCATTTGCAGCAATTTGTAGGTATTCAGATGGGAGTCGGTCAGCAGATGGGGTGCAAGGTTTCAGTTTCTTAAGTAGCTTATGGATAAGAGATGTAGGAACAGGTTGAATATGAAAGGTATGAGATGAAGTTTTGGAGGTGTTTGGTGGGGAAGCAGTAGATGGAGGTAAAGAATTGGCTAGGGTTTGAATGGCTTCTGTACAATATTTATTAAAGGCATCAGGGATCTGGTTGGCATTATTGTGGTTGAAGCCTAATGGGGCAGGAGTAGTCGAATTGTCCTGGTTGAAGAAGTTTGTTTATCCCTGACCAGAATTTTTGTGGAGTTTTTTGATTGGTTTGTTGGAGGTGAAGATAGAAGTCTTCCCCAAGAAATGCTCCCCTCACCCCAACAGGGAAGCATCCGTGGTCACTGTGGTAAGAGGGGGTAAGAGGGGGAGAGAGGTTGAATGGTCTGCCAGGAAACAGGTCACAGGACTGGATCGAACAGCGAACAAGACTTTGCAGATTGAAGTGAGTCTTATGGGAAACAATAGGTGCTGATAAAGTATGACCACTGTACAGTTAAGGACTACTGAAGGATTCACATAAAGAATCTCACTAGAAGAATGGCAGTTGACATTGAACCAAGAACTAGTAGTACCAGTATTGCTGGAGGGGATGGATGAGATAGTATGGCCCGAACCTGATTTCTCAAGGATGTGATGCGATGAAGAGGTAAGGACACCACCTGAGTCACAGTATTCAAGAGAGTCCTTATAAATTCCAGGGTTTGTATGAAGGCCAGGTTCGATTTGGCAAGGTTTATAGAGATCCCCAAGATGTTGAACATCTGGAGCAAGTATTCCCTAGCTTGTAGAAGATAATGCTTGGATGGGGTGGAGACAAGCCAATCGTCAAGATATGGAAACACCTGGAATTCTTTGAGTCGTAAGTGTGCTGCTGCTACTGCCATGCATGGGGTAATCACCCTGGGGCTGTGGTGAGACCAAAGAGCAGTACTCTGAATTGGTAACAATTGGCTTCACCTGAAAGCGTACATCTCCTGGATCGCCTTGACTATTCTGATGTGATAGCATGCATCCTGCAAAGCTGCAGGGTGCATCCAGTCATTCTTGTGCAGAATAGTCAGGATGAACTGAACCATAACCATTCAGAACTTCACTTTCTTTATATATTGGTTTAAATTGCTTACATCCTCTGTTTTCTTTGGCACTAAAAAGAAGCATGAGATGAAAGGGGAGCAAGGCTGGGTGTATCGGAGGTGGTTTCAAATTGTTTTATCATGGTGTGGATGGGAGGCGAAATGGCGTAGGCATTATCCTGAAGGAAGAGTATACTAAGAGTGTTTTGGAGGTGAAAAGAGTGTCGGATAGAGTGATGTTTATGAAGCTGGAAATTGATGAATGTTGTTAGTGCATATGCTCCAAAAGTTCGGTGTGCGATGGATGAGAAATAAAAATTTTGGAGTGAGTTGGATGAAGTGGTGATGACTGTACCCAAGGGTGAGAAATAAGAAGTTATGTACCTACCATAACGTTCCATGTTAGTTGTCTTCTCTCGCCTTCTTTCTTGCTTGATGGGTTCGGAGCCGATCCCTCGGCTCGACTCGGCACTTGCTAAGCTCGAGAGTCACTTTTACCAGCTCGAGGCAGCCCCATATCCCATGATGCAAGGCGGTAAGTACCCAGATCTCGTTTGATGACAAAGGGCAACAGCACCAAGCATAAAATACTTCCAAAGGGAAGAAAGAAAACTTACAGATGGAAGAAGGACCAGGTCTGAATGGTCTTCAGCATAACAGTTTCTTATAACAAGGTCTGTCCAGGCCAGGGGAAGGAGGGAGGGTCAAGAAAGAAGGCGAGAGAAGACAACTAACATGGAGCGTTATGGTAGGTACATAACTTCTTAATGTTAAGTTGTCAATCTCGCCTTCATTCTTGCTTGATGGGACCGTCCTAGCACCTCTATCCTGGGTGGCTCAATGGAACAAACTCTTGAGGACTGTAGAGCCAAAACTGGCTCTGTCCCTGGTGGCCAAGTCCAATTTGTAATGGGCAACAAAAGTGTGAGGAGTGGCCCAAGTGGCGCTGCACAAATAGTGTCTAAAGGAAGTCTAGCTTGAAAAGCTGTAGAAGTAGCTAAGCTCCTAGTTGAATGTGCTTTAGGTTTTGAGCACAGCTGTTTTCCCCTGAGCAGATAAATTTCAGAGATGACGAAGAAAGCCATCTGGACAAGGTCACTTTAGAAACAGGAAGGCCTTTTTATTATCCGCATAGGAAACAAAAGTTGATCAGATTTTCTAAATTTTTGTTCTGTCCAAATAATATCCAAGTTGACGGTAGACATCAAGATAATGTAGCTTTTGTTCAGCTCTATCTGAGTAGTTAGGGAAAAATACAGGGAGATCAATGGATTGATTCAAATTGTTCTTTGAAGCGACCTTAGGCAAAAAGGTTGGGTTAGTTCTCAAAGATACTCTGTCTTTGTGAAAAACCAAATAGGGGTCGAACCGAAGAGCATGAAGTTCAGACACCCTCCTGGCCGATGTAATAGCCACTAGGAATAAAGTTTTCCAAGAAAGATATTTCAGGGAACAAGAAACAGCTGGCTCGAAGGGCGGAAGAATCAAGGATGTCAGCACTAAATTTAGATCCCACTGAGGAGGAGGATTCCTGATTGGAGGCTTTAGGAGGAAAATTCCTTTCAAGAAGGCCCTGCAGAGCCTATGGGACATAATATTATGATCTGCTATACCGACATGAAAATTGGAAATAGCAGCCAATTGAACTCTGACTGTGGAAGAAGAGGAGCCTGCATGAAAAATCTCTGCTAAGAAGTCCAGGACTGCCTGAACAGGTAAAGTAAAAGGATCAATATTCTTGGCCTTAGCCCAATAAGAGAAACGTTTCCATTTGCTTGTATAAATCCTCCTGGTAGAGGATTTTAGCGAAACTACTATGATGTCTCTAACTGGGTTAGAGATCAAAGGAAGCCTGGCTAAGGAAGGAAGTGGAGCAACCATGCTGTGAGGTTGAGAGAAGGGATTGACCGGTGCAGCTGACCCGATTGGTGAATCAGAAGATCTGGCACTGGGTCCAGATGCCACGGCTGCACCAAAAGGTGATGATGGAGGAACGGAAACCAAACTTGTCGAGGCCAGTAAGGGGCAATGAGAATCAATTTGGCTCTCAAAGCGGTAGCTTTCTGGATAACCTGAGGGATCAGAGGAAATGGAGGAAGGCATAAAGAAGTCCCTGGGGCCAATCCTGGGTCAGAGCGTCTCTGGGGATGGCCTGATGGAGGGAAGAGGCAGAAGAAGTCTGGACATTTGCTGTTTTGGGGAGTAGCAAAAAGATCGCAGCATGGACGACCCCATTCCAGAAAAATCTCTTCCGCTATAGATTGCTTGAGAGACCACTCGTGAGGCATGAGAATAGCTCTGCTCAATCTGTCCGCTACAATGTTGGTTTTCCCAGGGATATGCGTTGCTACCAGAAACCGATGAGAGGAGATCGCCCATTGCCATAGTCTGAGCGCTTCTCGACACAAGGGGTAGGACTTGGTTCCGCCCTGTTTGTTGATATACCAAACTACAGACATGTTGTCTGTGTGGACTGCAATTGTCCCTACGGGAAGAAAGTCGTTGAGGGCTTGCAACGTTAAAAGCACTGCTCTCATCTCCAGGACATTTATGTGCAGATGGTACTCGAACGGCTGCCACGTCCCATGAACCATCCTGCCCTGATAATGACCCCCCCCACCCGATCAGGGAGGCATCCGTGGTGACAGTGGCTATAGGGGATGGGGGTACAAAGTACCTGCCTTGGTGAACCTGAGGAGATGTGATCCACCAAGCAAGATGCTCTTTGCATGTCTGTGTCACCAGAATCTGGTGACGCATTGGAAGTTGTTGGTATGACCATTGTGTGAACAGCATCCACTGAAGAAGGTGCATGTAGAATCGAGCCAGGGGAAGAAGAGTAATGGCCGCAGCCATGAGACCTAAAACCTTTAGAACCATTCTGGCCTGTACTTTCTTGTTGGCCAGAATGATTCTGACATGACTTTGAATGTCTGAAACTCTTTGATCTGTAAGGGTAGCTGACATCCGAACAGTGTTTAAATTTGCCTATGAAGGTAATAGACTGGCAGGGCGATAAGGATGACTTTTCGAAGTTGATCGAGATGCCCAAATGAGAACAAAGGTTTATTGTGTAATCCCTGGCTTGTAAAAGCTGATGCCTGGTGGTGGCTGACAGGAGCCAGTCGTCGAGATACGGAAACACCTGGAATCCTTGACGTCTCAGGTGAGCCGTGACCACTGCCATGCATTTGGTGAACACTCTGGGGGCTGTAGTGAGACCAAAGGGCAGGGCTCTGAACTGGAAATGACTGGACCCCAGCCGAAAGCGGAGAAATCTCCTGGAGCGTCTGTGAATCTTGATGTGATAGTACGCATCCTGAAGATCTATTGAGCACATCCAGTTGTCCTTCTGTAAGAAGGGCAGAATTGACTGAAGAGTGACCATTCGGAATCTTGTCTTCCTGACAGACTTGTTGAGTCTGCTGAGATCCAATATTGGTCTCCAGTCTCCAGTCTTTTTGGGGACCAAAAAGAACCTTGAGTAGATTCCGGGCTCTGAATGGTCTGTTGTAACTGGCTGAATGGCTCTTTTTTGCAGTAGTTTTGAGACTTCTAACTCTGCAATTTCCCTTAGACCGGGTGGTACATCTGGAAGGGAACTTGAGGGGAAGGGACTTTCCTCGAAAGGAATTATGTAACCCTTGGATATGATCGACTGTACCCATCTGTCTTGAGTGAGGGAATGCCAGGCTTCTGGGTACAGTGATAATCTTCCCGACTGCCTCCAAGGAGGGACAGCCGGGCAACATCTCAGGGATGCTGAAAGGGCTTGTCAGAGAGAGGCTCTCTGTTTCCCTGGTTTTTCGGACCCCTCTGCCTCTAGAGCGGCGTCTGTTGTTGTTACCCCCTCTGCCTCTAGGGGTAAACTGACCACGTGAATCTGGCGTGACTCCTTGGGATTTACGGAACCACATTTTCCCACCTTTCTGTCCTTTGGGATAAGGTCTAGAAGGGGTGGAAAACGGACTCCTACAGCAGAAAGAGTCTTGCCGTCCTGTTCGCACCTGGTCAAGGTTTCCTTCACCTGAGGGCCAAACAAAGCTGACCCATCAAAGGGAGAATTTGTGAAGGACGCCTTAAAGGGATCCATAAAATCACATAGCCGCATCCAGGCTTGGCGTCTAAGAGCCACACCTGTACCTGCGGCTCTACTCGCTCCATCAGCAGCATAAGATATTAGCCGCACGGAGGAGTTTGCAATGGAATTGAGGGTTCCTAGCTGCGAAGCAATTTTTTCTTGAGCCCCTGCAGCTGTAGGATCCTGAACTACTTCACCCAGCTCCTTAAGGATATCCCTCTGGAGTCTGGTGAAGTGACATAGGTAATTCAGCGAACGCATAGCAAAGGTCGCTGAGGAAAACATCCACTTACCGTACCTATCCATGGTCCTAGAGTCCTTATTAGGAGGATGGACGGGTACGGAAGGATCTGCAAGTTCCTTTTTGGTGGCCGCAGCCACCACCATGGCATCAGCGGGGACACCCTTAGAGAGGAATTGCTTGTCACACGGGGCAGTGATAAATTTTGAAGGCCTCCTAGGGACTGGCTCTACAGAGTCAGGAGCTGCCCACCTTCGTGCAATAACCTGCATAAGGGGTCGAAGGCGGAGACACCCAGGAGGTGGAGGGCCGAGATCCAAACGCCTCTAGGTATACTGACGCATCCTCAGAGGGATTGTTGGTGGGCCAGTTTCCCTCTGTTTAAGCAGTTCTAGGATGTCTGAGCAGGAGACATCCTCAGAGGGGATCTAGGGATCCCTCTGACTCATCAAAGTCAGTATCCAGTGACAGACTCTGGGGAGTCTACATGTTTCCTCTTACAAGTCCTCTTCCTAGGAGGATCTCCCGAAACATCAGGAGAATCCTCGGAAGAGGAGGAAATTCCCAATGGGGAAACCTGAGGCGGAGGATCTCTGGGTCCTGTAGCAAGAGAAGTGGCAGAGATGTCAACAGGTACTATAGAGGGAGGAGCTACGGGAACAGACTGCTGACTGATACCAGTGGCCAGCACACTCTTCATCACCTCGAATGCTCCCCTCCCAGGCAGGTCCGAGAGAACCCGTTCAAGAGCTAGGAACTCCAGGGACCACCGAAGGGAAGTCTCGAGGCAGATGTCGGAGCCGAGCTCACCAAGGCCGAGGCTCCAAGGGGAAGAGCGGGTTCGGACAAGGGTCCGATGCCACTCACCCCTCGGAGGAGACCATGGAAGCCCGACCACGAATCCCTCTAAGGAAGGTCTCAAGAGGAGATAAGAGTAGAGGCTGAAGGAACAGAAGGGGTATCCGTCCTCCAGCCGTAGCAGTAACCATTCCGAAGACTCCAACTCCAAGCTCTGGGGTAGAGTTGAAGGAGGAACTGTAACGGGGTGTGGACCAACAGTCGTCTGTTGAGACGGACTATGTAACATTTGGGCCAGTACCTGTGACTTAAGTAATCTGCTGACCACTCTCTCTAGGTCATGGTCTGACAGTCTGGATGACCTTGAAGATCGGCTCCGATGGCTCCGTTCCGAAAGAAGAGGTGAAGCCGGAGCCTAAAGTATCGGCTCCAAGGAAGGAGACCTCGACCTCTTCCTGGAATGAGCCATCGGAACCGATACTATAGATCCTGTCGGAGCCGAAGACTTATCGGATGTATCGGCTCCAGCCGGAGCCGATACAGCCACCAAAGTAACGGTGTCGGAGCCGATCGGAGCCGACACCGATGCCTGTGCCACATGGTTGTCGGGACCGATCGGAGCCGACACCGAAGTGGTCGATGCAGATTCGGCACCGATAGCCATCGGTGCCGAAGGCTTTGTTAAGCCAGAATCGGCTCCAGCCGGAGCCGATCTCGACTCGGAACGAGTCGGAGCCGAGGCCGCAGGCTTAGACACAGAAGCCTGGGCCTTGGAAGATTTAGCTGATTTTGATGGAGCCGACTTAGCCGGAGAGCCCTCTGGCTTAAGAAGGCCCCTAAGTATCAGCTTGTTGCGTCTTTCCTGCAGGACTCTCTGGCTGAAGGAATGACAAATAGCACAGGAGTCCTGCAGGTGAAGAGGCCCCAGGCAATACAGGCAAGAAGTGTGACCGTCTGTCAGAGACATCTTCTGACAGCACGAGTCACACTTCTTAAAACCTGAGACCCTCTCCTTTGACATGGTGCTTTACAAAACACACACACACACACCAGTCAAAAAATTAACTTAAATAAAATACCAAAAGGTATTCCTATAAAACAAACACACACACCCTAACAGGGAGGGGATGGGATGGGATGGGTAAAGTTTGACTAAAAAAAATTAGAAGAGACAGGGATTTTCTGTCAGAAAATGTAAATAATTAACTTATAACTAACAATTAAGGGTTTTTTTACAAAAAGGGGCTTAAATATCAAAAAAGTGAATCACTTACCAGGAGCTGGTAAAAGGAGGACCTCATAAGCGAAGCGGCAAACGAGATCTGGGTACTTACCGCCTTGCATCATGGGATATGGGGCTGCCTCGAGCTGGTAAAAGTGACTCTCGAGCTTAGCAAGTGCCGAGTCGGAGCCGAGGGATCGGCTCCGAACCCATCAAGCAAGAATGAAGGCGAGATTGACAACTTAACATCTGGTGATTGGAGCAGATTTCAATGGGCATGTTGGTGAAGGGAACAGAGGCGACGAGGAAGTGATGGGTAGGTATGGTTTTAAGCAAAGGAATGCAGAAGGACAGATGGTAATGGATTTTGCGAAAAGGATGGACATGGCTGCGATGAATACGTATTTTAACAAGAGGGAGGAGCATAGGGTGACATACAAGAGTGGAGGAAGATACACATAGGTGGATTATATCTTATGTAGAAGGGCCAATTTGAAGGAGATTGGAGACTGTAAAGTGGTGGCAGGGGAACGTGTAGTAAGGCAGCATAGGATGGTGGTTTGTAGGATGACATTGGTGATCAAGAAGAGGAGGATGAGTGTGAGGGCAGCACCAAGGATCAAATGGTGGAAATTGAAAAAGGGTAATTGTGAGGTGATGTTGAGGGAAGAGTTAAGACAGGCACTGGGTGGCAGTGAAGAATTACTGAATAGCTGGGTAATTACAGCACAGCTAGTAAGAGAGATGGCTAGAAGGGTGCTTGGTGTGACATCTGGAATGAGGAAGGAGGACAAGGAGACCTGGTGGTGGAATTAAGAAGTACAGTAGAGTATACAGAGAAAGAGGTTGGCGAAGAAGTGGGATTGTCAAACAGATGAAGAAAGCAGACAAGAGTATAAGGAGATGAGGTGCATGGCAAAGAGAGAGGTGGCAAAGGCTAAAGATAAGGTGTATGAAGAGCTGTATAAAAGGTTGGACACTAAGGAGGGAGAAAAGGACCTATACCGATTGGCTAGACAGAGGGACCGAGCTAGTAAAGATGTGCAGCAGGTAAGGGTGATAAAGGATAATGAGGTAAACGTACTCACAAGCGAGGAGAGTGTGTTGAGCAGATGAAAAGAGTACTTTGAGGGGTTGATGAATGAAGAGAATGAGAGGGAGAGAAGGTTGGATGATGTGCGGATAGTGAATCATGAAGTGCAGTGGATTAGCAAGGAGGAAGTAAGGATAGCTATGAAAAAGATGAAGAATGGAAAGGCTGTTGGTCCAGATGACATACCTGTGGAAGCATGGAGGTGTTTAGGAGAAATGGCAGTGGAGTTTTTAACTAGATTGTTTAATGAAATCTTGGAAAGTGAGAGGATGCCTGAGGAATGGAGAAAAAGTGTTTTGGTACTGATTTTTAAGAATAAGGGTGATGTGCAGAGCTGTAGTAACTACAGAGGGATTAAACTGATCAATCACAGCAAGAAGTTATGGGAAAGAGTAATGGAAGCTAGGTTAAGAAGGGAGGTGATGATTAGTGATCAGCAGTATGGTTTCATGCCAGGAAAGACCACTACAGATGCGATGTTTGCTCTGAGAGTGTTGATGGAGAAGTACAGAGAAGGTCAGAAGGAGTTGCAGTGTGTCTTTGTGGATTTAGAGAAACTATATGACAGGGTGCCTAGAGAGGAGTTGTGGTATTGTATGAGGAAGTCGGGAGTGTCAGAGAAGTATGTAAGAGTGGTACAAGATATGTACGAGGGTATTGTGACAGCGGTGAGGTCTGCGGTGAGAGTGATGGATGCATTTAAGGTGGAGGTGGGATTACATCAAGGATCAGCTCTGAGCCCTTTCTTATTTGCAGTGGTAATGGACAGGTTGACAGACGAGATCAGACAGGAGTCCCCGTGGACTATGATGTTTGCAGATGACATTGTGAACTGTAGTGCAAGTAGGGGAACAGGTGGAGGAGACCCTGGAGAGGTGGAGATATGCTCTAGAGAGAATAGGAATGAAGGTCAGCAGGACTAAGACAGAATATATGTGTGTGAATGAGTGGAAGGATAGAGGAATGGTGAGGATGCAGGGAGCAGAGGTGGCGAAGGTGAATGAGTTTAAGTACTTGGGATCAACAGTTCAGAGTAATGGTGAGTGTGGAAGAGAGGTGAAGAAGAGAGTACAGGCAGGATGGAGTGGATGGAGAAGAGTGTCAGGAGTAATTTGTGACAGACGAGTACCTGTAAGAGTGAACGGGAAGGTCTACAAGAGGGTAGTGAGACCAGCGATTTTAAATGGGTTGGAGACAGTGGCATTGACAAAAAGGCAGGAGTCAGAGCTTGACGTGGCAGAGTTGAAGATGCTAAGATTTGCACTGGGTGTGACGAGGATGGACAGGATTAGGAATAAGTATATTAGAGGGCCAACCCAGGCTGGAAGGTTTGGAGACAAAGCCAGAGAGGTAAGATTACGTTGGTTTGGACATGTGCTGAGGAGGGACGCAGAGTATATTGGGAAAAAGATGCTAAGGATGAAGCTGCCAGGTAACAGGAAAAGAGGAAGGCCTAAGATAAGGTTTATGGATGTGGTGAGAGGATATGCAGGTGGTTGGTGTGACAGAGCAAGATGCAGAGGACAGGAGGAAATGGAAACAGTTGATCTGCTGTGGCGACCCCTAACGGGAGCAGCTGAAAGGAAAAGAAGAAGTAAGTTCTGAAACCCATCTGTTCAGGTGGGACCTCCCTATTGAAGCAGCTTTCATATTTCCTGAGCTGCGTCTTCCTTCTGACTTGGTGGAACGTCGGGAAGTTTCTTTCTTTGTACAGGAGGAAAAAGGGAAAATGGTATGTAGTAACCTCTGGATAAGATTCTTAGCACCCATAAATTTTTTGTGATATCTGTCTAGGCATCTAGGTGCAAAGAGAATTGACCGCCGAGTTGGGTAATGCTTCAGGAGCAGTGATAGGGCCCGTCACATAAGGTATTTCTGAAGCCCTGATTCTGTGGACCCCGTCTACTGCTAGGATGTTGTCATCCATTGAAACCTCTGCCTCTGGAGAAAGTTTCCCCCCCGCAAATCCTGGAAAGGTCCCTGAGATTTTAAGAACCACATCTTCTAACCACCTTGCTGATTTCTAGAGAAAGTATGCTGATGGGTAGAAAACTTGATTCCTATGGCAGATAGAGTCTTTCCTTAAAGTTCACTGCAGATGAATGTGTCTTTGACTGATGGCCTGAACAAGGAAGAGCCATCAAAGGGAGTATTGACAAAGGATGCCTTGAAGGAATCTGCAAAGTTACAAAGCCTCATCCAGACGGGTCTCCTTATGGTCTATGCCTGACATAGCAGCTTGTGAGGCACCCAATCCTGTGAGAGAGATCAACCTCGTTGATGCATGAGAAATGGCCAGTTATGGAAAAACCTTTTTGAGATCCTCTGTAGACACAGGCTCAGACAGAGAGTATCTGAAACGCTCCTTCATCAAATCTCTCTGCAGATGAGTAAAGAGCAAATGGTTTCCAAATCTGTCCATTGCTCTGGACTCCCTGTTCGGTGGATGGACAGAGGAGCTTTGCTCAGCAAGCTCCTTCTTGATGGCTGCTGCCACAACTATAACATCAACCAGGATTCTAGTGGGGTCTATCAGAAGGAAGAACTAAAAACTTCTCTGCAAGTTTGGGGATAGGCTTGACAGTGTCTGGTTCCTTCCAAGCCTGGCAGGAAACTAAGTCAATAGGTACATCCGGGGGGTGGAGGTGGTGGGGTCACACAAAATGTGCATGGTCCAGCGCCGAAAGCCTCCAGAAACGCTGATTAATCAGGAGGAGATTGGGAATACCAGCCACCCTTCTGTTTGAGAATTTCAAGGATATCTCCCCAAAGGAGACCTCATTGGGTGGTGATCTGGGGGATCCTTCTCCCTCATCAAAATCAGTGTCTTCCATGACAAACTCAGTGGGCGAGTCGGTCTCTCTCCTCTTACAGGTCTTTCCCGATGGACATCTTCAATGAGGTGTTCAGGATCGCTATCAGTAGAAAGGAGAAACTTTTCTGGGGAACCTGTTTGGAGGTTTCCCGGAACTGACTGTCCCTGTGGAACAGGTCTGATGGGTTCAGAGCTTGGACCAAATTATGGATGATGGTTAGGATCCAAGACAAGAGGGGATGGTTCTCTATGCAAAGAGAAAGCCCTTTCTACCACCTTGAAAGCTGAAGGACCAGAAGACCCCCCCCCCCCACCCCGAACTTATGCCACCAAAAAAGGGAAGTTAGGGCCATCCCCAGATCCAAGCCTCATGGGGAGAACTGGATTGGAGCTGTACTGGGCTGAGGCTCCAAAGGGGAAGGATGGACCCAGTAGCGACCTCTCGGATCTAAGCGCTGCTCTGATTTGAGGGTATCCAAGCAGAAAAGGAGTCTAGGAGGGAAGCTTCCTTGGATTAAACACCGAACCTCTCGGGGATCTAGCACCCTGGGACTCAGAACTCAAAGGTTGAATCAGAGAAGGAGAAAGAATGGGCTTAGGAGGTGCACTCATGGATCCATGAGGGGAAGGAGCTGGCAGAACCTACATCTGGATCACAGCCATGAGAAATCTCCACATCATCCTGTCCACATCTGCTCTGTCAAACTCCTTGAAAACCTGAAAGACGCCATGGACGATGGTCTGGAGAGTTTCCTCGGTGTTTCGAAGAGTTGAGAGGATAGGGCTGGAAATACAGGTTTAAGGGTGTACTCTGACATACGACTCCTGCTTGTCGAATCTAAAGGCTTAGGATCTGAGAAGGAGGTGGAAGGTAAAGGGGGAGCTCAAAGCAGGAGTCACTCATGTCAGATCCCAGGAGGACTGTGGATCCAAGGGCAGCCCAAAGGACTTCAGATCTGAGATGGTTGGATCCAAAACCTTCCTAATTTTCTCTCTAATGGCTCCGAAGAAGCCCTCAGAGATGTTTGAAAAGATTCTTTCCTGAACACCAAGGAAATAAGAAGTTATGTACTCACCATAACGTTCCATCTGAGTAGGTAAACTTCATTTGTCTGCAACCTTTGGGAATCGGATCCGACCTCGGATCCGAGCCGGCAATCTTTCATAGCTTAGATCCGAGCTCCTAGCTCCTCCCCTTCACCCATAATCCCCTGCCAACCCTGACTGACCTCAGATCAAGTTTGCCCATAACCAATAAGGCTGAGAAAGGAAACTAACTACCTTCCTTAAAGGGCAGAGTAAAACCTCTGGCCAAATAACATCCGAAGGTCAGGGGGAAGGAGGGTGGGACGGTTGCAGACAAATGAAGTTTACCTACTCAGATGGAAAGTTATGGTGAGTACATAACTTCTTAATCTGAAGTAGTTAACTTCATTAGTCAGCAACTTTTGGGACAGAGTCCCCAGCTATCTGGACCTTAGGCGGCCTTCATGGAAGAATGTTCCGGAGCACTATAGAGCCAAAGGATGCTCTCCCTCTAGAGATAATATCCAATTTATAATGGTTGATGAAGGTATGAGGTGAAGCCCAAGTGGCTGCTGAACAAATATCATCCAGGGGTACACTAGACCGAAAGGCAGCAGAAGCAGACATGGACCGAGTAGAGTGGACACGGACTCCCTGAGGTGCGGGCCTGCCAGAACTTTCCTAAGCCAAAAGGATGCATTGCGAAATCCACCTCGACAAGGTGGCCTTTGACACAGATTTACCTAAGTTAAATTTGGCAAAGGAGACGAACAACTGGTCGAACTGTCTATGACCAGCCGTTCTATGAATGTAAAAACGTAGCTATCTATGCACATCTAAAGAATGTAATTTGTATTCTCCTTTGTTCTGGTATTCAGGAAAGAAAACTGGCAGATTAATGGATTGGTTAATATTTGCCTCGGAAGCAATCTTAGGAAGGAATGAGGGATTGGTCCTGAGGTAAACCCTATCCTTGTGGAAGGTCAAGTAAGGAGGTTTTACACATAGGGCTTGAAGCTCAGAGACCATCCTAGCTGAAGAAATAGCAACGAGAAAGGCTGTTTTCCATGATAAATGTTTCAGATCAGCTGAAGCTGCAGGTTCAAAGCGGGGAGCTGTCAAGGCCTGAAGTACTAAAGTCAAATCCCAGGGAGGCACTACTTCCTTTATTGGAGGTCTGAGTAGGAAGGTGACCTTCAGAAAGGTCTTACATAACTTCGTGGTGATCAATGGACCCAGTTCTTGTCCCACGTGGTAATGAGAGATAGCTGCTAGTTGAACTTTGACTGTGGAACAGTTAGCCCCCTGATGAAAAAGCCCTGAAAGGAAATCCAAAACGGCGGGCAACGGAGCTGTGAAAGGGTCCAGGTTCTGACGCTCCGCCCAAATAGCGAAACGTCTCCATTTACTACTACAGACTTTCCTAGTAGAAGGCTTGTGTGCTGCTACTACGATAGCTTTAACTGGGGAGGAGATACTGGGAGTCCTAGCTACGAGTGGAACTGGAGCTTGAGATTGTCCAGGTTTGGGACTGGGAGGCCTAGGGAGTGGGAAATCAGATCTGGGAGGGGATCTAGAATCCAAGGCGGATTCACCAGATGAGACCAGAGGTAAGGGAACCAAGCTTGACGAGGCCAGAATGGGGCAATGAGGATCATTTTGCTCCCCAACCGACTGGCTTTCTGTAGAAGCTTCAGCATCAGAGGTAGAAGGGGATAAGCATAGAGTAGACCGGGAGGCCAAGCATGCACCAGAGCATCTCTCGGGGATTCCCCGGCTGGGGGAATTAGAGCGAAGTAGCTGTTGCATTTCGTGTTTGAAGGAGAGGCGAAGAGATCGCAACAGGGTCGTCCCCATATGGCAAATATCCGCTTCGCTACCTGGGGATTGAGAGACCACTCGTAAGGAGACAGTATGGTGCGACTGAGTTTGTCTGCCAGGATGTTGGACCGTCCCGGAATGTGAGTTGCAATAAGAAAGCAGTTGGTGGAAATCACCCATTCCCACACTCTCATAGCTTCTCGACTGAGTGGGTAGGACCTGGTTCCCCCCTGTTTGTTGATGTACCAGACCACAGACATGTTGTCTGACTGAACTGCAACTGTTCCTGTAGGAAGAAGGCTCTGAAGTGCTTGCAACGACAACAGCACTGCTCTCATCTCTATAACATTTATATGCAATGAGGTCTCTGTATCGTTCCACGTGCCTTGGACCGTCCTGCCTGCATAATGCCCCCCCCCGCACCCGAGGAGAGAGGTGTCCGTGGTCACCGCGTCGAGTGGAGGGGCCATGGAGAAAAGGCGTCCTGCTTGGAAGTCCGGTGATTGCAACCACCATGCGAGAGCACTTTTGCAAGCCTTGCTGAGGGGAATGGGGTGACTGAGAGGGTATCGACGGAAGGACCACTGGACTTGGAGAGTCCACTGCAAAACCCTCATGTTCAGGCGAGCCATGGGCAACAGGGTAATTGCGGCCGCCATGGAGCCCAGCGCCCTCAGGACCAATCCCGCCCGGAGAGCTGATGATAGTAAAATGGCCCGTACATGTAGCCACAGGGTGTGAAGTCGCTCGGTGGTTAAGAAGGGTAGTAAGTTGTTGGCATCTAATCTGGCCCCGATAAAGTCCATCACCTGAGTCAGGTTGAGAAAGATTTGTCCGTGTTGACGGTGATCCCCTGCCGGGGAGCAAGGTGGAGAAAGTAATTCCTGGCTGAGCAGAGTAAATGCCTTGTTGGGGCGGTCAGGAGCCAGTCGTCTAGGTATGGAAACACCTGCATTCCCTGGAGCCTCAGGTGGGCCGCTATCACTGCTAATACCTTGATGAACACCCTGGGGGCTGAGGTGAGACCGAAGGGAAGGACCCTGAACTGATAATGACTGGCTCCTAGCCGAAAGCCAAGAAACCTCCTGGATCGTTTGTCCATCAAAATGTGGTAATACGCATCCTTGAGGTCTATTGAGCACATCCAGTCGCTCTCCCACAACAGGGGGAGAATGGATTGAAGAGTGACCATCCGGAACTTCTCTTTGGTTACTGACAGGTTCAGGAGGGAGAGATTGAGGATTGGCCTTAGGTCCCACGTCTTTTTTGGCACCAAAAAGAACCTGGAGTAGTAACCCGATCTGAACTGGTCTGGGGGGACGTGTTGGATGGCTCTTTTTCCTAAGAGCTGTTGAATTTCCACAGCTGCAGCCTCCCTCTGATCGGGTGGGACGTCGCGGAGGCATTTGGGTTGGTGAGGGATGTGAGAAAAGGGAATTTGGTATCCTCTGGATATGATGCGAAGCACCCAGCGGTCTGTTGTGATGGACTCCCAAGCTACAAAATGCCTCGAAAAACGTCCCCCGACCGCCTCCAGAGAGGAGCACTCGGGCAACCCCTCAGGGTCGCTGGGTGGGCCCTGTCAGAGAACGCTTCTCTGGACCCAACATTCCTCGGGCCCCCTCTGCCTCTAGGGCGGCGTCCATCCTGTCCTCCTCGGCCACGGAAGGACCGGGGATCCGGAGCGGACTCTGATTGTTGCGACTTCCGGAACCACATCTTCTTCTGTCCCTTTGGGTTCTTGCAGAAGGACCTCTGGGGAGCAGAGAAGAGGACTCCGACAGCAGACAACGTCTTCCCGTCCTTTTCGCTCTGGACCAAAGTCTTCTGAACGGTCTTGCCAAACAGGGCAGAACCATCAAAAGGGGCATTCGCAAATGACGCCTTGAAGGGTTCCGCGAAATCGTAATGCCGGAGCCAGGCCTGACGTTGCATGACGAGGCCTGCTCCGCTGGCTCTAGCGGCGCCCTCTGTGGCGTGGGACAACAGCCGCATAGAGGTGTTAGATATGGACCTGAGAGTGGCCATTCGATTGGAGTACAACCATTTGTCCTCGACCAACATGGACTCCGGGGGTGACGCAGCGTACTCTTTGATAAGGTCCCGCTGCAGTCGAATAACATGTGCCATGTAGTTCAGAGACCTCACCGAGAAGGTTGCTGAACTAAAGGCCCGCTTCCCTAAACGGTCCATCAAACGGGACTCCATGCTCGGTGGATAGACCAAGGGACTCTCCTGAGCTAATTCCCTCTTGGTGGCCACCGCCACCAACAAGGCATCTACGGGGGGAACCTTGCTCCAATGGGACCTCTCGGAGGGCGGACTAAGGATTTTGTCCGGGCGTTTGGGGACTGGCTCCACAGTGTCTGGCTCCTTCCACGCCCTAGTGGTAATAAGGTCCACTAAGGGGTCGGGCGCAGGGGACACCCAAGAGGTAGATGGGCCTGTTTCGAATGCCTCCAGGAACACAGATTCATCCGAGGAAGTCTTGGGGGCAAACCACCCCCTCTTATCCTGAGCATTTCCATGATGTCTCCGAAGGAGACATCCCCAGGGGGGTGACCTAGGGGAGCCTTCCCCTTCATCCAAATCCGTGTCATCAGTCAAGGACTCGGGGGAGTCCACGTGCCTCCTCTTGAACTTTCACTTGTGAGGGAAGTCCTTGGGGGGCTGTCAGAGGACGTCTCACCAGCTACGTCCTGTTCCAAGGGAACGACCTGGGACATCAAAGCAGGCTGTCCCTGGGGCCGGGTGATGGAAGCCGAACCCAACAGAGAGGGAGTGCGGGGTGAGCCATAGCAAGGACCCGGGGCCTGGAAGCACTCGACAGTGCCCTCTCTACCACATCGAAAGCCGAAGGAGAGCCACTCTCTCTGGGATCCGAGAGCAGAACCTGGCTCGGATCCGATGAACAGATCGGGGTCAGCGCCGAAGCCATCGGATCCGACAGACCAGTGTGCTCCGACCTAGATGGAGCCGAAGACACACGGATTCCCTCGGATCCGACGCTCAGCCCACTGCTCCGAGAGCCCGGATCCGACAAAAACAGACTCGACAGGCTCGAGGGAAGAATCAGGCACCAAAGTACCCGATACTGCCGGCGCTGACCCACCTCCGGCTCCAAGGCTGCTCGGCTCCGAAGGCTCTGAACCCAGGAAGTGGGTCGGAGAAGGAGCTATCGGGGCAAAGAAAGGTGTCGAGCTCCCCCCCCAAGGGGGGGGGAGGCAGGAGCACTCCCATCTGCAGTTGGGCCTGGAGAAACCTTTGTATCATCCAGTCCAAATCTGCGTCGGAAAGACTGCGGGTCTATCTCGACGAGGCCACCAAGGCTGGCCGGGAATGCCGCCTCGATGACCTTGACGGAGATCGGATGTCCTCCTCCTCGGGGCCCGGTGAGAAGCATGGAGACCAGATCCGAGAAGGTGGAGACTGGGAAGCCCTGGAGGGAGAAGACCGCTTAGCCGGGGGGCGACGCGGAGGCCTCGGCCCACCGCTTGTGGTGCTTCTCCCTCCTTTTTACTTTCCTGGCCTCCCTCTCCTCCAGAGCTGCAGCGGGAGTTTGAGTCACGACCGGCGGGAGAGAGGCAGGAGTGGCTGCAGCCGAAGCCGGGGAGGAGGCCACAGAAGCACCGGAGGCCAAAGCCAAATTCGGGGGCAAAAGTCCCGCTAGGATCAGCTTCGACCTCCGGTCCTTCAGTGCCCTGGGGTTGAACGCCGCACAGATGGAACATCCAGAGGAAAGGTGTTCAACCCCAAGGCACGGCACACACCGAGTGTGGCCATCCGCTGGGGAGAGCTTATGGCTACACTCGGTGCACTTGGAAAAGATGGGTTTTGGGGCCTCAGGCATTTTAAAGAAAGATCCACTCGTTAGGCCCCAAACACACAACACACAGAACGCTACAACCAGCGACGGGGAGGGAGGGTAAGTTTAACTAAAAAGGAGGTATAAACTAGGATAGTTTTAGTCAAAAAAGGGAACCTGACCACACAACACTCACTCGACACTTAAGGGGATAATAAAAATTGAAAATCTCTCACAAAAACCCCACGACACCAGGAGCTCAAAAACCTAGCTACTGACAAGAAGCGCGGCAAACTAGATCTGAGGTCAGTCAGGGTTGGCAGGGGATTATGGGTGAAGGGGAGGAGCTAGGAGCTCGGATCAAAGCTATGAAAGATTGCCGGCTCGGATCCGAGGTCGGATCCGATTCCCAAAGGTTGCTGACAAATGACGTTAACTACTTCAGATCTTATGGTATTTTGCAGGGTGTTTGAGCTCCAGAAGAAGTTGGAAGCAAGCCTTTTAAGATTAACTTACTGCGCCTGTCAGAGAGCTCCCTGGGGTTGAAAGAGGAACCCATGGCGCAAGGAGAAGTGAGATGGTCAGCTCCCAGGCAATAAATGCACTTCTTATGGGCATCAGAGTTAGGGATCTTACACCCACAAGAAGTGCAATTCTTGAAACCAGTAGGTTTCTCAGATATTTTAAGGAAGGAGAAAAATGGCATAACCTGATGAAGAAAAAATGTTAAAGTACCAAATAATACTTATATATATATATATATACATATATACATATAGTTTCATTTCATAAACAAGAATTGCTGAAATATCGAATTTCAGAAATTCATGCCCATGAAGTCGAAACTTCAAAATAACAGTGCATAAGCGCAAATAGGACTATGTCGAATTCGCGCTTATGCATGTATGTTATGTTGTGGAAGTGTTTGGCTGAGATGGTGTCTGCAGTTTAGGGTGAGTGTGCGTGCGTCAGTGTTTTTCTAACTTGTACGAGTGGGTTAAGGTAGGGAGGTAGAGGTATGATTGTGTGTGTTGGCTGTGTGTGATTATTTTTTTTCTTTACTGTTTGTGCGATCTTGGAGTTAGTATATATAAGTTGGGGGGGGTGTGGGCAGTGCAGAGGGGCTTGCCCTGCAATTGTGTAGTATAGGTGTGTGTCTGTGTGATGTATTTAATTGTTTTGTGGTGTGGGTGTTATGGTTTGTGTATTGTTTGCTGTATTGTGTATGTTCAATATTTTGGTTTCGTGATTGTGAAGTGTTGGTGGTGTGATAGTTTAGGCTTTATACTGTCGAAATACTTATATTAGATATTTCGGTAATATGAAGTGAAACCATATAGATATATATATATATATATATATATATATATATATATATATAAAACTTAACACGGAAAAGTACCAACCAAGGTAGCAAATAAAGAGAAACAGTCAGGAAAGAATAGCAAGAAAGTGAGGGAAATGCCCTGATGCCAGCAACAGCTATAAAGGGAGGAAGAAGCAAACACTATCTCTATTGTAAAAATAAGAAGTTTTAAGAAAAGATTGTAGAGAAAGGTAGACAAAAAACACTGCTTACTCGCTCAAGAATGTACCTCCATCTTACCATGATGGTGGCAAAGTTCAGAATAGAATAGGGAATTATGGGTAAAGGGAGAAGCTCGAGAATTGGATCCAAAGTCTTGTATATGCAGCTGAGCCAGATCAGAGGATCAGACCCAATACCCATTTCTGAGGAAAAATGAAAAGGACATCATCAGATGGATATGTTATGTTTTTGATAGCAAAAGTGAATACAATTTGACAGCCCCTTAGACAATGTTAATTCTGACACTATTGTCCAATTTATTTTCGGAAAATGAGGTTAAAGTTGGAAATCATTCTGGGTGCATCTGTAAAATCTTACGTTGTTTGTGAATATCAATACTGTGAAAAACGTTATGTACTCACCATAACGTTCCGAGTTGTTGTTCTTCATTTGTCTTCAACCCGTGAGTTCCCGGATCCGGTACGATCAGACAGACGAATACCCAGCATCTTGATCCAAGCTCCATGCTCCTCCCCTGCCCATAATGTCCCTGTCTCCTTCCTCCCTTCAGATCGAGTTTGCTGCCTAACCTAGCATCGCCCCAGACCCAAAATCCTTGTTCCATGCCAAAGTAGGCATAACTAGAAGGAAAGAGTAATAGGCATCCTGGGGATGACTATATCCTCGGCTCGCCAGACCACCATGCAGTCTATGCAAGGCAGGGGAAAGGAGGGAGGGACGATTGAACACAAATGAACAACTCAGAAGGAACATTAGGGTGAGTACATAACTTCTTTATCTGAAGTTATCTTCATATGGACGTCAACCTGTGGGACAAAGTCCCCAGCTACTAAACACCTGGGAGGCCTTCATGGAAGGATATTCCAGAGCACAGCGGAGCCAAAGATTTCTTGTTCCAGAATATGATGTCCAACTTGTAGTGCAAGATAAAGGTATGAAATGAAGCTCAGGTGGCCGCAGAACAAATATCATCTAATGAACATCTGGACCAGAAGGCAGCTGAAGTAGCCACAAACCTGGTGAAGTGTGCCTTCACTTGACCTGGGGGAGTTAATCCCTTAGTAGAATATGCCAGAAAAAATACACTGGGAAATCCAACGGGTGATGGTGACATTAGATACTGATTTCCCCAAGAAGGGTTTAAAATAGGATATGAATAGTTGGTCAGATTTACAGAATGCTTTAGTCCTGTGCAAGTAGAAATGCACATCCAACAAGTGCAATTTGAATTTTCCCTTCTTTTGGAAATTCGTGAAAAAGACCGGTAGATTAGTGAGCTGATTAATATTGGATTCAGAAGCTACCTTAAGAAGAAAGGAGGGATTAGTGTGCAGGAATACCCTATCCTCACAAAAAATCATATACGGTGGTTTGACTGACAATGCTTGAAGTTCCGAACCCCTTCTAGCAGAAATAATAGCCACCAAAAAGACGGTCTTCCAAGACAGAAATTGCAGATCTACAGATGCTGCGGGTTCAATGGGAGGCAAAACCAACGTCTGCAAGTCCAGCTTAAGATTCCACGGTGGCTAGGGTGGCTAGGCTAGGGTCCTTGAGCGGTGGTTGAAAAAGGAAAGGGTCTTTTAGAAAGTCTTTGCAGAGCTTAGAAGAAGCCAAGGAAGCCATATTATGCCTCACATGAAAATTAGAGATTGCTGCAAGTTAAACCTTGACTATAGAAAAGCTAGCACCTTGCCGGAAGGTCTTTACTAAGAATTCCAAAACTGAGGAGACAGGAGCAGTGTAGGGATCATGCTGTGAGGCCCAGAATGAAAAAACGTCTCCATTTACTGGAGTATATCTTCCTGATGGAAGATTTATGAGCAGCCACCAGGATCTTTTTGAAAAGAGAAGATACACCAGAAGTCCTGACAATCCGGGGAACTGAATCAGCCAGGTGGTAAGCTTCAGACTGCCCAGATCTGGATAGGGAATCGCTGAAGGATGAGAAATGAGATCTGGAACTGGACTGACAGCCATGGTGGAGCCACCAGATAAGACCACAGAGAGGGAAACCAGACTTGCCGAGGCCAGAATGGGGCAATGAGGATTACTAGGCTCCTCAGTCTGTGAGCTTTCTGAAGGAATCTTGGAATTAAGGGAAGAGGAAGATAGGCATACAGGAGATTGGTGGGGCCAAGCATGAAAAAGAGCATCTCTGGGGGCATTTCCAAGAGGGAGTTCACAGCGAAAAACTCCCTGCACTTCACGTTGGAAGGAAAGGCGAAGAGATCTCAACAAGTATGACCCAACTTGAGGAAGATTTGTTTCGCTACTGAAGGATTCAAACGCCACTCATAAGGCATCAGAAAAGACCTGCTGAGCCTGTCCACTAGAATGTTGGACCGTCCCTGAATCTGCATTACCACCAGAAAACACCCAGTGGAGATCGCCCACTCCCACACTATCATGGCCTCGCAGTATAGGGGGTAAGACCTGGTTCCCCCTTGTTTGTTGATGTACCAGATCACAGACATGTCTGTCGGGATAGCAATCATTCCTGGGGAAAGATGGGCATGGAGAGCCTGCAACACTAGAAGCACCGCCCTCATCTCCAGGATGTTGACATGCAATTTGGTCTCGAAAGGGGACCACATGTCATGGACAGTCCTTCCCGAGAAGTGCACTCCCCACCCTAGCAGGGAGGCGTACTTGGTCACTGTAGTCAAGGGAAATGAGGAGAGAAAGGGATGACCCCAAAGAAGGTCCAGAGTGTGTAACCACCACAGAAGAGAGTTCCTGCTCACCCAAGAGAGTCAGACCGAGTGAGACAATGGAAGGTCTAACATGGACCAGTGGACTGCAAAAGTCCAGTGTAAAAGTAGCTAGAGGCAAGAGATTGATCGTAGCCACCATGGATCTCAACACCCTTAATATAATTTCTGCTGTCACTGGTTCAGCTTGAAGGACGCACAGGACATAAAGTTTCAGTGATCATATCGTCTTCAAGGTAAGAAAAACCTTGGTTTGAATTGTGTCCAACCGAGCCCCTAAGAAATCTAATATCTGAACCAGGGCCAGTGAAGACTTGCTGAGATTGATGGTGATGCCCAATCGCTGTGCTAAGAGAAGAAAATAATCCCTCGTTAAGACAGAGCTGATGCCTGAAAGGGGCAGTGAGGAGCCAATCGTCTAGGTAATGGTAAACATATGCTCTGGAACCTCAGGTGAGCCGCTACTACGGCCATTACTTTGATGAACACCCTGGGGGCTGAGATGACACCAAAGGGGGAGCGCTCAAAACTGGTAATGACTGCATCCCAGCAGGAAGCAGAGAAGCACCTGTCCATTTGATGTAGTAGAACGCATCCTGGAGGTCAGTCGAGCACATCCCATCGTTCTCCTGCAAGAAGGGCAGGATAGACTGAAGAGTGACCATGCTTACTTTGGTCTTGGCCACTGAAAGGTTCAAGGTGGATAGATCCAAAATTGGTCTTGGGTCCCCAATCTTCTTTTGCTCTAATAAGAATCTGGAATAAATGCCTAATCCAGACTGGTCTTGGGGAACATGTTGGATGACCTGTTTTTCTAGTACTTTAGTCATTTCCAGTGTTGCATCCTCCCTGTGCATGGGTGGAACATCCAGGAGGTGATTGGGTGGTAGAGGGGACTTTAGAAAGGGGAATGAATAACCTCTGGATATAATTTGCAACATTCAACAGTCTTCCGTGATGGACTCCCAAGGCATTAGGTGAAGAGAAAAGTGACCCCGACTGCCTCCAGAGATGAGGAGTCAGGGATGCTGCACAGGTCTGGTCCAAGAAAGGTGCTTGAGACCCTTGATTTCTCGGACCTCCTCTGCCTCTAGGGTGGCATCTGTCAAATCCTCCTCTGCCCCTGGGGGAAGACGAGTCCTAAATGTTCTGGGAGGAACTCTTAGATTTCCAGAACCACATCTTCCTAGTCCCTCACTCACTCCTAGGTAAGGATCGTTGAGGGGCCAGGAAGTGGATCCCGATGGCAGAGTCTTCCCGTCCTTCTCCCTCTGAACTATGGTGTCACATTCTGTCTTCCCACAAGGGAGGAACTGTCGTATGGGGCATTCATAAAAGACGCCTTAAAGGGTTCAAAAAAGGCACATAGCCGAAGCCAGGTGTGATGCCTATAGGCAACACCAGTACCGGCAGCTCTACCGGCACTTTCCGTGGCATGGGAGAGGAGAAACAGAGGTGTTAACAGATGTCAAAGTGGCCATTCGGGAGGAAAACACTTTCTTCTCCTCTGTCTACATGGACCCCGGGGTAGACTCAGCGACCTCCTTGACCAGGTCTTGTTGCAGCCTAATCACGTGTGCCAGGGAGTACAGCGCCCGGACAGAAAAGTTCAATGAAGCGTACACCCGCTTCCCAAAATGATACATCGTCCTGGACTCTCGGTCCGGAGGGTGGACCGCAGTGCTCTCCTGAGCGAGCTCCTTCTTAGTGGCAGCTGCCAACACCATGGCATCAACCGAGGATCCTTTATGCCAATGGCTCCTGTCCGAAGGGGGGGGGGATCAAAACTTTGTCAGGGTGTTTGCGAATGGACTCCACCGTGTCTGGTTCCTTCCACGCCGAGATGTAATGAGATCCACCAAGGGATCCATGGAGGTGGACACCTAGGTAGTACAGGGTCTTGCACCAAAAGCCTACAGGAACGATTCATCTGGGTTAGGTTTCTGGGCAGACCACCTCCAATGCTAATGTAGGATTTCTATGTTATCTCCAAAGGAGACATCCTCGGGGGTGATCGGGGGCAGTAGGGAGTCCAAGTGCCTCCTTTTGTACATGCTTTTGCAAGGAGCCTCCTCAGTGGTGGATTCTGGGGAGGAGTCACCAACGGCTTGCTGTGCCAAAGAGGGGGCACCCTGGGGCATAGGGGATGGCAGGCTGTCCCTGAGATGGCACGATGGTCGACCCATACCAGAAACACAGGGAGTCAGGACAGACTCCAAAGATGAAATGGTCAAGGGTCTCAATGGAATCGAGAGGACCCTCTCCACGACGTTGAAAGCCAAAGGGGAATGGACCTCCTGAGAAGGGGCGATTGTCAAAGTCATATCCTTTGACCCAACTGGGGAGTCGGAGTCGAGCCTATAGGGGGCCATGATGCCTAGGGGAAGGCTCTGCTCTGAAAGGCTTGGAGCCAACATCAACCCCTCGTATCCGGCGCCAAGGCTACGGCTCCGAGAGCCAGACAGATCCGAGCAAGTTGGATCTGACATACTCAAGGCCATAGCCGGTGTCGAGGTACAAGGAAACATCGAAGCTGACCCCTCGATGCCGAGAGTCCTCTGATCCAAGGGCTCTGAAACCAGTGGCTGGATCGGAGAAGGAGATATCGGGATGAACACAGATTGCAAGCATCAAGCTCTGGTGGAAGATGGAGCAGGCAAGACTCGCAACTGTATCTGGGTGTGGATAAAGTTCTACATCATGCTGTCCATCTCCATTTTGGACAGACATCAGATGGAAAAAGAGGAGGCCACCAACACCAGCCTGGAGTGGCAGTGATGGGAAGCCTGTGCTGGTGAACAGGTCCAAAGCTCCTCCGGCTCCGGGGAAAGCAGAGGGGAATGGAGCCGAGGGGCGGGGGACTCCAACCTCAGGGCCAACCTAACTTTAGGAGGAGGGCCCACCAGACACCAGCGATCCAAGGATTGCTTCTTGGGCCTATCCTTGTGCTTTCAGGGCTCATCTCTGACTCCAGGCCTTAAGGCGGAAGGTTGAGTCCCAGAAGCCAAGGCAGCAGAAGAGACCAAGGCAGAAAAGGCCTGTGCCTTGGTGGAAGGAAAAGGAAGAAGGCCTTTAAGATTAACTTATTCCTCTTGCCCATCAGTGCCCTGGAATTAAACCCGGCACAGATCTCTGGGTGGGCTGCCCCCAACCAAACTACGCACAGAGTGTGGCCATCGGCTGGGGAGAGCTTATGGCCACACTCCGTGCACTTACAAAACTTGGGTTTTGGGGCCTCAGACATAGCCAACAAGGACTGAGAAACCCAGCAAAAAACCCACACATACAGGCACATACGCTCAAAGAAAGAGGGGCTTTTTTTTTTTTTTTTAGTACCGACGGCAACACGCGGTAGGTTAGGGTAGAAAATAGAAAGGAGAAAGCTTTGAACAATAAAATTAACCAAAAAGAGGAAAAATACACTTCTTACCTAAACAGAAGCTCTGGTAAGTGTTTTTGTTTAATAAAATATTAAACTTCATCAGGTCTGATGAAGTTTAATATTTTATTAAACGAAAGCACTTACCAGTGATTTTATTCAGCTGCTATTCTGTTTACTAATAAGTCAGGTCACTCCAGAAAAAGTATAAATATGACTCCGTCATTGTTCATGTTGGGGTGAATGACCCGAGACGTACCTCCCTGGACTACATGAAAAGAGACATGGAATAGCTCTCTGATCATGTAGCCCAGGCGGGTATAACCCTGACCCTGAATAGCATCCTGCCCTCACCAAGAATGATACCGCAGTATAAAGACAAAATGATCAATTTCAACAATTGGCTAAGCTTCTGGTGTCATTCAAAGGGGATCTAATGTCTGTCAGCCTGGGGTGACATGCTCGACAGGCCTCGTTGCTTTGCAAGAGACGGTTTGCACCTGTCACCCCTAGGCTTTCGAATACTGGCCAAGGCTCTTGCTACCCCCATAATGCCTTTTTTAGGCAAGGCTTAAAAGTCGAACCCACCTCTGTAAACAGCACAAATAAAAAAATGAGGGTTATGCTACTCAATGCCAGGAGTTTAAGTCTCAAAATGCACGCACTCGAAGCACTCCTCAGTATGGAGAACGTCGACATCTGTGCAGTTACTGAAACCTGGTTCAAGGCTCCACAGAGCACCCCAGCACTACCGGGTTACAACTCATATCACACATTTCGGCCACAGAACATGGACTGAAACACAAAAGGAGGGGGTGTATCCATATTCATCAAGGATAGCTACACCTCCAGGTTAGTGGCGCAGCATGATACCTCCGAGATCATCCATGTGCAACAACAGGCAAATCTGCAATGCAAATTGTGGCCTGCTACAGATCACCCTCCATGACCCAGGACCACTCCGCCTTTCTGGAAACACTGGAAAACATGAAAGTCCTACCGACCACCCTGATATTGGGCGATTTCAATTACCCTACCGTTAACTGGGAAAACTACTCAAGTACAAACTCCCAGGTCCAGCGCTTCCTGGAATTTATCAACTCAAATGCCCTGGATCAGCTGGTAAACTCCCCTACCAGAGGTGAAAACATAATGGAACTTGTCATCACCAACATGGGTGACAGGTTTTCCACACCAGAGGTCAACCCGTCACTGGTTAGATCAGACCATACACTAATCACTCTGAATGTCCACACCACCACCTCCAAACAAGGAAACCACAGTGAAAAACTTTTCTATAGCATACTTCACCTTTCTTAAGACAGAGTTGGTAAGTTTCACAACCCCCAAGTTAAGGATAACAGTATCCAAGATGCAGGAACCTTTACAAATGCACTCTATGAGCACCTACAACGGATGCATGGATCGTATCATCCATTGCAAGACTCACTCCCCTAAGAGAAGGAAACCAGTCTGGTGGACCCCTGCCATAAACAGGCTATACAACAGAAGGAGGAAACTAGTTCAGAAAAAAAGCAAATCAAAGAAGGAAAGACATCCCTGATCAGTATCATTAAGAAACTAAGGTCCCTCATAAAATCCTCCAAGGCTAACTTCAAAAGAAAAATAGCCAAGGATTCGAAAGATAACCACAAAGCCCTCTTTACCTATGTCAAGAATCTAAGTGGCAACTCACAGATATGCTCTGAGCTAGTGCAAAATAGCACAAAATATACTGAAACCCATTGATACTGCCAACATCCTGGCAGTTATATTCAGTGCAAACTTCACCCCCCTCACACCCCCAAAAGGGCCCACAACAATACCGGAAAAGTGTAGTGTCCCGGAAATCACAGACGCACAGGTGAAAACAGCCCTTTCAAAAGCCAAAAGCACAGCGTCAATGGAGCCAGATGGAGTCCCAGGCTGCGTCTTGCATGAACTACAGAACGACCTAACCTCCCACCTAAACTTACTGTTCAACCTCAGCTTCTCCACAGGTTATGTGCCCATAGAATGGCGCACATCAATGGCTACTCCGCTCCACAAAGGAGGGGCCACAAATGACCCTGGTAACTATCGCCCCATAAGCCTGACTAGCATGGTCTGCAAGGCTATGGACCGCATCATCATGGAATTCATTAACAAAGACATTGGGAACTTCCAAATACTTGACCCAACCCAGTTCGGCTTTGTTAAGGGCAGATCATGCCTACTAAACCTGGGTGACTTCTTCGAGACAGTCACCAAGGCCATAGATGAGGGGAAGGTAGTTCACACAGCCTACCTTGACCTCGCCAAGGCTTTTGATACCACTCCCCACTTGGGAATTATAGAAAAACTCACCAGCCTGAACATAAACCCCTACATCACGAGATGGGTTGCCAACTTTCTTACAGACAGAACTCACACGGTAAGAATAGCGGGCTCCAGGTCCGACTCTAAGCCAGTCACAAGTGGTGTCCCACAAGGCTCGGTTCTGGGACCCCTACTGTTCGGCATATACTTCTCAGAAGTACAGGCAAACACAAAGACTATGGCTAACCAAGTTCGCTGATGACTGCAAACTGGGAGCCATAATTGACTCTCCGGCTGACACGGACATTCTCCAAAAGGGCCTTACTGAGACGGACACCTGGTGTAAAAGTCATGGTCTCAAGCTAAATGCCAAAAAATGCATAGTCTTCCCATTTGGGAAAAACAAAACACCCATGAATTACCACATAGGTGGCAGCCCCCTTAATACACAAGAGGTAATAAGAGATCTGGGGACCCAGGTAGATAATAATCTCTCCTTTGACAATCATATTGCCAGAGTAGTTAGGAAATCCTTTTATGTAGCCCATCTAATTACTAAAGGGTTCGCATCTAGAAATAAAGAGGTTATAGTGTCCCTCTACTCGTCACTCATCAGACCCATCATAGAGTACAATGCCCCATTTGGGATGTACCTCACAAGACACTTCTAACAGCTGGAAAGACCACAAAAGTACCTCACCAAGAGGATTACTGGTCTCGAACTTATGTCCTATGCAGCCCGACTGGAAAAACTCCAGCTGTACTCAGTGGCATATCACTTACTCAGAGGTGATCTCTGCCTGACTTACAAAGCCATGTCCAACTCAGAATTGATGGACATGCTCCACCTAAAGAAATACAAGTCATTGTGATCCACTTGCTCGAGTGAGCTAAACCTCGCCACAAAAATAAATAGAACATGCTGGAGGGACAGATTACTGTCACAGAGACTCCCCATGCTTTGGAACAAAATTCCTAACTACATTAGGCAGAGCCCCTCACTAACACTCATCAAGAGAAACCTTGACGAGTGGATGGGTAAAAGAAAATACACCCCTGGGATCACTTCACTGGCTCTTCTTGACAGAGGCTCAGTTAATTAATCAATGGGGCGGCGAAAGCTGACACACTGGCTAGGCTTATAAATGCCCTCGGGCAGAGAGCCTGATACCTACCTATGAACTTATGATTTTACTTCCAACTTGGAGTTCTATTCTTAAGGATACTAATGGAGTGTGCTTGTGGTCTGGTTTATGGCCTTTGTTGGTTTATCTAGTTGTATGCAGTGTCTTTGCATGGTAAACAGAAGCTCAGAGCAGCAGATTGTGATGCCGGCCTGAAGCGTGGCAAACGAGATATGAAGGGAGGAAGGAGACAAAGGCATTATGGGTATGGGAGGAGCTTGGAGCTCAGATCATGATACTGGGTATGGGGCCGTCGGATCCGTGCCGAATCCAGGAACCCACAGGTTGAAGACTAAATGAGGATAACAATTTCAGATCAGATATTTCCTCTCTGTTAAAGTAAAAAGGGAAGACTAATTGAAAATTAATGGAGCAATTTAAGTATGAGTTATGTTGCAGCTTTAGGCATGAAAGAAGGATTTGCCCTCATCGGCATTATACCTTTGTGGCACACACAATAAGCTGGATGGAGAGAAAAGGCCTATAATCCAGAAAATCTCCTGGCTAATGTAATTTTTACCAAGGGGAAAAAAAGTCTATGAAGCTGCAACCTTCAGATTTGCTTTGCCAGCAGATCCGAGTGGTGTTTGAGCTGGGTTCTCAAACACAAAGTACATCTTTCATGAAGGAATGGCTCCTTTCTGAGGGGATGCAGAAGAGATGCATCTTTTAAACACATCTTGCAAACTTACAATAAAAATAAGAATTTGTAACCTTATCAGATTATAAACAGCAAGTAGACTGGCTTTGACTGAAGGACAGTTGAGCTGTGAATCCAATACTAAAGGTGGTTATGCTAAACTGACTCCTGCATGGAAGCAGCATGCAGAACACAGCATTCTTATCTTTGCTGTTTTTTCAGATATTCTAGAACCGATGGAACTAAAGCAATGAAAGGATCTGCACTCTAGGCTATTGCCCAAAATGGAAAAAAATGAGTCCACTTGTTTGTGTGTGTCTTTCTAATGTTTGGACATTGAGCAGAAATAAGAATTTGGACCACCCGCTGCAGGAAAGAAGGATTCCTGTCCATTACTGAAAAATGCTGAAACAATGCAGCTAGGTTGTGGAAA
Organism: Protopterus annectens; assembly: GCF_019279795.1. Classification (NCBI taxonomy): domain Eukaryota; kingdom Metazoa; phylum Chordata; order Ceratodontiformes; family Protopteridae; genus Protopterus; species Protopterus annectens. The sequence goes on from NC_056745.1 coordinate 638,259,519, forward strand.
TGAAGGTCTGTGAGAGGCTTATGGATGTGTCAGAAGTCTCCTCTTTGGCCTCAAGCATGCAGGGCTGTCCAGAAGCTTAAGTCATAAGACATAGCAGACTTCTAGGGGATACAGTGGAGCTAACACGATGAATCTGGCCACATAGGTTCATAGGTAGGTGCTAGGCTATTGGCCCAAGGGCCTAAGTAAGCCTAGCCAACAAGGTTCCCTGGCTTCCGCCACCCAAGAAAGTTAATTTCCTGTGCCCCTGTCAAGCAGAGCCACAGAAGTGATCCCCGGGGTGTACTTCTTATTTCCCAGCCACTCAAGATTTTTCTTGAAGAGTGCTAATGAGGAACTTTGCCTGACATAGATGGGTAGATTGTTCCAGAGTATAGGAAGTATAGGAATCTATCCCTGCAGCATGTCCTGTTTATTGTGGTGACAAGGTTTAGGTCCCTAGAGCGTGTAGCTCGGAGGGATTGGAATTTCTTAAGGTGTAGCATGTCCAAGAGCTCTGGGTTTAACATGGCTTTATATGTTAGGCAGAGATCTCCTTGGAGTAGGCGATATGCTACAGAGTAAAGCTGCAGTTTTTTGAGACTGTTAATTAGGGCATCTGTTTGAGGCCAGTAATCCTCTTTGTGAGGTACTTCTGTGGCCTTTCCAGCTGCTGCAGATGTCTTGTGAGGTGCATTCCAAAAGGGGCGTTGTACTCTACAATGGGTCTAATGAGCGCCGAGTAGAGGGGGAACAATGACCTCTTTTTTCTTGGATGAGAACCCTTTTGTGATGAGGTGTGCCACATAGAAGGATTTCCTGACTACTGTGGCGATGTGATTGTCAAAGGAGAGACTACTGTCCACCTGGGTCCCAAGGTCTCTTATCACACATTCAGCATTAAGTAGAGTGCCGTTTATGAGGTAGTTCATGGGTACAGAGTTTTTACCAAAGGGGATGACAATGCACTTTTTGGCATTGCGCTTGAGGCCGTGCCTCTGACACCAGGCATCTCTCTCAGTGAGGCCCTTCTGTAGGATGTCCACATCATTTGGGAACTCGACTATGGCTCCTAGCTTGCAGTTATCTGCGAACTTCATTAGCCAGAGGCCTTCTGTGTTAGCCTGTACTTCAGAGATGTAGATACCAAACAGAAGAGGTCCCAGGATTGAACCCTGTGGTACTCCACTTGTCAATGGATTGAAGTCACATTTGGAGTCTGTAACTTTTGCAATGTGGGTTCTGTCAGTGAGCCAGTTGGCAACCCATCTTGTGACATAGGGATTTATACCTAGCTTAGTGAGTTTAGCTATAATTCCAGAATGGGGGACAATGTCAAAAGCCTTGGCGAGGTCAAGATAGGCTGTGTGAACCACCTTATCCGCGTCTACGGCTTTGGTGAAGTCGATCAGGTTCAGAAGGCATGATCTGCCTTTCACAAACCCGAACTGGGTGGGGTCCAAAGTTTGGAGATTACCAATGTCTTTGTTTATGAGTTCCATGATGATATGTTCCAAGGAGTTGCAGACCAGGCTCGTCAGACTAATAGGGTGATAGTTCCCAGGATCAGTGGTGGCTCCCCTTTGTGGAGTGGTAAACTGTTGCTGTGCACTATTCAGTGGGCACAAAGCCTGACGCGAGACTATGATTGAACATGATGCTTACGTGGGGAGCCAGTTCGTTCTGAAGTTCGTGTAAAACACAGCCTGGGTTGTTGTCTGGTCCCATGGATGCTATGTTTTGGGTTTTAGAGAGTGCAGCTTCTACCTGCATAGATGTGATTACAGGGACTCTGCATTCTTCCTGTATAAATATGGGCCCTTTAGGGGGTGAGAGGAGGGTAAAGTTAGCACTGAACCTATCTGCCAGGATGCTGGCAATATCAGTTGTTTCTGTAATTTTTGTGCCATTGTGCTGTAACTCAGAGCAGATCTGGGTGTTGCCATTGAGATTCTTGGCATAGCTATAGAATGCTTTATGGTTGCCCTTAGAATAAGTGGCAATTTTGTTTTTGTAGCTAGCTTTGAAGGATCTTATAGGGGATCTCAGCTTCTTACTGAGGCTGACCAGGGAGCTCCTCCATTCATGGAATTTTACTCTCTTCTGCAACAGTTTCTTCCTTCTGTTGTAGAGTTTGTTTGTGGCAGAGGACCACCAGATTGGCTTCCTTTTATTGGAGGATAGCATCTAGGTTCTGTTTGGGATAGCACAATCCATGCACTCGTTTAAGTGCTTATAGAGTGCATTTGTGTAGGATTCAGCAGTCATAACTGTATTGTCCATCTGCATGGGGGTCAAGAAGTTCGCCACTACTGTCTTAAGAAGCAGGAAGTTAGTTTTGGAGAAATGTTTTACCGTGGTTTCTAGGGTGATTAGTTTATGGTCAGATCTGACCAACGAGGAGTTGACTTCAGGTGTGGAACACCAGTCACTCATGTTGATAATGACTAGGTCTAGGATATTGTTGCCCAGGTAGAGGTCTGGATACGTTGATCCAGGGCATTGGAATTTTTGAATTCCAGAAAGCTTTGATCGAAGGAGTTGGTACATGATTAGTTTTCTCAGTTAATGTAGATTAAATCGCCCATTATAAGGGTGTTTGGTTGAACCCTAATATTTTCCAGTATATCAAGAAAAGAGGAGTGGGAATCCTGGGGCATGGTGGGGGATCTGTAGCAAGCTACAATTTGGATTGCAGTTTTGCCCAGAGTTATAGTTGCACTTGGATAACCATGGATGCATTATGCTGCACAACTAGCCTAGAGGTGTGGGGAATCTATATTAAATAAGCAAACGCTTATTCATCGACCCTAGTTCAGCGAACGCTGAAAATCCCGAACACTCGGAACAGAGATTTCCCCCAGGGGGTGGGGGGTTCGCTGTTCCGCCAAAAAAAAAAAAAAAAAAAAAAAAAAAAAACTTAAAACATTATTTAATGTGGGAGGTACCCCCCCCCTACTTCCAGGATCACACCACAGTGGAGGAAAAGGCAAACTCCCGAAACCGGCCCAGCGATTTTTTTTCCCTGAAAAAAAATTCGCTGTTTCGGGTGTTCGGGAGCTTAAGCGTTCGCTGATTCAATATAGACCCGAGGTGTGGATATCCTTAATGAATATGGACACACCTCTGCCTTTGGTGTTCTGGTCCAGGTTATATGGCTGAAAAGTGTGGTATGAGTTATAGCATGGTAATGCTCTCTAGGGCCTTGAACCAGGTTTCAGTCACTGCAGATATCGATGTTCTCCATTTTAAAGAGTGCCTCGAGTGAGTGGATTTTGAAATTTAGACTTCTAGCATTGAGTAGCATTATCCTCAGTTTTGCTTGCCTGTTCCAGCTATGGTGGTGAATTTGTCATTTGAACCTTGTCTAAAAAATGGCACTATAGGGGCGGCAAGACCCTTAGCCAGTATCCAGAATCCCAGGGGCAACATGTGCAGGCCATCTCTGGCAAATCATCATGGTCTGTCGACCATGCCGTCCCAGGCAGACAGATACTGGATCCCCTTAGAATGACACCAAAAGTTTAGCCAATTGTTGAAGTCTATCATTTTGTCCTTGTACTGCGGTATCATTCTGGGCGATGGCAGGATGCTACTCAGGGCTAGGGTCATACCTGCCTGGGCTACAAGGTCAGAGAGCTCTTCCATGTTTCTTTTCATGTAGTCCAGGGAGGTATGTCTCAGGTCGTTCACACCAACATGGACCACAGGCAGCTGACAGTGACCTTCTCCTTGTTTAGTCTGGTGAGTGGGACATCAGTGTGCCTGACTATAGAGTCACCTATGAATAGTATTGTTGGGTACGTTGTTTTGCCTTATGGGCTGTGGCTTATTGGCACACTGAGTTTGTGGGCTGTGTGTCATTTGGGATGTGTTGAGGGGTGGAGGTTGCTTGCATTTCTGCTTTGGATGTCTCTGTTGCTTGAGCAGGTTATTGAGAGCCTCTGTGAATATTTTTGTGTTTCTATGTGTGGATTTTGGTAGTGTAGGTTTAGTGGGACTGTGTGATGAATGTGGTGTGGTGCAGCTGTTTACCTTCTCCTCTTGGCTGTCAAGTTCAGTCTTGGTTGGAGAGAGCTTCACCTCCAGTTTGGCTAGATAAGTGCATCTCTCACAGGTTGTAGTGTTGGGTGGTAGAAGGAGACTGTTGTCTGTGTACATGAGGCAATAGCTACATTGCCCCAAGTTGCCCAGATTCATCAGATAAACAGGAGAGAACACTAGGAGATGACCCTTGGACATGTTGAATAAAAAAACTACTTTCCCCTAAACAAGTGAGGAAAGTGAGTATAAGAGCTGTTTTTCTCTAGGTAAAGAGGAAGGTTGAGTGCTATAGTAATTTTGTAGCTTATTTAGTGCTAACAAGCGCTGAGCACGAATAAGCAAATTCAAGTGCTAAAACTAAGAATCTGTACCTAGATCTTGTGGTAGATAGGCTACCTAGTGCTTACCACCCCCACTGATAAGCTTTTCTGCTTCCCTTCAACACAGAAAGGCTTGGGGGGATCAGAAGCTTACAAACAGTCCTGGATACAGCAAATCTGTCTCTGGACTAGACTAGTTACAGGAAAGGTGGGAAACAAGCACAAATGTGGGCTTTTAAACCAGAAACTTGAAAGAGATGGCTTCTCCAGAAATCTGGGAATAAAGGGAGATGGGGAAAGAAAGCCACTTCTAGATGAGAGAATTTCTGTGAAATCTAACCAAGGAAGAGAGCTACTGGAACTGACCTTTGCTGAATTTCATTTTGGATGGGGTTAAAAAAAGAGGTTACAGCAAAGCTTCCCTAAGTACCAGAAAAAATTTCCAGGAATCAGTCAAAAATAAAAAGCACTCACCAAGGCTGAATTGGTCCTACATGGAAGTTGACTTCTTTTGGGATGGCTTGCAAACCGATGACAACTGATTGTAAGGGACCATTCCCAAACTCTAACAGTGTCTCAAGAGTTTTACCCCCCCCCCCCTACTTGTTCAGATTCATACCAGAGTCACATGGTCTGCACAGAAGGCAACATAACCTACAGATACAGAGTCTTGAAACACTTGCAAGTTGAGAAGAGCTGCCTACATTTCCAGAACACGGATTTGCTACGACTCTTCTGTCTATGACCAAGTCCTTTAAACTGACCGGTCCTAAAATGTCCTAACCTCACCTAGAAAAGCTGTATTTCTGGTAACCATTACAGCAGTGTGGTTTTGGAAAGGTCTGCCAAGAAACATGCTAGACTTGTGAAACCACTATCTGACATGATCTTTGCACTTGAGAAATTTGGACTGCAAAATCTACCGGGTCTAGCAGGTGGTTCCAGAAAAATTATAGTAAACAATGAAGTACTCTATGGTGTCAGAGATTTGAAACAATTTAAGCAAAATCTGCCATATGCCCAGGTACCTTCTGACAAACAGCTGGTGAAACTCTTTCAATTTTCTAGAATCTGTGATACAGCAGAAAGACGTGAAAGAATCATGCTTGATGGAAGGAATGCTTAACAAGCCAGTGTGTCCAAAAGGCATTAGATGAACATGATCTACTGCACTGGTATTAGCAGGGACCTCAGTGTAAACTATTATCCCTAAAGAATGGGAACAGTTATAGTTTAAGCTCCTTTAAAGCTATGATGAGACAGTCTATTGCAGTGGCCAACAGAAGCTTGTTGTTAATGTGCAGGGAAAGGCTGGACCTTGCAATCTTAGTGCGCTCCCACCACTGATACAACACATTTGGTGAACACCCTGGAGGCTGAGAGGAGACTGAATGGCACTACCTGTAAACAACCTTTTATGCAGAAGAATTGGAACCTCCTTGATGGTTTATATATGCAGGCAAGCATCCTACAGGTCCAAAGAAAATGTCTAGTTTCCTTCAAATAAACAAGGAAATGTCAACTGTATGACTATGCAAAAGGGTCCATTCCGAACAAACTATTTTACTCTGCTTAAATTCAGAAAGAGGAATGAGGTCCTTCACTTTCTTAGGTTCTAAAAATAGTATGTAAAAGCCTAGTCCTTCATGGCTGGGTGGCATTCCTTAAACATCTCATTATGATATGAGGTTTAAGACCTCTTTCCAGACTACGGCCTTCTGATGGGCTGACACATCTGAAATAAGAATACAGTGTGGTCTGGAAAAAGATAAGTATAGAACTGTGTAGCCTATGGAAATGATGGTCATCACCTACTTGCCCCTGTGTGATGCACATCTAAATGGAAAGTAGGAGGGGCAGACAACCACTGCTAACCTCATGCAGTGGATAAATGAACAATTCCTCAGGGAACAAACACCAGGCCTCCAGCAAGACTACCAGAGAACCTCCTGATTGTTTTGACAATTATGACACTCTAAAAGTTGCCACAGTTGCGGTGCCTTTTTTCGAAACCTTAATAATAAAGTACTGCTGGCCTTGTCAGAGCCATAACTGAAGCAGGCTTCAATGCTTTTGGAAATCACAAGTTGTGAAGACTGGAACTTTACACTAGCAGAAGGAGAAATTAAGCCCTCTTGCTCTTCCTCTGCAATTTAGCTTTACTGCTTTTTATAACTGCTTTTTCCAAATAAAAAGACTCCGTCAAAGGGGGCACTTATGACATTTTCTACAGTGTCTTCAACAAAGTTCATAAGGCAAAGGTAGGTATGGCATCTAATGGCTATATCAGTTCTGGCAGCCCTCGCTGAAACATCCACAACATTATAAGCCAAGTAAATGTTTAGGAATGACACAGACTGGAAGACTAACTGCTAAGATTTTAATTTAGTTTTCATGTCCACTTTTGGCAACCTGTCCAGAATTCTAGAATTTTTCTCACTTGGGCGTCATGGAAGTATGTGTGGGGTCAATTAGCAGTGTCCCTTCTGAGTGAAGAGGATGAGTAAACTCTCTTCTAGAGCCTCTTCAATGTGCAGATCTCTCTATTTCATGGCTGGATGGACTGCAAGGAATAGGATGCTTCTTTATGGCAGCAGCAGACACAATGGAATCCACCTCAGGGTTATGCACCAAAAGTATCCAGTCCTTCGGTTACCAGAGAATCTTATCTAGCCTCTTCGGCAAGGGGACCATCACACTGTAGTTTTTTGTATGTTGCTTTGTACCAGTCAAGCCCTTTTTGCCAGCTGGAAGGCCCAAAAAGAGGACATGGAAGACTGAAATACTTCTTCTAGACTAAGTTCAGGCAAGGAGGGGATGTTGGCAGTTCATCCTTCTGACTTAATTCAAGAATTTAACAAACTTAGGATCACATGGAAGGAATGGAGGGGATGCATCTTCCTCATCCTCTTCTAAGTCATGCATAGAAAACTCAGGAGGCAAGTATAAATGCTTTATCTTTCATGTTGCACTTCTTCTACACCTCATATATGAGGACACCAATGAGGAAAAAGTCAGTTTATCCAGTCAAGGCTTTCACTCCCAAAGAAATCCTACAGCCACTGTCCTTGACAGGTAGGTAGAGACTGGACAATTGATAATATGGCAACTTATAGTCCAAATTACAGGCCGAGGTTGAGGTACATATATTGGAGGAGCTGCATGCAGGGAAGCCTGCACTGACAGAACTGGAACTAGAATAGAGTCCACAGGTATAACTATTGATGATGATCTTGAAGTATTGAGCACAAGGCTAGCATTGATCTCAGGGGCCAACAGTAGAACAGTGACACTGAAGACTGAAAGTCTGATTTTATGGATGATATGGTTGGTCCTAACAATTTCAGACCTTGTCCTGACCACATCACCAAAGGATCGTCAACCCTCTGGTCTCTATGCTGAAAGTCTCGGCATTAATGACACTGCTGATGAGGGTAGTGCCAACACAGACAGTCGCAGTTCTAGGTCCAAATCTGCAATCACCACTGATATATCCACAGACAATTACAAAGAAAAAGATGGGTCAACAAATGGCCTGAAAAGAATGTGCAAGAAAAATCTAGAAGAAAAGGTGCTTGACTCACCCCTATGTTAATGGAGAGGAGGCCTGAGATCCTAAGTGCTACACTGAGATGAAGGCCTTCCACAGCTTTTCTTGCTTCTTTCTATATATTAATGAATGAATGAATGAATGAATGAATGAATGAATGAATGAATTAATGAATAAATGAATCTTACTTACTTACTGATTTTGTTGACCAGGATAGTCCAACTAACCAGTCTGATAAATCCCACCACTATCTAACATTAAAACAGTTAGTGTAACAGTTGTAGCTAGCCTAACTCTGTCACCAAGTTAGCAGGACCTACTTCATAACATTTTAATACCAGAATTGGAAATTACATAATAATGAGACGACAATGGCAAAGAATGATAAAACTGAAACGTTATAATACTGACTTTTAAAATGCTGAAACTAACTTAAGGGGTTTCTTTACGATTTTGCAGGGGGGCAAACTCCCCACACCCCATGCAGATTAAACATACCAACTTCAAGATCGCACTACATTTATGAAAAGATATGTACAGTGTCATCCATTATTGTCCAGTAAACATTGCCAATAGTGCCTGGAGCATCATACGCAATGTCCTCCATGTTAAATAGGTACGTATTATAAATCCTTAAAGTCAAAGAAATAATACGAGATAAATTAATAAATAGATTAATGAATAATAATAATATAAAAATAATAGGTTTTGACAACGGTTGTATTTCGGTGTCCTAAAATAAAAAATAAATAGATTATTAGCTTTTTTAAGGGACTTGGATCTGATAACATGGTGCCTAAACCTATGCATGTTCAGAGTATGCATATCCTTTCTCCCTTGTTCTGATAATTCAGATATGATGACTGGACATTGATACTGTGATTCAAAGTTAACTTTGAAAAAAAAAACTTGGGAATGAATGAGGAATTTGTTCTTAATGAGATCATATGTACATAGAAAGTCACATTTGGTTCACCCACCATGAGATATTGCAACTACAATACTCTTCTTGCAGATGTCAGAGAAATGAGAATAACAGTTTTCCGTGTAATTAACTTTGTCTGCTGATGAGCAGGTACAAATGGAGACCAGGTTAACTTTTCCAGCACAAAATTAAGACCTCAGGAAGAAGCAACCTGTTTATGAGGTCATCTCATAAAACTACATTAAAAAAACAGTTTCCCTAGAAACATAAAAGAAAGTTGAAGATCTATGGGCAGACATGCTGAAATTGCCATAAAATACACCTTAATACTGGAGTAACAGAGGCCAGAGGATAGTAACTTGCACAAATATTTGAGCACCAGTGGTACATAATCTCAGTTATGGCCCTGGTTATTGCCTACGCAACAAGTAGAAAATCTTTTCTACTTGCCAATATAGGATTTTCTAGTAGCAGGTCTTGTTTCTTTTAGTACCTACGGCATGCACTCTGGAAATAGGTGCCTAAAAGGAATTAGAATTGAATCATCCAGGCAGTTGTTTGAAAGTGGGGGTATATCAAACTTCCCTTGCCTTATGTGAGCAAGTTCAGTTTATGAGAAAGCTTGTGGTAATTGGCCTTGCCCAGTTCCATAAGAAGGGAGAACTGATACTGCCAGGGACAAACGGGAAACACCATGAAGATTTTTGGAGAGTCTTTTTGAATTGTCAGAATTACCCTGGATATCAGCTGAAAAGGGTGGAAATGCATAAAGGAACAGTCCTGTCCATGAGAATGAAAATGCATCTGTTTTTCAGGCTTGCTTGCAATGAGCCCTAGAGCAAAATTTGTTCAGCTGTCCATTCTGAGAGGAAGCAAACAAATTTAGTTAAGGTGTTGCCCACAAACTGGGTCAGCTCCTCTATGATCCCTTGTTCAATTTCTATTCATGAGGGTCGGTCTTGTTCTTGCTAAGCTTTCCTGGCATTATGTTTAGCTCTGATGGAATGTAAGATACTTGCAGGGTTAAAGAGTGCTGAAGATCTACCTCCCAAGCCATCACAGCCAACATGCACAGAGGATACAACCTGGTGACTCCTTGATTGTTTATGTACCGCATCACTGAAGTCTTGTCTATAATACCTGAAGCGGTCCCATGGGCCATAAATGTCAAAGAGATTTTAAGGCATGAATAATTTTAGATATTGATCTGCTTTGGTTTACGTGAGGAGTTCACACGTCTTGCACCTTTACCTCCAGTGAAATGCCCCCAAGAGAAATCTGAGGTGTCTATAGTTACAGACTGGCTTGGGGGCACAGGAAAAAATGGAAGACCTGGATCTGTTTATATCTGAAGTCTCCCACTAGTGAGCTCTTTTGTTTACAAAGCCTCAGACCGATCTTTGAAATTCCAGAGAATGCAAATGCGCTGTGCTTTTTTTTTTTTTAGAAACCACTGAATCTTTCTCATATGCAACTTGGCAAAGGGATTCATGAGATCCATAGGGGTCATGACCCCTAGAATCCATAGTTGCTCTCTAGCTGAAGTCCGAGACTGAACTAGGAAATGAAGGGAGAGTTTCCAGATTAAAAAAAACACCTCTTCCTGTGTCAAAAAGGCCTTTTGTTGCAACGTGTCTACGACATGGCCTAGATTCTGAAAGACAATACTAAGTGACAGAGTCAAGGACGATTTCTGAAAATTTATCTGGAACCCCAGCTTGGTCAGGAAGAGAAAAATCCATCGCAGACTCTTGATACCTGGGAAAAGACTCTGCAAAGATGGAAAAGTTGTCTAAATAAACAAAGAAAAGAATGTCAGTCAGTCTACAATGAGCAACCCTTTCTCAACTTATGGGTTTGGATATGATCCTCAGATCTCACTCGGCCGCTTATTCCAGACTTCAGATACAGCTAATACAGATATTAGGATCCTCCCTCTATCCATAATGCCCTATTGCATTCCAAAAGCCACAGATTAAGTTTGCTGCCCTATCCACAAAGCAGAACAGAGACAGGAATAGTTTAATAGAAAGGCAGGGCTCAAACTTGGAACTGTAGGTTCCAATACAGTCCAACAGCTCTTTTCAGAAACTTGGATGTCGGGAGAGATGGGAGGGAAGTTGAGGAAGAATGAAAATGGAAAACAAAGATGCCTAGTAAGAACATAACTTTTAAATGTTCTTACCATAACTTAGGCGTTTATAAGAGATCTGGGGACACAGATTGTCAGCAACCTCTCCTTTGACCACCACATTGCCACCGTGATCAAAAAGTCCTTCTATGTGCCACATCTCATTACAGAAAATCCTTCTATGTGGCACCTCTCATTACCAAGGGTTTTGCATCCAGGAAGAAAGAGGTCATCCATCTCCCTCTACTCTTCCTCACTAGGCCAATTGAGTATAACGCTCCATTTAGCATGTGCCTCACTAGACACATGTAACAGCTGGAAAGGCCACAAAAGTACCTCATAAAGTATTTTACATGGACAGACTAAAAAAACTCCAGCTACTCTGTTGCATATCGTCTACTAAGAGGCGATCTCTGCTTGACTTATAAAGCCATGTCTGACCCAGCTCTGTTAGAAATGCTACATCTACAGAAATCCCAATCCCTCTGCATCACACGCCCCAGAGACCACAAACTCATTACTACAACCAAAAGAACATGCTGGAGGGACAGCATCATAACCCAGACACTGCCCATGCTCTGGAATAGACAACCCATACACATCCAGCACAGCACCTCACTGGCTCTCTTCAAGAAAAATCTTGATGAGTGGATGGGAAATGGAAAGATCACCCCGGGGATCACTCCAGTGGCTCTACTTGATAGAGCCACTGGGAACTAACGTCAGGTGGCACAATGCCACGGCACTTCTATGGGCTAGGCTTGTAAAGGCTCCAGGGCCATTAGCCTAGTACGCACCTATGAACCTAGGTGATGTTGTCCTTCTCATTCTTCAATGCATGGGACAGATCCCCAGCTACATTGATCTTGGGTGGCCCTCATGGAAGGATATTCTAGAGTACTGCCAAATCAAAGGCAGCTTTGTTTCCAAAAATAATGTCCAGTTTGTAATGAGTAACAAAAGTATAGGCATTGGACCATGTAGCGGCAGCATAAATATTCTCAACAGATGTTCTTGACCAAAACATGTTGTGTTAACTTAGACTGGGGGTTTCTGCTTGCATTATAATCTGTACTGATCAAATTTTTTTAATCATTCTGCTCATCTTCCGAGTGGTTGGCTGCTGAGATTCACCTGCATAAATCAACTGACAAAAGCTGATTTAGGTATATTTTTCTCTGCACTTATCTAAGATTAGAAATTTGTAGATAATTGTTATATATAATATAATACAGGGATATAATACTTAGCTGCAGTTAGTTGCCTGAAGTGTGAAAAAGTGTAGCCATCTGGATACATTATAAGTTGTTAGACTGCTTTTGAAATTGTGTTAACTTAGCCTCGGGGTTTTTGCTTGCATTATAATCTGTGCTGATCACATTTTTTAATCATTCTGCTCATCTTCCGAGTGGTTGGCTGCTGAGATTCAGCTGCATAAATCAACTGACAAAAGCTGATTTAAGTATACTTTTCTCTGCACTTATTAAGATTAGAAATTTGTAGATAATTGTTATATATAACAGGGAGATAATACTCCCTGTCTTTAGCTGCAGTCAGTCTCCCATCCCCCTCCCTGTTCTTGTGGTGTTAATCTTGGTGGCTTTGAAAATGCCCGCCCCTGCTGTAAATCTATTTTTGGACACTGCTACTGGGCCCATCTAATTTGCTTACTCAAATGAGTATAGTGAGATCATATTTTGATTTCAGACACTCCTACCAGTCCCATCTCCTCTGCTGTGTACAGAGAGAGCACTTGGGAAGGACATCCCCTATAGCATTTTAATCTGCTCTGTTCCCTCCCTCTCCACAAAAAAAAAAAAAAAAAAAAAATTCTTCATAGGTTCATAGGTTCATACTAGGCTATCTGCCCGAGGGCATTTACAAGCCTAGCCCATAGTTTTGTGGCTTACGCCACCCCTTTAGTATGGGGAACTATACCCATTATTTTGCTGTGCCTCTGTTGAGCAGTGACACTGAGGTAATCCCTGGGGTATATCTGCGCTCTCCCATCCATTGGTCAAGATTTCTCTTGAACAAGGCCAGCGAGGTGCTCTGCCTCACATATACTGGGATTTTATTCCACAGCATAGGGAGTCTTTGGGTGATGAATCTATCCCTCCAGCGCGTCCTATTAATAGCCGTGTCGAGGTTTAAGTCTCCTGCCCTTGTGGCTCTGACGGATCTAGATTTTTTGAGGTGAAGCATATTCATCAAATCTGGGTTTGACATGGCCTTGTATGTTAGGCAAAGGTCACCTCTGAGCAAGCGGTAAGCGACTGAATAGAGCTGGAGTTCTTTCAGTCGGGCAGCATAGGACAGATGTTTGAGACCCTTTATCCTTTTGGTGAGGAACTTTTGTGGCCTCTCCAGCTGCTGCAAGTGTTGGGTCAGATACATTCCGAATGGGGCATTGTACTCAATCATTGGTCTGATGAGTGATGAGTATATGGAGACTATGACCTCCCTTGATCTAGATGAGAATCCCTTCATGATAAGGTGGGCAATGTAGAAGGTCTTCCTAACTACTTTAGCTACATGGGTGTCGAATGACAGACTACTATCAACCTGGGTCCCCAGGTCCCTGATAACTTCTTCTATGCTCAGTGGATTGCCACCTATTTGGTAGCTAGGGGTAACCTTGTTTTTCCCGAAGGGTATGACTATGCATTTTTTGGCATTTAACTTTAGGCCATGGCTCTGGCACCAGTTATCCGTTTCTGTGAGACCCTTCTGAAGGATATCTGTGTCAGATGTGTTTTCTACTATGGCGCCCAGTTTGCAGTCATCTGCAAACTTTGTCAGCCATAACCCTCCTGTGTTTGCTTGTACTTCGGAAAAGTAGATGCCAAACAAGAGTGGGCCCAGGACTGAGCTATGTGTGATTTTTCATAAACTTGTTTTTGTCATTTTTAACTTATATGCATTTATTTAAACTGTATTTGCCTTAATATCAACCCGCAGTGGTGGTGCTGCTGTAGCGTTGTCGCCTCACAGTAAGACGCTGTCTGGTTCGATTCTCAGCTACAGCGTCTTCTGCGTGGAGACATGCGTGAATGCTTGTACCTTCGTTGAAGGTTGTGCGTCAGGGCTGGTAAATCAGCACGTAAAAATCAACTACCAATCATTAGCAGACGGGAGTTCCGCTGTGGCGACCCCTAACCGGGAAAAGCCGAAAGACAAAACAACAACATTGCTACATACTCGAGTGTCAGCTTGTATTGCATTTAAGTGTTTTTGCTACTGTCATTAGCTCAGTCTTTCTAATGCAGAGCGAACTTTTTGAGAAAGTCAACCCACTTAACTAAAAAAAAAAAAAAAAATGTATATGTACACACACACACACACACACATATATATACAGGTATATATATATATATATATATATATATATATATATATATATATATATATATATATATATACCACACACACACACAAATATATATATAAATTCCAAGCTTGTTTTCTGCCTTTCCTGTAAGTAGTCTAATCCACTAATCCAGATCTGTTTGTAAGCTTCAAGCACCAGGTTAGCCTATCTACCACAAGAGTGGTTTCTGGCCCAGAATTTGTAGTTTATTGGTCATTTGGGTAGTTTTTCCATCTCTTTCAACCTTCTGGTTTAAAAGCCTGCATTTGCGCTTGCTTCCCACCTTCCCTGTAACTAGTTTAGCCCAGATACAGATTTGCTGTATCCAGGACTGTTTGTAAGTTTCTGTGATCGCAGGCCTTTCTGTGTTGGAAGGAAGCTTACTAGCTTATCAGTGGGAGTGGTAAGCACTAGGTAGCCTATCTACAAGATCCAGATACAGATTCTTAGTTTTAGCACTTGAATTTGCTTATCCGTGCTCAGCACTTGTTCAGAACTTCTTGTAAGCACTAAATACACTACAAATTACTACAGCACTCACCCTTCCTCATTACCTAGAGGAAAACAGTTTTGGTACTTACTTTCCTCACTTGCTTAGAGGAAAACAGCTCTTGTACTCAACTTCCCTCACTTGTCGAGAGGAAAATATTTTTTTTATTCAGGTATGTCCAAGGGTCAGCTCCCAGTGCTCTCTCTTGTCTATCTGATGAATCTGGGCATCTTGGGTCAATGTAGCAATTGCCTCATGTACACAGACAACCCTCTCCTCCTACCACCCAACACTACAACTTGTGAAAGATGTACTTATCTAGAAAACTGGAGGTAAAGCTCTCTCCAACCAAGACTGAACTTGATAGTCAAGAGGAGAAGGTAAAACACTTGCACCACACCACAGTCATCACATAGTCCCACTAAACCTACAGCACCAAAATCCACACATAGAAACACAAAAACATTTGCGGAGGCTCTCAATTAATAATCTGCTCAAGCAAGAGACCTCCAAAGCAGAAACGCAAGCAACCTCCCACCACCAACATAACCTAAATGACACATAGCCTAAAGACTCAGTGTGCCACTCAACCACAATCCATAAGGCAAAACAACGTACCCAACACACTAGTCATAGGTGACTCTATAGTCAGGCACACTGATGTACCACTCACCAGTCTAAACAAGGAGAAGGTCACTGTCAGCTGCCTGTCGGGTGCCAGAATCCGCCACATAACCCATGCACTCAGGTCACTCCACAACAAGTACAAATATGACTCCGTAATTGTCCATGTTGGTGTGAATGACCTAAGACGTACCTCACTGGACTACATGAAAAGAGACATGGAAGAACTCTCAGAACTTGTAGCCCAGGCAGGTATGACCCTAGCCCTGAGTAGCATCCTGCCATCACCCAGAATGATACCGCAGTACAAGGACAAAATTATTGACTTCAACAATTAGCTAAGCTTCTGGTGTCATTCTAAGGGATCCAGTATCTGTCTGCCTGGGACAACATGGTAGACAGACCACGATGCTTTGCCAGAGATGGCCTGCACCTGTCACCCCTGAGATTCTGGATAATGGCAAAGGCTCTTGCCGCCCCTATAGTGCTTTTTTTAATCAAGGTACAAATGAGAAATTCACCACCATAACAGGAACAGGCAAGCAAAAACTGAGGGCAATGCTACTCAATACTAGAAGTCTAAATCTCAAAATGCACTCACTCGAGGCACTCCTTAAAATGGAGAACATCGATGTCTGTGCAGTGACTGAGACCTGGTTCAAGGCTCCAGAGTGCACCCCTACATTACCAGGCTATAACCCATACCACACTTTTTGGCCATCTAACCTGGACCGGAACACCAAAGGTGGAGGTGTGTCCATATTCATAAAGGATATTCACACCTCCAGGCTAGCTGCTCAGCATAATGCAGCCGAGATTATCCAAGTGCAACTAACTCTGGGCAAAACATGCCCCAGGATTCCCAGTCCTCTTTTCTTGATATACTGGAAAATATTAGGGTTCAACCAAACACCCTAATATTGGGCGATTTCAACTACTCCACCATTAACTGGGAAAACTACTCATGTACCAACAACTTTGCTCAGCACTTTCTGGAATTCATAAATTTAATACCCTGGATCAACTTATCCACACCCCCACCAGAGGCAACAATATCCTAGACCTAGTCATTACCAACATGAGTGACCGGTGTTCCACACCTGAAGTCAACTCCTCTTTGGTCAGATCCGACCATAAGCTAATCACCATAGATATCCACATCCTGCCCCCACACCCCATTAAGGAAACCATGGTAAAAAATTTCTCCAAAGACAACTTCATGCTTCTTAAGACAGAAGTGGTGAACTTCAAGGCACCCATGCAGTTGGACAATACAGTTATGACTGCTGAATCCTACACAAATGCACTCTTATAAGCACTTACACGAGTGCAAGGATTGTGCTATCCCAAACAGCATCAAGACGCTATCCTCCAAAAACAGGGCCCCAGATTGGTGGTCCCCTGCCACAAACAAACTCTACAACAAAAGGAAGAAATTGTTGCAAAAGAGAGTAAAGTTCCATGAGTGGAGGAGCTCCCTGGTCAGCCTCAGCAAGAAGCTGAGATCCCTTATAAGATCTTCCAAAGCTAGCTATGAAAACAAAGATTGCCACTGATTCTAAGGCCAACCACAACCACAAAGCATTCTATAGCTATGTCAAGAATCTCAATGGCAACACCCAGATCTGCTCTGCGTTACAGCACAACTGCACAAAAATTACTGAACCAACTGATATTGCCAACATCCTGGCAGATAAGTTCACTGCTAACTTTACTCCCTCTCACCCCCTAAAGGGCCCATATCTATACAGGAAGAATGCAGAGTCCATGTAATCACAACTATGCAGGCAAAAGCTGCACTCTCTAAAGCCAAAAACACAACATCCAAGGGAATGGACAACATCCCAGCCTGCGTTTTACATGAACTTCAGAACGAACTGGCTCCCCACCCAAGCACCATGTTCAATAATAGCCTCGCATCAGTCTTTGTTCCCAATGAATGGCGCACAGCAACAGTTATCCCACTCCACAAAGGGGGAGCCACCACTGATCCTGGGAACTATCGCCCTATTAGCCTGACTAGCCTGGTCTGTAAGGCCATACAACATACACGGATAACAATGGATCTGGGCCACTGACAGATTTAGGTACGACTGTAAATCCATACTCTAACCAAAATGAATATTCATATTTGTCTTAGAATTGCAGTCCTCTGCATTTTTATCCACTAAGCATGCCACTGATGTGTCCTCCTGTTTGTAGTTACTACTGCTGTTGTGTGCACATATTCATTGTTGGTATGATGTTTTTGAAGCAACATAGTATATTCTTTACTTCATGCAATGCAATGTCTACTTACTGATTTTGCTCTCTCTCTCAATTGTTTTCTTTTGCAGGTTGCCATAACATGCTGTTCTATTCATCAATATACATAAATTAACACTTTTATCCTAGAAGCTATACAAACCAGACTTCCTCCTACTGTATTGTTTACACTTGGGCTTCACGCCGGTTGTTTTACATTAAGGTTTGTGGTCTGCACTGTAGTGGCAGAACAGGTAGCTTACATCCTTCTAAGTTGGGAACTGCTGATTGAGGGCTCAGTGTCTGTTATTCTAAAAGTGTATTAATTCTGATTTAAGCACTTGGGCTTCAGGCCAGTTATTTTACATTAAAAGGGCTCGTGGTCTGCACTCTTGTGGGAGGAGAGGCTGGACTCTGCCCTTCTGAGCTGGGAATTTCTGGTTGAAGGCTTATAGTGCCTGCATATTTGAACTGCTTCTTACTGAAACTGGTACACCTTGTTTGCTGTAGCATAGACTAGATCCAGGCCTGCTGAATCTAGCTTTGTTTGTATAACTTGAGCACTAATCCAGGCATTCTTTAAAGTATTCAATTGTATTTATTACTGCTTGTTAGTAACTTGATTAAAGTGTAGCTATCATTCTAAGTCTTTTGGATTAAGCACTTGGGCTTCAGACCAGTTGTTTTACATTAGGAGGGTTTGTGGCCTGCACTGTGGTGGCAGGACAGGTAGCTTACATCCTTCTAAGTTGTAAACTGCTGATTGAGGGCTCAGTGTCTGTTATTCTAAAAGTGTATTAGTTCTGGTTTAAGCACTTGGGCTTCAGGCCAGTTATTTTACATTAAGAAGGTTCGTGGTCTGCACTCTTGTGGGAGGAGAGGCTGGACTCTGCCCTTCTGAGCTGGGAATTTCTGGTTAAAGGCTTATAGTGCCTGCATATTTGAAGTGTTTCTTACTGAAATTGGTACACCTTGTTTGCTGTAGCATAGACTAGATCCAGGCCTGCTGAATCTAGCTTTATTTGTATGCTGCTTGCTTGTTTGCTTGTTATTTCCCTGAAACGCTAATTCCACCTAAAACGCGGCTTTTCAGCGCTTCTGTGGAACCCTAGTGATATCTGCATTGCTTACTGTACTTATTTCCTTGTTTCACTCGAAAGAAAGTTACTGTTTATCGTTTTTGCATTTAAGTTACCTGAAACACATTGCATTTAAGTTACCTGGCACTTGCTCACTAAAGCAATTAAACAAGTCAGCACTGAAATATTAAAAGCACTACACCCTCACAAACTCCCCTTGAGTACCTCGTTCCCCATTGGCCCTTTTTTTCAATTATAAAGTAATTCCCAATACTATTCTAGCATGTCCAAAGGTCAGTTGTCAATCTCCTCTCCGGTCCAGCTGGTGAATCTGGGAATCTTGAGGCAATGTTACAACTGCCTCATGTACACAGACAACCCTCTCCTCCTCCCAACAAATTCCAACACATGTGAGAGATGCAACCATATAGCCATACTGGAGGCTAAGCTCTCTCAACTCAGTACTGGCAAAACCAGTCAGGAGGAGAAGGAAACCACTCTCACTACAATTCCAGTCTCACATAGACCTACCACGACAGCAAACCAAGCACAAACACACACAAAAACACACTTGGAAACTCTAAATAAAAATCTGCGTAAGCAGCAGAGACCTCCAAAGCAGACACTCAAGCAACCGCTACCCCAAAACAAAACACATGCAACACATAGCTCACAAAGCCAGTGTGCCGAACAGTCACAGCCCTTAAGGCTAAAAACACACCTGATATACTTGTAATAGGTGACTCTATCGTCAGGCACACTGACATCCCGCTCACCAGGCTGAACAAGGAGAAGGTCATGGTGAGCTGCCTGTCGGGCGCTAGGATCCGCCACATAACACAAGCACTCAGGTCACTCCAAGGCAAGTACAAATATGACTCAGTCATTGTCCATGCTGGTGTGAATGACCCGAGACGTACCTCCCTGGACTACATGAAAAGAGACTTAAGAGGAGCTCTCTGAGCATGTAGCCCAGGCCGGTGTGACCCTGACCTTGACTAGCATCTTACCCTCACCAAGAATGATGCCACAATATGAAGACAAGATGATCAATTTCAACAATTGACTTAAGTACTGGTGTCATTCAAAGGGGATCCAATGCCTGTCAGCCTGGGATGACATGCTCGACAAGCCACGATGCTTCGCTAGGGATGGCTTGCACCTGTCACCCCTGGGCTTTCGGATATTGGCAAAGTCTCTTGCTACCCCCATAGTGCTTTTTTAAGGCAAGGCTCAAAAGACAAACCCACCTCCATAGGTATCACAAGGGATAAGAAACTAAGAGTAATGCTACTCAATGCCAGAAGTCTAAACCTCAAGATGCACGCACTCAAAACTCTCCTTAGCATGGAGAACATCGATATCTGTGCAGTAACAGAAACCTGGTTCAAGGCTCCCAAGAGCACCCCAGCATTACCAGGTTGTACCTCATACCATGCTTTTCGGCCCCAAAACTTGGACCGCACCACAAAAGGAGGGGGAGTATCAATATTCGTCAAAGATACCCACACCTCCAGGTTGGTGGCACAGCACGAAGCATCAGAGACTATCCATGTGCAACTAACAGTGGGTAAAACTGCCTTCCAGTTCATAGCCTGCTACAGACCACCCTCCCAAACCCAGGAACCCCACTCGGCCTTCCTGAGAACACTGGAAAATATGAAGGTCTCTCCAAACACCATTATACTGGGCGACTTCAACTACCCAAACATAGACTGGGAGCATTAGTCTAGCTCCAACACCCTAGCCCAAAGGTTCCTAGAATTTATAAACTCATATGCTATGGAACAACTTGTTACCACTCCCACAAGAGGGGAAAACATACTGGACCTGATCATCACCAACATAGGGACTCTATGCTCCAGACCAGAAGTGTATCCCTCACTGGAAGATCAGACCATAAACTAATCTCACTGGATATTCACATCCCGACTCCACCCCCTGCCCTGAAAACCACAGTGAAAAACTTCTCTAAAGCAAATTTCACACTCCTCAAAACCGAGGTGGAATCCTTCAAAGCCCCCGGGCCTGTGGAAAATACAGCCCAGACCGCAGAATCCTTCATAAACGCATTCTATGAACACCTTCAGGAATGCATGGATCATGCAATCCCAAATAAAACCAAGACCCAATCCTCCAAAGGCAGACGTCCTGTCTGGTGGACCCCAGCCATAAACAAACTATACAATAGAAGGAGGAAGCTACTACATGATAGAGCAAAATCCCAAAAAGGGAAGGCATCTCCGATCAGTATTAGCAAAAAACTACAGGCACTCATAAAATCGTCTAAGGACAGCTTTGAGAGAAAAATTGCACAGGACACTAAGGATAATCACAAGGCTTTCTTTAGTTATGTTAGGAACCTGGGTGGGAATTCCCAGATATGCTCAGAATTAGTCCAAAATGGCAAAAAATACACCGAACCCACAGACATTGCCAACATCCTAGCTGACAGGTTCAGTGCAAACCCCCCCCCCCACCAAAAGGGCAAATATTTATCCCAACAGAGTGCTGCCCCACTGACATCTCAGATGCTCAGGTAAGAGCTGCCCTCTCCAAAGCAAAAAACACAGCATCAATGGGACCAGATGGTGTCCCAGGCTACATCCTACATGAACTCCAAGAAGAGCTGTACCCAAACATAAAACTACTGTTCAATCTCAGCCTTACTACAAGATATGTACCCAAAGAGTGGCGTACAGCAACAGTGGTCCCTCTCCACAAAGGTGGTGCCTCAACGGATCCTGGAAACTATCGCCCCATAAGCCTGACTAGCTTGGTCTGCAAAGCTATGGAAAGGATCATCATGGACCTCATAAATAAAGATATTGGGGACCTACAGACACTGGATCCTACCCAGTTCGGCTTTGTTAAGGGCAGATCCTGCCTCTTAAACCTGGTTGATTTCTTTGAAACAGTCACCAAGGCCATTGACGAGAGGAAGGTGGTCCACACAGTCTACCTGGACCTCGCAAAAGCCTTTGATACAATACCCCACTTGGACATTATAGATAAGCTCACCAGCTTAAATATAAACCCCTATGTCACTAGATGGGTTGCAAACTGGCACAAGGACAGAACCCACAAGGTTAGAATTGCTGGAGCCATGTCAGACTCCAAACCAGTTACAAGTGGCGTCCCACAAGGCTCAGTCCTGGGACCTCTCTTGTTCGGTATATATTTCTCGGAGGTACAGGCCAACACGAAAGGGCTGTGGCTGACTAAGTTCACAGATGACTGCAAACTGGGCGCCATAATCGACTCTCCAGCCGACACAAGCATCCTCCAAAAGGGCCTCATAGAAACAGACAACTGGTGCCAGAGCCATGGCCTCAAGCTAAACGCCAAAAAGTGTATAGTCATCCCTTTGGCAAAACAAAGTGCCCACAAATTACCACATAGGTGGTAATCCATTAAGTACAGAAGAAGTAATTAGGGACCTGGGGACCCAAGTTGATAGCAATCTCTCATTTGACAACCACGTGGCCAAAGTGGTTAGAAAAACATTTTATATAGCCCACCTAATCATGAAGGGATTCACATCTAGAGGGGAGGTCATCGTGCCTCTTTACTCATCCCTCATCAGGCCCATAATTGAGTACAATGCCCCTTTCGGGATGTACCTTACCAGACACCTGCAGCAACTGGAAAGACCCCAAAAGTACCTCACCAAGAGGATCATAGGGCTCAAACAGATGCCATATGCTGCCCGGTTAAAGAAACTCCAGCTCTACTCAGTGGCATACCGCCTGCTCAGAGGCGAACTGTGCCTGACGTATAAAGCCATGTCCAACCCGGAATTAATGGACATGCTGCACCTCAGAAATTCCAAATCCCATCGAGCTATGCGCTCGAGAGACTTGAACCTCAGCACTGAAATAAATAGGACATGCTGGAGGGACAGATTCATAACCCAGAGGCTCCCTTCACTCTGGAATAAAATCCCAGTCCAGGTTAGGCAGAGTCCCTCATTGACTCTCTTCAAGAGGAATCTTGATGCGTGGATGGGAGATCGTAGGTTTACCCCGGGTATCACTTCTGTGTCACTGTTAGACAGAGGCACAGTATACTAACCTCGAAAAAGGGCATAGCAAAATTAATTTAAATGGGTGGCGAAAGCCCAACACAATCTGGCTAAGCTTATAAATGCCCTAGGGCAGATAGCCTAATATGAACCTATGAACATATGAACCTAAGTCTTTTTTTCTGTAACAGTAACTGTTGGAATTCAGTCATATGAAGTTAGTTCTAACAGCAGAGATCAACCATGACAGGCCCTCTATACCATGAAAAAACAAAAAAGAAAATGAGCCATCAAACACTATGTAGGATTTTGTATAGACACCAACTAATATGCATAACTGGGTTGGGTATGGCATTGGTTTCATTAAAAGAATTAGTGCAAAGGGCAAACCTTTGGTTTTAAATAGCTGAGCTAAAACAGCAAAGTACTTGCAGGTCATTCAGTGTACAGACAGCCCATGGCAATGACAAGGCCTACAAACATAGAAAATAAGACATTCTGTAAAGTTTGTATCCAGCGCGATTATGTAGATAACATACATTTCAGATATCTTACCATCTGCAAGTACATAACTTGTGAAGCCTGATGAATAACTCTGAGTCTGGCTTTCACTACAGGAAGGGGCAAGCTGAGCTAATAGGTATCATGCTGTGGAGATGACTTCATTATGCAGACATCACGACTCCTCAGTGATTAACTTCAATGGACTGTTCATCAACAGAACACGAAGAAGGTCTGATGCATATGCAAGGGAATCCTACGTCAGACAGTGGCTTAGCAAATTCACAGGAATCTTAACAGCAGCATTAGAGGAGGTATGACCAGATTCACTTAGGCAATACATTTTTTTAAACCAAAGAAGAAATGCACATCAATAATTACCAAGTTCTTCTGTCGCCAGTTACATTTAAACATAGACAGCTCACCAGAAAGTAGCTACAATCAAATGGACAGCCATATTTCTGCAGTTATTCACCGCTATAAAGACTATCACCTTGCCCATGATATACGAGAGGAGCGGTTGTAGAGATAGTTACGTATCCTAGAGTACAACACCATCTGTGGAAAAGACTACTCATCCGTGTGAAGCAGAGTTGATCCTTAATACAATTCAAGTGCAACTTGGACTATTGGATGGGAAACTGAAGATTAATCCCTGGGTTTGGCACCTATGTATCTGATAAAAACAGGTAGTCGGTAAATGGTTCATCCCCCAGACCCATGCTCACACGTAGCAAGGGTATCATTACCTGTCAGAGATTTGGGATGTATGGATAGGCTTACAAAGGCCCTTATATAGTTAGTCCAGTAAACACCTATGAACAGCAAAAAAGTATATGTAATGGATAGAAAAATTCCACAGACACAGGTACTGTGAAGATGGATTATAGTTGGGGTGCCATCCAAATAATAAGGTGGAGCAATTCACATGAGACAGAGCTAAGAGCACATCTGTAACAAAGTACAGATGAGACAGCTAATACACCCACAAATATAAATATGAGTCGGTCATTGTCTATGCTGGTGTGAATGATCTGAGACGTACCTCACTGGACTACATGAAAAGAGACATGGAAGAGCTCTCCAATCTTGTAGCCCAGGCAGGTATAACCCTAGCCCTGAGAAGCATTCTGCCATCACCCAGAATGATACCGCAGTACAAGGACAAAATGATTGACTTCAACAATTAGCTAAGCTTCTGGTGTCATTCTAAGGGGATTCAGTGTCTGTCTGCTTGGGATAACATGGTCGACAGACCACGATGCTTGGCCAAGGATGGCCTGCACCTGTTGCCCCTCGGATTCCGGATAATTGCTAAGGATCTTGCCGCCCCTATAGTGCTTTTTTTAGGTAAGGTTCAAATGACAAATTCACCACCATAACAGGAACAGGCAAGCAAAAACTGTGGGCAATGCTACTCAATACTAGAAGTCTAAATCTCAAAATGCACTCACTCGAGGCACTCCTTAAAATGGAGAACATCGATGTCTGTGCAGTGACTGAGACCTGGTTCAAAGCTCCAGAGTGCACCCCTACATTACCAGG
Organism: Protopterus annectens; assembly: GCF_019279795.1. Taxonomy (NCBI): domain Eukaryota; kingdom Metazoa; phylum Chordata; order Ceratodontiformes; family Protopteridae; genus Protopterus; species Protopterus annectens. Next base: position 638,284,345 of record NC_056745.1, read on the forward strand.
CTATAACCCATACCACACTTTTTGGCCATCTAACCTGGACCGGAACACCAAAGGCGGAGGTGTGTCCATATTCATTAAGGATATCCACACCTCCAGGCTAGTTGCTCAGCATAATGCAGCCGAGGTTATCCAAGTGCAACTAACTTTGGGCAAAACTACAATCCAAATTGTTGCTTGCTACAGATACCCCACCATGTTCCAGGATTCCCACTCCTCTTTTTCATATACTGGAATGACCTGGATCAACTCATCCACACCCCCACCAGGGGCAACAATATCCTAGACCTAGTCATTACTAACATGAGTGACTGGTGTTCCACACATGAAGTCAACTCCTCGTTGGTCTGATCCGACCATAAGCTAATCACCCTAGATATACACATCCCGACCCCACTACCCATTAAGAAAACCACGGTAAAAAATTTCTCCAAAGCCAACTTCATGCTTCTTAAGACAGAAGCGGCGAACTTCACGACACCCATTCCGATGGACAATACAGTTATGACTGCTGAATAATACACAAATACACACTATAAGCTCTTAAACGAGTGCATGGATTGTGCTATCCCAAACAGAACCAAGACGCTATCTTCCAAAAAAGGAAGCCAATCTGGCGGTCCCCTGCCATAAGCAACTTTACAACAGAAGGAAGAAACTGTTGGAAAAGAGAGTAAAATCCCATGAGTGGAATAGCTCCCTGGTCAGCCAAGAAGCTGAGATCCCTTATAAGATCCTCCAAAGCTAGCTATGAAAACAAAACCGCCACTGATTCTAAGGACAACCACAAAGCATTCTATAGCTATGTCAAGAATCTCAATGGCAACACCCAGATCTGCTCCGAGTTACAGCACAACAGCACAAAAATTACAGAACCAACTAATATTGCCAACATCCTGGGAGATAGGTTCAGTGCTAACTTTACCCCCTTTTACCCACTAAACGGCCCATATCTCTACAGAAAAAATTCAGAGTCCCTGTAATCACAACTACGCAGGTAAAAGCTGCACTCTAAAGCCAAAAACACAACATCCATGGGACCGAACAACATCCCAGACTGTGTATTACACGAACTTCAGAACGAACTGGCTCCCCACCTAAGCACCATGTTCAATCATAGCCTTACATCAGGCTTTGTGCCCACTGACTGGTGCACAGCAACAGTTATGCCACTCCAAATGGGGAGCCACCACTGATCCTGGGCACTATCGCCCAATTAGCTTGACGAGCCTGGTCTGCAAGGCCATGGAACGTATCATCATGGAACTCCTAAACAAAGACATTGGTAACCTCCAAACTCTGAACCCCACCCAGTTCGGGTTTGTGAAAAGCAGATCATGCCACCTGAACCTGATCGACTTTTTTGAGGCAGTCATCAAAGCCGTAGACGAGGGTAAGGTGGTTCACACAGCCTATCTTGCCCTCACCAAGGCTTTCGATACCATCCCCCCATTTGGGAATTATAGCTAAACTCACTAAACACAAGTACAAATCCCTACGTCCCAGGATGTGTTGCCAACTGGTTTACTGACAGTACCCACACTGTAAAAGTTGCAGACTCCAAATCTGACTTCAAACCAGTGACAAGTGGAGTACCACAGGGTTCAGTCCTGGGACCTCTCCTGTTTGGTATCTACGTCTCTGAAGTACAGGCTAACACAGAAGGCCTCTGGCTAATTAGGTTTGCAGACGAATGCAAACTAGGACCCATAGTAGAGTCCCCTAATGATGTAGACATCCTACAGAAGGGCCTCACTGAGACAGATGCCTGGTGTCAGAGCCATGGCCTCCAGCTCAGTGCCAAAAAGTGCATTGTCATCCCCTTTGGTAAAAACACTGTTCCCATGAACTACAACATAGGTAGCAGTCTACTTAACATCGAATGTGTGATAAGAGACCTTGGGACCCAGGTGGACAGTAGTCTCTTCTTCGATAATCACATTGCCACAGTAGTCAGGAAGCCCTTCTACATGGCACACCTCATCACAAAAGGGTTCTCATCCAGTTCCTCTCTACTCGACACTCATTAGACCCATTATAGAGTACAATGGCCCTTTTGGAATGTACCTCATAAGACATCTGCAGCAGCTGGAAAGGCCACTGAAGTACCTCACAAAGAGGATTACTGGACTCAAACAGCTGCCCTATACTGACCGTGTCAATAAATTCCAGCTTTACTCCGTAGCATATCGCCTACTCTGAGGTGATCTCTGCCTAACATATAAAGCTATGTCAAACCCAGAGCTGTTGGACATGCTACACCTAAAGAAATCCCAATCCCTCTGAGCTACACACTCTAGGGACCTAAACCTTGTTACCACAATAAACAGGACATGCTGGAGGGGGATAGATTCCTGTCCCAGAGACTTCCCATACTCTTGAACAAGCTACCCGTCTATGTCAAGCAAAGTTCCTCATTAGCACTCTTAAAGAAAAATCTTGATGTATGGATGGGCAATAGGAAATACACCCCGGGGATCACTTCTGTGGCTCTGCTCGACAGTGGCACAGGAAAATAACTTTCTTGGGTGGCGTAAGCCAGGGAACCTTGTTGGCTAGGCTTACTTAGGCCTGTTGGGCCGATAGCCTCGTACCTACCTACCTATAAATCTATGTCAAACCCAGAGCTGTTGGACATGCTACACCTAAAGAAATCCCAATCCCTCCGAGCTACATGCTCTAGGGACCTAAACCTTGTCACCACAACAAACAGGACATGCTGGAGGGCTAGATTCCTGTCCTAGAGACTTCCCATACTCTGGAACAGGCTACCCATCTATGTCAAGCAAAGTTCTTCATTAGCACTCTTCAAGAAAAACCTTGATGAGTGGATGGGAAATAAGAAATACACCCCGAGGATCACTTCTGTGTCTCTGCTCGACAGTGGCACAGGAAAATAACTTTCTTGGGTGGAGTAAGCCAGGGAAACTTGTTGGCTAGGCTTACATAGGCCCTTGGGCTGATAGCCTAGTACCTATGAGCCTATGAAAAGATGATGATGTAGTCACAGATTTGGTTGAATGAGCCTTTGGAGGTTTAGATAATGTCATGCCTTTCGGAAAATAAATCAAGGAAATACAGTATATTATGCATTTTGCTAAAGTGACTTTGGATATTGGATAACCTATCCTTTGTGGAGAAAAGGAAACAAAAAGTTGGTCTGACTTTCTGAATTGCCTTGTCCTGTGAAGATAAAAACGTAATTGTCTGTGATCATCAAGGAGATGCAGCATGTATTCTCCTTTATTGGAAAAAGTTGGAAAGAAAACTTGTTATGGATGGATTGGTTAATGTTATTTTCAGAAGCAACTTTAAGTAAAAAAGAAGAGTTAGTTCATAAGGAAACCCTATCCTTATGAAAAATTATGTAAGGAGATTTTGATGAGAGGCTGAAGGGCAGATATTCTCTTTGCAGATGTAATGGCCACTAAGGAAACTGTTTTCCATGACAAATCAGATTTTGCTGAAAGCTCAAAAGTTTTCAACATCAGGCTTTCTAGTACAACTGTTAGATCCCAAGGTGGATGCCTTAGAAGAAAAATTCCTGTCATGAAAGCTTTACATAGTTTAGACAAAGTCAGAGAAACCTGTCTGTTCGCCATGTGAAAATTAGAAATAGCTGCCAGTTGAAGTTAAACTGTAGAGAAACTAGCTTCTTCAAAAAAAGAGTTGTTGAAAATTGGAGAATCAGGGACTGGGGCAGAAAAGGGGTCAATTTCCTTATTCAAAAGCCAGATGGAGAATCTTTTCCATTTGATTTTCTATACTTTTTTGGTAGATTTATTTTGAGACGCTAACATAATATCACGTACAGGTGAAGAAAGCCTGGGCTGTCTATTACTGTAAGTGGAGAAACAATGAGGTTTAGTCTTAGGGACTGAATGTTGGGATGCTGGATTCCTGATAGGTGTGACAGGAGATCCAAAGCTAGCTCCAGTATCCACGGAGGATAACAAAGACCATAGGAAGGGGAACCATACTTTCTGAGGCCAGAAGAAGGTAATGACGATTACGAGAAAGGGGGACCATACTTGCAGAGGCCAGAAGGGGGTAATGAGAATTACTGAGCCTTTCAACCTGCTTCCTTTCTGCAAAGATTTTGGAATCAGGAGAAGAGGAAAGTAAGCATAAAGGATACCTGAGGGCCAAGCGTGAACCACAGAATCTCTCAATGACTACCCCTAAGGAATACATCAGTGAGAAGTACCTGCTGCACTTGTTGAGTGCAGTGTCAAATAGATCGCAGCAGCAAGGTTGGCTCCAGCACTGGAAAATCATCCCTGCCACATATGGATTGAGAGAACAATGATTTGGCATCAAAATGGATCTGCTTAGTTTGTCCACCAACACATTTTCCCCCAGAATGTGCATCACAATTAGAAAGCAGTCTGATGAGACTGCCCATTCCTATACTCTCATGGTCTCTCTGCAAAGGAGATAAGTTTGAGTCCCTCCTTTTTTGTTGATGTACCAGACTATAGACATGTTGTCGGTCTAAACTGCAATAGTCCCCACTGGGACAGTATCCTGAAATACCTGCAATGCTAAAAGGACTGCACACATATCTAGGACAGTGATATGCAAATTGGTCTCTTGGGAAGACCAAATGCCTTGGACCATTCTTCCCAAGAAATATCCCCCCACCCTAACTGAGAAGTGCCTGTGCTCACTGTAGTCGTAGGAACTGGTATAGCAAAAGGTCTGCCAAGATGTAGATTGTCTGATTGCACTCATCATTGGATGTGCTGTTTGCAAAAAGAGGTGAGCCTGACTGGAAAGGTTAGGGGTTGATATAAAATGGACCATTGTACAGCTAAAGTCCACTGACGATGGCCACTGCCATGTAACCTAATGCCTGCAGTACTGACCTTGACGAAGGAACTAAACGAGCATGGAGAAGTCTGACTTGGCATGATTTATTGTTATGCCCAAAGAATTGCAAATCAGGTGCAAACAGTCCCTGGCATGTAGAAATACATGCGCAGAGCGAGCAGTGAGGAGCTAGTCATCTAGATATAGAAACAAATGGAATCCCTTTAATGTCAAGTGAGCTGCCACTACTGCCATGCATTTGTTAAACATCCTGGGGGCTGTGGCGAGTACAAGGATAGGGCTCTAAATTGGTAATGACTGGCTCCCAGCCAGAAGTAAAGATGTCTTCTGGAGCACCTGTCTATTTTGTAGTATGCATCCTGAAGATCTACAGAGCGCATCCAATCATCCCCGTGTAGAATGGAAAGAATGGACTGGACTGTGACCATTCAGAACTTTGTGTTGTTTACGTACTGATTTAAGTTGCTTACATCCAAAATGGCTCTCAGGTACCCTGTTTTCCTTAGCACTAAAAAGCTTGAATAAGTTCCAATTCCTATCTCGCCTGGAGGATCCTTCTGGATGACTCTTTAGGCTAGCAGTTTCTGGATTTCTTGTAAACCAAGACATAGACAAGACAGGACAAAAAACGTCCATAAATACCGATTCTTCTGGTGGAGGGCTTTGGGAACACCAGTCACCTTTCTGTTTCAGGATCTCAAAATATCTCCAAAGGACATCTCTTCTGGTGGTGATCTGGGGAACCCCTCTCCTTCATCAGAATCAGTATCTTCCATAATAGACTCCATCTGGGACTAAATGTGTGTCCTTTTGCACACCCTGTTCTGGTATACCTCCTCTGTGGGATGTTCATGTGAGGTGTTGGAAGAGAGGAGAAGTTCCTCTAATGGACTGGCTGGACTCTTAGTGGCTCTGGCTGTCCCTGTGAAATAGCCCTGTCTGACTCGGAGCTCGGAACCGAAGGGAGAAAGGGAGCAGGATCCAAAACACGAGAGGGTGGCTATCTGTGTATAGAAAAAGAACTTTTCACTACCTCAAAAGAAGATGACAAACAGAAACCTCGACCCCCCCTTCTCTGAGCTGAAACTCCTGACGAAGGTAGATCTAGACCTCCCTCGAATCTGCGCCTCAGGGGCGGAACTGGATCTGAACTGTCCAGGGCAGAGGCTCAGGGATAAAGGGACAGATCTGACAAAATTGGAGCTGAGCCTATCCCTTTGGACCCAATGCCAACACTCTGGCTCTGAGACCCATTCTGATCTGACAGTATCAAAGCAGAATTAGTCAAGGATATAGTCAGAGTGAAGAAAGAAGCTTTCCACAGATCTGACAAAGGACCTCCCAGGATCTAAGATCCTAGGGCTCCAAAACCACAGGACAGATTGGAAAAGGACAGAAAATAGTTTCAGAAGTTGCAGGCATACTCATGCATCTGACAGTGGAAGGAGCTTGTTAACACCCCCATCTGGATCTGACCTCTAATAAACTTTCACATCATCCTATCCATGCCCGCTTTCAATAAGCTCCTAGAGGAAAGTGTATGGAGGGGCCTACAGTATTTCTTGGGAGTGTGAAGCAATCTCAAAGGCAGGTAGGTGAAACTGGCTTAATAGTGAATTCAGAAGAAGTGCTCCTATGAGGTACCCTACTTAGAATTCGAGGGTGTCATTTTTGAACTGATTGTGAATGATGTGGTTGAGGTTAAAACTTTAGGCTCCTAAGTCTTTGGATCCGATTATGGAGTCTTAAGATCTGATCCTTTCTTAGTCTTTGCCGGAGGCTCCGAGGAAGACCTGAGGAACTTCGGAGGGGAGGGCTTCCAGATTGGGGTTGGCATAATGGTCAAAGTCTTTTCCTCACAGACATTGAGTACAGAATTTAATTCTCAGCTTTGAGGGGAAATTGGCTAGGCTTAAAATGGCCTATACAGGCAGCTACCTTAATACTTACCTATGAACCTATGCTCCAACAGAGCAGACTTGCTATGCTTTGATGAAGATTGAGCCCCTGAAAAAGAGGTGGAAGGTAGAAGACCTCTTAGAATCAGCTTATTATGTCGATCTGCTAAAGGCCTAGGGTTGAAAGTGGAGCATATCTTACATGCAGTGCTCAAATATCCAACCAAAAGACAGTACATGCGCTCCTTGTGGACATCCATATTCGGAATTTTTTGCCCACAAGATGTGCACTTTTAAAACCTGTGGGCGTGTCAGATGCATCTGAAGAAGATCATCACACTGTCTGAAAATAAGAAGTTATGTACCTACCATAACGTTCCATGTTAGTTGTCTTCTCTCGCCTTCTTTCTTGCTTGATGGGTTCGGAGCCGATCCTCGGCTCCGACTCGGCACTTGCTAAGCTCGAGAGTCACTTTTACCAGCTCGAGGCAGCCCCATATCCCATGATTCAAGGCGGTAAGTACCCAGATCTCGTTTGATGACAAAGGGCAATAGCACCAAGCATAAATACTTCCCAAAGGAAGAAAGAAAGCCTACAGGATGAAAGAAGGACCAGTTCTGAATGGTCTTCAGCATAACAATCTCTTGTAGAAAGGTCTGTCCAGGCCTGGGGGAAGGAGGGAGGGTCGCAAGAAAGAAGGCAGAGAAGACAACTAACATGGAACGTTATGGTAGGTACATAACTTCTTAATGTTAAGTTGTCAATCTCGCCTTCATTCTTGCTTGATGGGACAGCGTCCCTAGCACCTCTATCCTGGGTGGCTCAACGGAACAGACTCTTGAGGACTGTAGAGCCAAAACTGGCTCTGTCCCTGGAGGCCAAGTCCAATTTGTAATGGGAAACAAAAGTATGAGGAGTGGCCCAAGTGGCGCTGCACAAATAGTGTCTAAAGGAAGTCTAGCTTGAAAGGCTGTAGAAGTAGCTAAGCTCCTAGTTGAATGTGCTTTAGGTTTTGAGCACAGCTGTTTTCCCCTGAGCAGATAAATTTTAGAGATGACAGAAGAAAGCCATCTAGATAAAGTCACTTTAGAGACAGGAAGGCCTTTCCTGTTATCTGCATAGGAAACAAAGAGTTGATCGGATTTCCTAAATTGTTTAGTTCTGTCCAAATAATATCTGAGTTGGCGGTGGACATCAAGATAATGTAATTTTTGTTCCGATCTGTTTGAATAGTTTGGAAAAAATACAGGGAGTTCAATGGATTGATTCAAATTAGCCTTTGAGGCGACCTTAGGCAAAAGGTCGGATTAGTTCTCAATGATACTCTGTCCTTGTGAAAGACCAAATAGGGGTCGAACCGAAAGAGCTTGAAGTTCAGACACCCTCCTGGCCGATGTAATAGCTACTAGGAATAATGTTTTCCAAGAAAGAAATTTTAGGGAGCAAGAAACAGCTGGCTCGAAGGGGGAAGAATCAAGGATGTCAGCACTAAATTTAGATCCCATTGAGGAGGAGGATTCCTGATTGGAGGCTTTAGCAGGAAAATTCCTTTCAAGAAGGCTTTACAAAGCCTATGGGACATGATATTGTGATCTGCGATCCCGACATGAAAGTTCGAGATAGCAGCCAGTTGAACTCTAACTGTGGAAGAAGAGGAGCCTGCATGAAAAATCTCCGCTAAGAAGTCCAAAACTGCCTGAACTGGGGCAGTGAAGGGATCGATATTCTTGGCTTTAGCCCAATAAGAGAAACGTTTCCATTTGCTTGTATAAATCCTCCTGGTAGAGGATTTTAAAGAAGTACTATGATGTCTCTAACAGGGTTAGAGATCAAAGGAAGCCTGGCTAAGGAAGGAAGTGGAGCAACCATGCTGAGAGGTTGAGAGAAGGGATAGACCGGTGCAGCTGACCGGATTGGTGAACCAGAAGATCTGGCACTGGGTCCAGATGCCATGGCTGCACCAAAAGGTGACGATGGAGGAACGGAAACCAAATTTGTCGAGGCCAATAAGGAGCAATGAGAATCATTTTGGCTCTCAAAACGGTAGCTTTCTGGATAAACTGAGGGATCAGAGGAAAAGGAGGAAAGGCATAAAGAAGTCCCTGGGGGGATGGCCTGACAGAGGGAAGAGAGAGAAGAAGTCTGGGCATTTGCTGTTTTGGGGAGTAGCAAAAAGATCGCAACATGGGCGACCCCATTCCAGAAAAATCTCCTCCACTATAGATTGCTTGAGAGACCACTCGTGAGGCATGAGAATAGCTCTGCTCAATCTGTCCGCTAAAATGTTGGTTTTCCCAGGGATGTGCGTTGCTACCAGAAACCGATGAGAGGAGATCGCCCATTGCCACAGTCTGAGCGCTTCTTGACACAAGGGGTAGGACTTGGTTCCGCCCTGTTTGTTGATATACCAAACTACAGACATGTTGTCTGTGTGGACTGCAATCGTCCCTACAGGAAGAGAGTCGTTGAGGGCTTGCAACGTTAAAAGCACTGCTCTCATCTCTAGGACATTTATGTGCAGGTGATACTCGAACGATTGCCACGTCCCATGAACCATCCTGCCCTGATAATGCCCCCCCCACCCGATCAGGGAGGCATCCGTGGTGACAGTGGCTACCGGGGATGGGGGTACAAAGTGTCTGCCTTGGTGAATCTGGGGAGAAGTGATCCACCAAGCAAGATGATTTTTGCAAATCTGTGTCACCAGAATTTGGTGACGCATTGGAAGTTGTTGGTAAGACCACTGAGTGAACAACATCCACTGAAGAAGGCGCATGTAGAAGCGAGCCAGGCCAAGAAGAGTAATGGCCGCAGCCATGAGACCTAATACTTTTAGAACCATTCTGGCCTGTACCTTCTTGTTGGCTAGAATGATCCTGACATGACTTTGAATGTCTGAAACTCTTTGGTCTGTAAGGGTAGCTGACATCCGAACAGTGTTTAAGTTTCGCCTATGAAAGTAATAGACTGGCAGGGCAATAAGGATGACTTTTGAAGTTGATCGAGATGCCCAAATGAGAACAAAGATTTATTGTGTAATCCCTGGCTTGAACAAGCTGATGCCTGGTGGTGGCTGACAGGAGCCAGTCGTCGAGATACGGAAACACCTGGAATCCTTGACGTCTCAGGTGAGCCGTGACCACTGCCATGCATTTGGTGAACACTCTGGGGGCTGTGGTGAGACCAAAGGGCAGGGCTCTGAACTGGAAATGACTGGACCCCAGCCGAAAGCGGAGAAATCTCCTGGAGCGTCTGTGAATTTTTATGTGATAGTATGCATCCTGAAGATCTATTGAGCACATCCAGTTGTCCTTCTGCAAGAAAGGCAAAATCGACTGAAGAGTGACCATTCGGAATCTTGTCTTCCTCACAGACTTGTTGAGTCTGCTGAGATCCAATATTGGTCTCCAGTCTCCCGTCTTTTTGGGGACCAAAAAGAACCTTGAGTAGATTCCGGGCTCTGAATGGTCTGTTGTAACTGGCTGAATGGCTCTTTTTTGCAGTAGTTTTGAGACTTCCAACTCTGCAATTTCCCTTAGACCGGGTGGTACGTCTGGAAGGGAATTTGAGGGATAGAAAGGACTTTCCTCGAAAGGAATTTTGTAACCATCGGATATGATCGACTGTACCCATCTGTCTTGAGTGAGAGAATGCCAGGCTTCTGGGTACAGTGATAGTCTTCCCCCGACTGCCTCCAAGGAGGGACAGCCGGGCAACATCTCAGGGATGCTGAAAGGGCTTGTCAGAGAGAGACTCTCTGTTTCCCTGGTTTTGTGGACCCCCTCTGCCTCTAGAGCGGTGTCTGTTGTTGTTACCCCCTCTGCCTCTAGGGGTAAACTGACCACGTGAATCCGGCGTGACTCCTTGGGATTTGCGGAAAGTACAGTTTTGTACCTACCATAAATGTAGATGTTCGAAGATCCACATTGCTGCAGTCCTAACACTTGGGTAGTCCGCTGTCCCTCGGTCGGCCCGAATATCAGAGTATAAGGCTGACGTCGGTCAAGGCGCATTTGACTGATATCAGAACGTCAGGGTACAAATGCGCATGACCGACGTCATATCCTCAGTCTTTTCTTGCCCCAGATGTCAGAAGACCCTAAAAAGAAAGGTCAAAACCCATAGACAACAACTAAACAACCAACCAGCCTAACACCAAAAATATGTACAATATATACAATATATACACTATACCTCAGATGGATAACCCAACCCACACAACCACCTCAAACTACAGAGGGAAGGAGGGAGGTAAATTGGACTGCAGCAATGTGGATCTTGAACATCTACATTTATGGTAGGTACAAAACTGTACTATGTTCTTCATCTCACATTGCTGCAGTCCTAACACTTGGGTAGAATCCCAAAGCAGAGGTAAGGGAGGATGGCTAAACTATAATGAAGCAGGAGCTGCCAAAATGCCCTGCAACACAGCAGTGGCAAAACCAGCCCTGGATTTAGAGTACAGAGGAAGGTGGTAATGCCTAGAGAAGGTATGCACTGAACTCCAAGTGGCTGCCTCCAAAATATCCTTAGTAGCCACCCCCTCAAAAAGCTGTTGAAGTGGCAGTAGCCCTAGTGGAATGAGGCCTAATCCCAGCTGGAATCTCTTTGCCATGATGGGAATAACAGAAAGCAATGCAAAATCCAATCCACTTAGAAATAGTTTGTTTTGACACGGGCTTGCCCTGAGAGCACAAAGCAAAAGAAACTAATAACTGCTGAGATTGTCTGAACCCTTTAGTTCTGTCCAAATAATATCGCAACTGCCTGTGTACATCTAAAGTGTGCAAAATCTTTTCCCCTTTAGTTTGGGGATTTGCATAAAAAGTAGGCAAATGAATAGTTTGGTTTAAAGCCACACTAGAAACCACTTTAGGCATAAAGGAAGGATTAGTACGTAAAGATACCCTATCCTTATGGAAAATTAAGAAAGGCTCAACTGCCATAAGGGCCTGCAATTCAGAAACCCTTCTTGCAGAGGTAATGGCCAACAAAAAGCAGTCTTCCATGACAAATATTTCAACTCAGCAGTAGCTGCAGGCTCAAAAGGTTGTAGAGTGAGTTTCTCCAACACAAAATTGAGATCCCAAGCAGGAGTAGGAGCCCTTCGTGGGGGTCTTATATTCTTTGCCCCTCTAAGAAATTGCTTGAACAAAGGATGAGAAAACAATGGTGGGTCACAGTCGTAGTGAGCTGAAATTGCTGCAGCATGAATCTTAATAGAAGAGAAGGACAAACCTTTGTCCAATAACTCAGTAAGATATTGAAGAGCCACACTTAAATCAGGCTCAGAAACATCCAAATCCTTAGCTGCACTCCAAAATAAAAATCTCTTCCATTTATCTGCGTACACTTTCCTTGTACTAGGCCTTCAAGCTTCCAAAATCACATTCAAAACTTGTTGTGGAAGTTGAGACCCTCTATGGTTTAAAACAGAATATGCCATGCTGTTAGGTGAAGAGAGTGAAGTTTGACATTGAGCAAATGACTGTCCTCCTGGGACAACAGATGTGGAATCAAAGGCAAAGGCCATGGAGGCTTCCGTACTAGACTTCTCAGTAATGGGTACCAGTGCTGTCGAGGCCAATCTGGAGCTATCAAAATCATCCTTGGCTTGTCCTGTCTGACCTTCAGAAGTACCTTTGGGAGGAGAGGCAGAGGTGGAAAGGCATACACATGTAGATTTTTCCAACTGAAAGAAAGAGCATCCACTTTCCAAGCTGTGGGATGAAACCGCTTTGTGCAAAACTTTGGCAGCTGGTGGTTTAGTGGAGAAGCGAACAGATCTATGTCTGGAGTTCCCCAGGACACTGTCAATTTCTGAAATACATGAAGATCCAGTTTCCACTCGTGGGGATCCATGATTTGTCTGCTTAACACATCTGCTAAGGAGTTCTGTGCTCGGCAGAAACCTTGCCTGAAGACTTAGTTGTAAACTGAGAGCAGTCTCCCACAAAATCATTGCTTGCCTGCATAGAGGATAAGAATGTGTTCCCCCTTGCTTGTTGATGTACCACATGACAGTTGTGTTGTCTGTTAGAATCAACACCTGCCCTGGAAGAAGTAAATCCTTGAAAGCTATTAATGCAAACTGGACTGCTAACATCTCCTTCAAGTTGATATGTAGATGCTGTAGTCTGACAGGCCACTTGTCTTGTATCCACTTTCCGTTTAGATGAGCTCCCCAAGCTTTGTCTGAGGCATCTGTCGTTAAAATTTGACTCGCCTCTGGCCGGGTTACAGAGAGTCCCTTGTTTAGGTGACATTCCTGAGCCCACCACAAAAATTCCTTTTGAATGCAAGGTATTATTTGAATGACAGTGTCCAGATGCTGGCAGTGCTGAGTCCATACATTTTTGAGATACCATTGCAACTTCCTCATATGCAGTTTGGCATTGGGAAGCACCAGAATACAAGATGCCATGAACCCTAAGGCTTGAAGGACTGTCCTTGCAGTCAGCCCGGACTGAAGAGATAGATGATGGAAGTAAAGGGAAAGATTCTTTTGTTTGTCCGGGGTTAGAAAGGCCATCTGGGATGCTGTATTCAGTCTTACACCCAGAAAGCACATGTCTTGAGAGGGTACTAGACTGGACTTTATTTCGTTCACAGAATACCCCAGGCATCTTAGCACTGCTATCACATATTCCAAATGACGAAGAAGCTCGTCCCTTCCTTGAGCCAGAATCAGGCAATCGTCCAAATAAGGATAGATTTGTATTCCTTTTAGCCTGAAGAAAGCTATCACTGGAGCCAGAACTTTCGTAAATACTCTGGGCGCAGTAGATAAGCCAAAGGGCAATGCAGAGAACTGATAGTGAGAAGTCCCAGTCCGAAAACGCAGATACTTCCTGCAACTTAGCCTGATAGGAACATGAAGTTAAGCCTCCTTGAGATCCAAAGTTACCATCCAGTGATCCTTGCCCAGTAGAGGTAAAAGCTGTTGTAACGTCAACATTTTGAACTTGGGAATGTCCAGATAAGTGTTGAGGATAGATAAATCCAAAATTGGTCTCCACGTGTTCCCCTTTTTTGGCACAAGGAACAGGCGAGAATAAAATCCTAGGCCCCTTTCTGGCATAGGGACCGGGTGTATGGCCCCTGTTTGGAGTAACAGAGAAATTTGCTTGTGAGCCTCTATTCTTTGTTGAGGAGGAATGTCTGGCATGCCTTTGAAAGGAGGCAAGGTATGGAAATAAAACCTGTAACCGTGATGTATGATATCCAGTACCCATCTGTCTTGGGTAATCAAACTCCAATTTTCTTTGAAAAGTGCCAACCTTCCTCCCAAAGGTGCTGCCAGGCGAGAAGGTTCTGGCAGCTGAAAAGGTAGGTCATTGGGTCTGTTTACGAAAGGACTGACCCCTACCCTCACCGAAGACTGTGCAGGAGAACTCCCTGTCCTAGGCCTGAAAGAGCCCTGACCTCTGCCCCTGCCGCGTCTAGATCTACCCCTAGACTGGGAATCATAAGAAGGATACGTCCACCCTTTAGTAGGCCAATTTCTACTAAACTTTGGAGGCTGAACCTGCAAAAAATCTTTAACAGTCTGCATAGACTTAGCCTTGTCTTCCATTTTCTTTAAAACTGCCTCAACAGGAGAACCAAACAAGACATCAGATTGCAAAGGGGCATCCAAAATCCTAGTTTTAACATGGTCAGATAAATTTTGATCCCTCAGCCAGGCATGCCTGCGAAGAACTGACCCAGTGGCAGCCACCCTAGACGAGGCCTGTACAGCATCAAAACCACATTGCAAAGAATGCTTACCCACCTGTTCAGAAACATGCACTAAATCTTGTAACTCTTTACAATCAATACCTTCCGCCAGAGCATCAACCTTAGATTTCAACTGTGAAAGGAGATAATTTTGATATTTCAACATGTGAAACTGGCAATTCAAAGCTCTCATGGCTAGAGTGGAAGAAGTATAAACTTTCTTTCCCCATCTATCCAAGGCCCTGGCCTCTTTATCTGCAGGAACCGGATTCTTGACAACAGAAGCCTTAACACCCTTAGGCCCCTGACTAACAGTTTCTGGGTCTGCCCTAGGACTCTTAAAAAGATACTTATGAGCTTCAGGCACCCTGTAATACCTATCTGGTTTAACAGGAGCAGGAGGCAAAGAATCAGGATTAAGAGAAGCCTCTGCAAACACATCTTCCACCACATTCAGAACAGGAGGTATAGCTAAAGGCCTATGCTGGGGTAAAAACAAAAATTCCCTAAGCCGTTTCCTGGAATCAGAGAAATCCTGACCTTCCCATTTAAAATGCTCTCTCATGGAGTGAAGGGTCTCTGAAAAAGAAAAATCCTCAGGAGGAGAAGCAGAAGGAGTAGAATCATCCACATCAGAATCAGAATAATGAGAATACTCCTGCAAGTCTTCAGCCGAAGACTCAGACACATCCGAAGCCTGCTCATAATCCCCCAACACAGGTTCCATCCTAGGCCTCTTATCAGGAGGGGGCATAGAGCCTCTAATTAAAGTAATTAAATCTTCTGCCATTTTAAGCATGTGCTTCTTGGGCACAGAACCTGAAGAACTAGGAGTGACACCCACAGAAGCAAAACTAGACCTGCCTCTAGGAGAAGCCTTGGAAGCAGAAAGAGAGGGCCTAGACACCTTAGGAAGGGAGGGAGTACAGTTATCTGAGAAGCCCCTACAGCCTGACCTGCCTCCTGGGAGGCCACATCCTGTAAAACAAAGTTTCTCCCTGGGACTCCAGAGGCCTCCGTCGGAACCACCGGTTCCACTGGCGCCTCTAAAGAACCGGCGTCCAGTTGGACGACTCCTCTAACCTAGGTTTAACTGCCTTGTCCTTGCGCTTCTTTGTGGAAGCCAGCGGAGCATCCGACGGCATATTGTAATTGCATCGCTTCCCAAAGACCAACCTGGCACAATCCAACCTTCGCTTTATAGTGCGTTTATTGAACCTAGCACAAAAGCGACACCCAACAACGTCGTGCTCAGGTCCCAAACAAGGTATACACAAATTATGGTAATCCCTATGCGGTATCTGTTTCCCACAAGAAATACAGTTATTCACTTTTTCTGACATCCGGTAAACCACTGAGGCAAGAAAAAACCAAAATATTCCCCAACGGGGTACTTAACCAACTCTGACTTCGGTCTGAAACTCCGAATTCGAAAAATTTCAGAACGCCGAACGGCACTTGCAACACTGCTTCTGCATCGGACCATGCGGCAAAAAAGACTGAGGATATGACGTCGGTCATGCGCATTTGCACCCTGACGTTCTGATATCAGTCAAATGCGCCTTGACCGACGTCAGCCTTATACTCTGATATTCGGGCCGACCGAGGGACAGCGGACTACCCAAGTGTTAGGACTGCAGCAATGTGAGATGAAGAACATCCACATTTTGCCACCCTTCTGTCCTTTGGGATAAGGTCTAGAAGGGGTGGAAAAACAGACTCCTACGGCAGAAAGAGTTTTGCCGTCCTGCTCACACCTGGTCAACGTTTCCTTCACTTGAGGGCCAAACAGAGCTGACCCATCAAAGGGAGAGTTTGTGAAGGACGCCTTAAAGGGATCTGCAAAATTACATAGTCGTATCCAGGCTTGGCGTCTAAGAGCCACACCTGTACCTGCGGCCCTACTCGCTCCATCAGCAGCATATGATATAAGCCGCATGGAGGAGTTTGCAATGGAGTTAAGGGTTCCTAGCTGCGAAGCAATTTTTCCTGAGCCCACGCAGCTGTAGGATCCTGCACAACTTCACCTAGCTCCTTAAGGATATCCCTTTGGAGTCTGGTGAAGTGACAAAGATAGTTCAGCGAGCATAGCAAAGGTCGCTGAAGAAAACATCCGCTTACCATATCTATCCATGGTCCTAGAGTCCTTATTAGGAGGATGGACAGGTACGGAAGGATCTGCAAGTTCCTTCTTGGTGGCAGCCGCCACCACCATGGCATCAGCGGGGACACCTCTTCTAAAGAATTGCTTGTCCGACGGGCAGTAATAAATTTAGAAGGCCTCCTAGGGACAGGCACTACAGAGTCACGAGCAGTCCACGCCCTTCGAGCAATAACCTGCATAAGGGGTCGAAGGCGGAGACACCCAGGAGGTGGAGGGCCGAGATCCAAACGCCTCCAGGTATACTGACTCATCCTCAGAGGGATTGTTGGTGGGCCAGTTTCCCCTCTGTCTAAGGAGTTCTAGGATGTCTGAGAAGGAGACATCCTCAGAGGGGGATCTTGGGGATCCCTCTGACTCATCTAAGTCAGTATCCGAAGTGATAGACTCGGGGGAGTCTACGTGTTTCCTCTTACAAGTCCTCTTCCGCGGAGGATCACCCGACAAGTCAGGAGAATCCTCAGAAGAGGGGGATATTCCCAGTGGGGAATCTGAGGCGGAGGATCTCTGGGTCCGGGAGCAAGAGAAGTGGCAGAGATGTCAACAGGCACTATAGAGGGAGGAGCTAAGGGAACAGACTGCTGGCTGAGTCCAGAGGCCAGCACACTCTTCATCACCTCGAAGGCTCCCCTCCCAGGGAGGTCCGAGAGAACCCGCTCCGAAGAGCTAGGAACTCCAGGACCCACCGAAAAGGAAGGCTCCGAGGCAGATGTCGGAGCCGAACTCACCAAGGCCGAGGCTCCAAGGGGAAGAGCGGGGTCAGACAAGGGTCCGATGCCACTCACCCCCTCGGAGGAGACCAGGGAAGCCCGGCCACCGAATCCCTCTAAGGAAGGTCTCGAAGAGGAGATAAGAGTAGAGGCTGAAGGAGCAGAAGGGGGTATCTGTCCCTCAGCCGTAGCAGAAACTATTGCCAAAGACTCCAACTCCAAACTCTGGGGTAGAGTCGAAGGAGGAACTGCAATGGGGTGTGGACTAATAGTCGTCTGCTGAGACGGACTATGTAGCATTTGGGCCAGTGCCTGTGACTTAAGTAGTCTACTGACCACTCTCTCCAAATCATGGTCAGAAAGCCTGGATGACCTTGAAGATCGGCTCCGATGGCTCCGCTCCGAGAGGAGAGGCGGCGAGCCGAAGTATCGGCTCCAAGGAAGGGACCTAGACCTCTTCCTCGAAGGAACCATCGGACCCGATGAAACTACTGAAACTGTCGGAGCCGACAACTTATCGGCACCGACAGGTAGCCGATGTATCGGCTCCAGCCGAGCCGATCTGCCATAAATGTAAGGTGTCGGAGCCGATCAGAGCCGACACCGATGCCTGGGCCACATGGTGGTCGGAACCGATCGGGCCGACACGAAGTGGTCGAACCAGAGTCGGCACCGATAGCCATCGGTGCCGAAGGTTTAGGTAACCAGAATCGGCTCCAGCGGAGCCGATCTCGACTCTGAATGAGTCGGGCCGAGGCCACAGGCTTGGACACAGAAGCCTGGGCCTTGGAAGACTTAGAAGTCTTAGATGGGGCCGACTTAGCCGGAGAGCCCTCCGGCTTAAGAAGGCCCCTCAAAATCAATTTATTTCTTCTTTCCTGCAGGACTCTCTGGCTAAAAGAATGACATATAGCACAGGAGTCCTGCAGGTGAAGAGGCCCCAGACAGTACAGGCAAGAAGTGTGACCGTCTGTCAGAGACATCTTCTGACAGCACGAGTCACACTTCTTAAAGCCTGAGACCCTTTCTTTAGACATGGTGTAAACACACACACACACACACACACACACCAGTCCAAGAAATAAAATTAAATATACCAAAAGGTATCACTAACAGACACACACACACACCCTAACAGGGGGGGATGGGATGGGTTTTAGTCTGACTAAAGGTTTAGAGGAGACAGGGAAATTTTCTGTCAAAGGAATTAAAATTAAGTTAAAACTAATAATTTAAGGTTTTTTTGTAAAAAGGGGATAAAATAGTAAAGTAATAATTCACTTACCAGGAGCTGGTAAAAGGAGGACCTCATCAGCGAAGCGGCAAACGAGATCTAGGTACTTACCGCCTTGCATCATGGGACATGGGGCTGCCTCGAGCTGGTAAAAGTGACTCTCGAGCTTAGCAAGTGCCGAGTCGGAGCCGAGGATCGTCTCCGAACCCATCAAGCAAGAATGAAGGCGAGATTGACAACTTAACATCAAACTTTTACACAAAAAATTTTACACACAGTAAAGAAAGTAGTTTTTTTTTCTTTGTTATTACAGGAAAGAGAAGAAGGTTCTGCTACCAACTATGGTAAACAAGAAATACCCTAAAATAAGGGTAAATAAAAACTATCAACAATAGTAATGAGACAGTATTGGAAAGAAGAAAACCACACTAACGCCAGCGAGAAAAACAGAGGAAAAACAGGAAACTGGAAATGCAGATATATATATATATATATATATATATATATATATATATATAGATAGATAGATATAGATATATAGATATAGATATATATATCTAGGACGTCTGCTCAAATGAGCAAAAGCGTTTTCGTTAAAGCGTGTTACAAAATAAAAAATAACCAGTACATTTACACCCCCCCCCACTTTAATATTCTCCCTCCGAGACCACACTACAGTGGGGAAAAGGGAAATTCCCCTTACCCGCATCGTAGTACAGCCTCGGCAACAGACATACTTCCACGAAAGTACTTCTTTGGTGAAAAGCACTTTCGCGTAAGTATGCCTGGCCGTTTGGGTTTCGGTCGTTTGCTCATTCGAGCAAACGTCCGGAACCCATCTATACACACACACATATACATTTTTATATATATATATATATATTTATATATATATATATATATATATATATATATATACATAAACACACACACACGCGCACACACACACACACACACACACACAAATTTGTAAAATGCATCACAGGCCATGCACCTAGCTAGGTATGTGACACAATTAGCTGTAGTGTTGAAACAGAATCTTTTCATAGTGACAGGTTGTACAAAGCTGGTGTCCTCACATATAAAGGGACAATAATTGCATGTATGACATGGTCTGGTGCAATTTAATGTCTCACCCCTACCGATTGTAGTGGGGACTCTGGGTTGGCAGAGTAATCTGTGCAAGTTTGATTTATTTCTATAGACAAACGACGGTCTATCCCCCACCATCTCTTTTAATTTGCGATCTGTAGTGAGGACAGACCAGTTATTATAAAAAATCCCTTTCACACTGCTAATGTCTTGTGTATAATTTAGTGAGACCCTAACTATGGGATGGTTCATCGTCATATCAGTGATTCTAGTTCTCTCTGATGTTCCTTCTAAGTCTACAGGGTTTGCAAAGTATGGACGTGCAGATCGAGTTCTAAGATCATATATCCCTTCAATCCCTGAGTATATCTCTTCGGGTGTATAAGATCTGGCAGCTAGTCTCCCTCATAATTGATCTAACTCATTCTTAAACCCTTGTTCTGTTGGATTCAAATATGAGGCTCTTATAGCTTGACCTTTCACTATATTGTGGAACACAAAACGAGGATGCATGCTCCCTCTATGTAAGAGGGAGTTCTTGTAGCATGACTTCCTATATACACCTGTATTGAATAGACCACTGTCTAACCTTTCAATGTATACATCTAAAAATGATATCCATCTATCCGAACTCTCCATGGTAAAATTCAAAAAATTGGTCAAAGCTAGGTGCATGGACTGTGATGTATTTTATGTGGGGAAAACGGATAGGTTACGCGATAGGACATGTGACATAATATACGCATCTGATCCCCACATAATGCATTATCCAAGCATGCCATGAACACAAATGACACACACGGTTTCAAATTTCTAGTACTACAAGTAAACAAACCCAATTCTAGGGGTGGGGACATAAGGAACTATACAGAAAGGACAGAAGCCAGTTGGATTATAATGCTAAGAGCAGATCAGAGACCTGGACTGAACGACAGAGTCCCTATTAAACCGACCATAAAAAATAGAAATAAAGACCTGCAGGTCAGATGGGACATTATATTTGTATACATCATTGTATGTATCATATAATGTAGTCCTCATTCAGCTCTTACATGAATTCATTATGAAATGCACTTTATATACAGTTCTTATATGAACTGGCATAATTTGTTGTATAACATCTTATTTTTGCATGGCATATACATACATACATATGTTTTGATAACATTTAAAAAAAAAAATTAAACATTTTTAAATATATTTTGTTTTTTATATATTTTATATTTATATATACTGTTATAAGTATTTTTATATATTCTTTATATATACTTTAATAAACATAGTATATATATATATATGTATATATATATATATATATATATATATATATATATATATATTAATATATGTATACTTTAACTTTAGAAGTTGCTTTGTGGTTGAGTATTTATAAACTGTTCTTGAATAAAGCCTTATAGGTGAACACTATTTTACTTAAAGAATGATGTCATAGAGGCTTTAGTATAAAAGTTAGCATTACTTTTATGAGATGTAAAAGGTCTGAAGAAGCCCATGAGGGTGAAAGCGCTAACCTGGAATTCCAATAAACCTTGGATTTTATACTACATGCTTAAACTATTACTTATAGTGCTACTAGTTTTCTCTGTGTATGGTCCAATCGCCGTGGAGTGCTCATGATATCATGTGTCATGATATTTATAAATTTAAGAAAAATCTTAAGACCAACAGTAGTTATAAACTAGATATTGAGGACAATTTGAATGAAGTAGAACGACAATGCTTAAATCAATTTATTAGCAATAAGGATATTAGATTAATGAAACCCGACAAAGGGGGCGGAATTGTGATATATAATACATTTGATTACGTTAATGAAATGCATAATATTTTGTATTCATCAAATAATTATGAAGTAGTATCGTTAAATGTGATTAATATTGGTTACAAAAGAATTGATCTAACATTAGAAAAATATTTTATTGATCATAGAATTACCAGTGAGATCTACCAATATTTAAAAGTTGAATATCCGACTCTGGCCACTATTATAGGAATTCCCAAAGTACACAAGTGTATCACCCAGCCTCCTTTTAGGCCTATAGTTTCTGGTTCAAGATCCAAAACATATCCTTTAGGAGTTGCCATTGATAGATGGGTAAAGCCTATTTATGAAAAAAACACTCACTTAATAAAGGATTCTTGGACGTTTCTTAGCTTACATCAGACATATGGAATAAGGATCTCATTTTCATCACCATAGACATAGTGGATCTTTTTTCATGCATCCCTAAGGATATACGTTTAGAGTATTTCAGTAAAAGTCTGAGAACGTTTTCAAACATGGACTGGGACCACATATGCCTTATGGTAGATATTATGGGACTAGTTTTGGACAATAATTACATACATTTTCAAGATGAATATTTTAGGCAATGCAAAGGTGTGGCCATGGGGGCCTCTTGTGCCCCCGTTTTTGCCAATCTAGTCATGTTGGAATGGGAAACAGAATATGTGTTCAAGAGCCAATTTTATTCCAATATAGCATATTATACACAATATTTGGATGATTTATTCATCTTATGGAAGGGTTCAAAAGATGAGATTAATTCTTTTATGGAATTTATTAATGGCACAACAAATTTTTTAAAGTTCACTCATAACATCAGTGAGAGTGGCATAGCATATCTGGACACATATAGCAGCCATTCTGATAAGGGATTTATTTCACAAATTCATAAGAAGGAAACCTTTTCAAATGACTATTATCACCCTCCCCATATATTCAGAAATGTTTACAAAGGACAATGTATTAGGGCAGCTCGTATGTCATCTACTAGAGAAATCATGAATAGGGAAGTTGACCGAATAAGTAATATGTTTAGTAATCGAGGATACCCCTCAGCCCTATTATCACAAGTTTCCAACTATGTGAAGAATGAATGGGGTAAAAAATTTCCACCTTTATTGGGCAAGTCATTAGATTTTATGAAGAATCATAATAGAAAGAAGGGCTATGACGATGTAGGTATGTGTTGTAATCGAGTTTGCGTCTTGATGTATACTCCTTACACGAAGTATATTAGAGATATTTTTAGACAACACTGGAACTGAATAACAGTAAATGATGATACAGCTTCCATTTTGGGCAATTATCCGAGCTTTATATATAAAACAGCAACCAACATTTAAAAAATTATTGGAGAAAGCTTCTAAACAAAAAACTGTACATAATACAAAGCTCTCGATGGGAACTAGAAAATGCGGTACCTGCAAACAATGTTATGTCATAAATGAGGTAGGCAATATTAAGTTAGGAGATATCAACAAGACTAACATTAAATGCAAAGCAGGAAATTGTAGCACCAAACAAGTCGTATACATTGCTACATGTTATGCCTGCAGCGCATTCTATATAGGCAAAAGAGAGAGAGCCCTTAGGAAACGAGTATATGAACATATTTATAAGATAAAGATTAAAGACAATAACAATGCACTTTATAAACGCATATCCATATATGGTGAATCACATTGTTTTAAATTTGCCATTATAGATCACGTAGAAGTATTTACTTATGGGGGAAATTGGAAAGCACTTTTAGCCATGAAAGAAAGTAAGTGGCAAATTTTGACAGATGCCATTAGGTCACCCTTATTAATGAAAATATAAGTATTAAACCATTTTTAATCATGGCATAGATATATCACGGATGTTGCCATTGTATTTTGATTCTTGTTGGCTTGTTACAATTTATGAGCACTAGTCATGCAAGTTTTACCATTTCACTATTACATATATTTGGAGTATGTTTTAAGATGAAGTTAGTATGTGCAGTGTATTTTATTTTATTTACTATAATTTTTATTTATTTACATTGTCATTATATTTATATTGTCATTTTTTTATATCAGCACACTGGATCTGTTGAAATGATTAGCTGTTTTAGCATAGTAGTATGTATATATGGAGTTATTATGACTATGTCTCTTTAAGAGCTCCACTTCCTTTTGAATTTTTGCCGCCAAAAAGGTTATTTAAATGTGAACTGGAAGTACTCCATTTTGGTTCTGAGGAAGTCTGATTTTTAACAGATGAAAGCTCTAAACCTTATTTTCAATAAAAGATTTGTTTTTATCATTACGAGAGGATTTAGCCTGAATTTTGGTGGAACACTAGTGTTGGCTATACGTGTGTTATACTCTGTTTGAGCTGTGCAGAAGTTACTATATTTTACCATCTAGCCTTTTTCCTTCTTGGGTGATCTTGTTGAGATCGTTAATGAATATGGAAAATAATAGAGACCCTAATATTGATCCTTGTGGGACTCCAGTTGTAATAGGGAACAGTGCGGACAGTTTGTATCCCACCTAACTGCTTGCTGTCTACCTATTAGGTAATTCTGAAACCAGGCTAGTGAGTCAATGGCTAGTCAAAGGTCAGTGAGGGAGTCTAGAAGTTTGGGATGGTTGACCGTGTCAAAAGCTTTTGATAGGTCTAAAAATATGGCTGGTGTTAGTTTGCCTAGATTCCGGTTCTGATTGATTAAGTTGGTGAAGGAGAGGATGGCAGTTGTACTATGGGCAAGTCTAAACCCATGTTGGGTAGGAGTGAGAAGTTGGTTTTCAGTAGGTATTGCATAATTTGCTGGTAAATACATTTTTCTAATATTTTGGCAAGTGGGGATAATATGGCAATAGGGCGATAGTTGCTAAGGTCTGTACAGTTCTCACCTTTGTGTAGTGGGGTGACATATGCTATTTTCCAGATTGTTGGAATTTTGCTTTCTGTTATTGATCTGTTCAGGAGAATTGATATTGGATATGCTATCTCATTAGCAGCTATATGAAGGTATTCGGCTGGAATGCTGTCGGCAGCTAGGCTAGTTGGTTTGAGTATACTTAGTCGTTTTATATAATCTGTGGGAATAGGTTTGAATTGGAAGGTGGTATCGATATTGGTAGGAGGCTTGGGGTTGCTAGTAGTAGATGTTGCGGGTTGTTGATGAACTAACTTCTTACTCCCCCTGTCCATAAGAGATGCAGGGTCTACTCTTGGGGTACATTTGTTAGTTTTTCATCTAAGTTAGATTCCAAGATGATGTACGAAGTGCTCTGCTTCACAAACAGTAGGACTTTGTTAAAGTTTTATGTAGCAATATAGATTTAGGTCCCTTGACCTTGTATTTGTGTTACAAATGACCTTGCAAACAGATAGTAGGTAAAGTAGGACTGGCTCATTTACAACTTAGACACCAGGTATAGATCACCATTGTAGGGATCTATAACAGACCAAGAAGATATACAGAGATTTTTGATGTTCTGGGTAGCATACTGTGTTCATACCAGAGATGATTTTGGTGCAAAATTGCTGAGATTTTATAAGCCGAGTTAGGTGCTCAAACAGATACATACCAAAGAGTACAGCGTATTTTACTAATGGCCTGATAAGACAGAGTGATATTAAAGATCAGCTTGATGAAAGGTTGTGTGGTATTTCTGAGGTTGTTTACATAACTAAAGAATTACTTTTGTTTATCCTTTGCTGATGCAGCAATTTTTAGTTCATCCATAGCTTTGTAGGATTTGATTATATTCTTCATTTGTTTATTAACCCCTTTCTGAGGCTGACTTTAGCATGCAGAAGTTTTGCTCTTTTCATTAGGTCTATGAGCATTGTCTTTTTATTATAAAGTTTGTTTATGACAGAGTTCCACCAGGCAATCTTTTTTTCTAAACTTGGTATTGTATTTGTGATGAGAAAAAAAAAGAAGTTATGTACTCACCATAACGTTCAGAGTAGTTCTACTTCATTTGTCTTCAACCTGTGGGTCCTCAGATCCATATCGGATCCGACACGGGCGCATTATATACCTACAGCTCCGAGCTCCTCCCTTTACCCACAATGCCCCCCCATCTTCCTTTTCCCTTCAGATTGAGTTTGCTGGCTAACAGGTATCAGATACCCAACCCAAAGACACCTTATCCTCCAATATAAACATCACCAAAGAACATTAGCCCTGACAGAACCAAAGATCCCAACAATAACTGTCCGGTACAAGGGACATGTCATATCCCAAAGGATAAGGTTAGGGAGAAGGAGGTGGGGGACGGCTGAAGACAAATGAAGTAGAACTACTCAGATGGAACGTTGTGGTGAGTACATAACTTCTTTATCTGAAGTAGTTTACTTCATTTGTTCTTCAACCTGTGGGACAAAGTCCCCAGCTACCTAACTCTTGGGAGGCTCTCATGGACAGATATTCCGGAGCACCACAGAGCCAAAGGATGCTCTACTCCTAGAGACCAAATCCAGTTTATAATGAGAAATAAAGCTGTGAGATGAGGCCCAAGTAGCAGCTGAACAAATATCATCCAAATAGACCCAAGACCAAAAGGCCCGCTGACGTAGCCATAGATCAGGTCGAATGAGGCTTCACTTTTCCTGGAAGAAACAAACCTCTATGAGTAAGCCTGACCAATGCACTGTGAAATCCAGCGAGCAATAGTGACTTTTGAGACAGGTTTACCAAAGAAGGGCTTGGCATAGGACACAAAAAGCTGATCAAACTTGCGGAGAGGTTTAGTCCTGTGCAGATGAAACCTCAACTGCCTATGTACATCCAGTAAATGTAATTTGTATTCCTTTTTGTTCTTGTAGTTTGGAAAAAATACTGGCAAATTAATAATCTGAGTAATATTGACTTCCGAAGCTACCTTGGGAAGGAAGGA
The DNA here is from genome assembly GCF_019279795.1 of Protopterus annectens. NCBI lineage: Eukaryota > Metazoa > Chordata > Ceratodontiformes > Protopteridae > Protopterus > Protopterus annectens. The sequence continues at coordinate 638,310,680 of NC_056745.1, forward strand.
CAGGTTAGTGCGTAGCAACACTCTATCTTTGTGAAAGATCATGTAAAGAGCTTGAAGATCTGACACCCTTCTAGCAGATGTGATGGCAACCAAGGCGGCAGTTTTCCAGGTCAAAAATTATAGATCTACAGATGCTGCAGCCTCAAAAGGTAGGAGAAGCCAATGTCTGAAACAACAACGTGAGATCCCATGGAGGAATCGGGTCTTTAACCGGGGGTCTGAGAAGAAAAGTACCTTTGAGAAAAGTTTTACAAAGCTTAGAGGAAGCCAATGAAGAAATGTTTACCCTAACATGAAAATTAGAGATGGCGGCTAGTTGGACTTTCACCGTTGAAGAACTAGCTCCCTGATGAAAAATGCTGCTAGAAATTCTAAAACCACCGAAAGCGGAGGAGTGAAAGGATCCAAAGACCTCTGAATGGCCCACATAGAAAAACGTTTCAATTTACTGCACTAAACTTTTCTGGTGGATGATTTATAAGCCGCCACCAGAATGGCCTTGTCAGGAGATGACAGACCAGGAGTCCTAAAAATAATGGGAACCAGAGCAGCCAAGCAGTGAGCTTCAGCCTGTCCAGTTCTGGATGAGGGATCCCAGAGAGATGTGAAAGCAGATCCGGGACCGAATCCAAGGTCCATGGTAGAACAACCAGATGAGATCTGAGTAAGGGAAACCAAACCTGTCAAGGCCAGAATGGGGCGATGAGGATCACAGTGCTCCCCAGCCTTCGGGCTTTCTGTATAAACTTCGACATGAGGAGAAAAGGAGGATATGCATAAAGAAGCCCAGGAGGCCAAGCATGAATCAGAGCATCTCTGGGGGCTTCCTCCGGCAGGGGATTCAGAGCGAAAAACTTGCTGCATTTCACGTTGGAAGGAGATGTGAAGAGATCGCAGCAAGGACGAACCCCACTCTAGGAAGATCTATTCCGCTACTGAAGGCTTCAGAGACCACTCGTAAGGCATCAGGATAGATCTGCTGAGCCTGTCCGTTAGAATGTTGGATTGCCCCGGGATGTGCATTGTCACTAGAAAACGGCCTGTGGAGATCGCCCATTCCCACACTGTCATGGCTTCTCGACATAAGGGATAAGATCTGGTTCCCCCCTGTTTGTTGATATACCAGACCACTGACATATTGTCCGTCTGAACTTCAATCGTTCCCAGAGAAAAATGAGCATGGAGGGCCTGCAATGCAAGAAGAACTGCTCTCATGCCTAGAACACTGATGTGCAGATAGGTCTCGAAAGGGGGCCACGTGCCTTGAACTGTCCTTCCTGAGCAGTGTCCCCCCACCTTAGTAGGGAGGCATCTGTGGTCACCGTGGTTTTGGATAAAGGAGGTTGAAAAGGACTTCCCCTTGTGGAGATCTGGAGACTGAACCCACCACCAAAGGGAGTCCCTGCCAGCTTTTGAAATTCTCACTGGAAAAGACAAAGGAAGGGCTAACAGTGACCACTGAACTGCCAGTGTCCACTGCAGTACCCTCATATGAAGGCGCGCCATAGGAAGAATATTTATCGTGGCCGTCATAGAATTTAGAGCCCTTAACACATCTTCGGCTGTTGGTAAATGGGTCTGAAGAATGTGTAAGATGTGTAACCTCAAGCTGCGTATCCTGCTGACGTGAGGAACACCTTCGTTTGTATTGTGTCCAGCCGTGCCCCAATGAAATCTAGAATCTGAGCCAGGTGAAGAGCAGACTAGTTCATATGGATTGTAATAGCCAATTTGTTGACTAGCTGAAGGAAGGAGTCCCTGGCCTGACATAGTAGATGCTCTGAGGGGGCAGTAACGAGTCAATCGTCTAGGTACGGACAGACCTGAATGCCCTGAAGTCTCAGGTGAGCCGCTACTACTGCCATTACCTTGGTAAACACCCAGGGGGCAGTGGTGATACCAAAGGGGAGGGCTCGAAATTGGTAATGATTGGCTCCTAGCCAGAAGCAAAGGAACCTCCAGGAGCGCCTGTCCATGTTGATGTGATAGCACGCATCCTGGATGTCGATAGAGCACATCCAGTCTCTGTCCTGCAGATAAGGTAGGATAGATTGAATCGTGACCATTCGGAATTTTATCTTGGTTACTGACAGGTTCAATTTGGACAAATGCAATATTGGTCTGAGGTCATCCGTCTTTTTTGGCACTAAATACAACCTGGAATAAACCCCGGATCTGAACTGGTCTGAGGGGACCAGTTGGATGACTCAGTGAGTCTACCTGCATTGCTACTTCCTCCTACTGCATGGGTGGGATGTCCAGGAGGACTTTGCTGGATGGGGGTAGATCCTTGAAAGGGACGAAATAACCTCTGGATATGACTCGCAGCACCCACTGATCTGTAGTGATGGTCTCCCATGCTAGTGGGTGAAGCGACAAGCAACCCCTGAGACTGCCTCCAGAGATGGACAGCCAGGCAACTCCTCAGGGCTGCTGTCCGTGTTTATCCAAGAAAGATCCTCGGGACTCGAAATTCCTAGGACCCCTTTGCCTCTAGGGCATTGTCTATCATATCCCCCTCTGCCTCTGGGGGAAAGCGAGTCCTGAGCGTCCTGGGAAGTGCCTGAAACTTGCGGAACCACATCTTCTTCTGGCTTCACTGGTTCCTGGAAAAGGGCCTTTGAGGAGGTGAGAAGCGGATCCTGACGGCAGACAGTGTCTTCCCATCCTTCTCGCTTTGGACCAAAGTCTCTCTGACCGTGTTCCAAAAAAGGGAAGAACCATCATAAGGGGTGCTGGTAAAAGATGCCTTGAACGGCTCCAAGAACTGACAAACGAAGTCAGGTGTGGCGTCGGATGGCAATGCCTGACCCTGCCGTCCATGCGGCTCCCTCCATGGCATGGGAGAGAAAACGCATAGATGTATGGGCTACAGATTTTAAGGTGGCCATTCGCCCATCCAACATCTTCCTGTCCTCTGCCAACATGGACCCTGGGTTCGACTCTGTGACTTCCTTGACCAGATCTCTCTGGAGTCGAATAACATGCGCTGTGTAGTTCAGCATCCTCACACGGAAGGTCGATGAAGCATAAACATGCTTCCCAAAACGATCCAACGTTCTTGACTCTCGTTCAGGCGGATGGACAGTGGAACTCTCCTGGGCGAGTTCCTTAAAACCTTGTCTGGGGGTTTGGGTATTGGCTCTATGGTGTCCGGCTCCTTCTACACCTTAGATGTTATAAAATCCACAAGTGGATCAACAGGAGGGGACACCCAAAAGGTAGATGGGCCCGAGCTGAATGCCTCCAGAAACACAGACTCATCAGTGGCTGGTTTTTGGGGCAGACTACCCCCCCCCCTTTGGCAGAGGATCTCCATGATGTCTCCAAAGGAGACATCCTCGGAGGGTGACCTTGGGGAACCTTCCCCTTCATCCAGGTCTGTGCTTTGGTGAAGGACTCCGGAGGAGAGTCCAGGTGCCTCCTTTTACATGTATGCTTGTGTGGGGGGGGCCTCCTCAGGGGGACTATCTGGGAACGTCTAGCAAGCGGGTTGTTACAAGGCCGGAATGCCCTAGGGCACTACGGCTACGGGCTGTCCCTGAGAGGGTAAGATGGTTGGACCTGCACTCAAGGCCAGAAGTGTTTGGATGGACTCCAAAGATGAAATGGTCAGAGGCCTTGACCCTGCAAGAACTCCCTCCACCATGTTGAATGCCGAAAGAGGAATGGACCCTCCTGGGCTGAACTAGCAGAAGCTGCTCCCCCCTGATCCGAACAGTGGAGTCGGAGCCGAGCCTCTAGGAGCTGAGACACAGAGAGGAAATGCTTCTCTCTGACAAGCTCAGAGCAGAGAGCACTCCTTCGGATCCGACCCAGAGGCTACTGGCCTGAGAGCTCGGATCCGATCTAGTCAGATCAGACACACTCAAGGCACTGGCCGGCATCGAGGTACAGGGAACATCAGCGCCGACCCCTCGACTCCGACCGTCCTCAGATCCAACAACTCTGAAACCGCAGGTTGGATCGGAGAAGGAGTGATAGGTCTAAATACTGGCTGGAAGGTGTGTGCTCCTGTGGGAGAAGGCCCTGGCAAAACCCCCATCTAGATTTGAGTACGGATAAACCTCTGCATCATCTTGTCCATCTCCACTTTGGACAGACTCCATGTGGAGTGAGAGGATGCCGCCGAAGTGGGCCGGGAAAGACGGTGGGAGAGGGCCTAGGAGGCAACCAGCTAACCTGTACCTCGGGCTCAGGGTAGAACCTAGGGGACCTCAGTCGAGGTGTCACAGGCCTGGAAACAGGCTTAACCTTCAGCTGGGGGGGGTGGGGCTTGCAAGGCTGGTCTTTATTGACTTTATCCTCTTCCCTGGGCCTCTTGGTGGGAAGGTGAGCCCCAGAGGCCATGGAAGGGGAAGATGAAGCAGCAGCCATTGCTTTCTTAGCAGGGGAGGGTGGGACCCTCAGTCCCAGCAGAAGAGGGCAACAGGCCCTTAATGATCAGTTTGTCCAGCCTGTCCTTAAGTGCTCTGGGATTGAACCCAGCGCAAATATTACAGTGGGACTGGAGGTGAGCCACCCCCACACAAACCACACACAGAGTGTGTCCATCCGCCGGGGAAAGCTTATGACCACACTCTATGCACCTTTTGAAACCTGGCTTTGGGGCGTCTGCCATGCCTCAGCTGACCCAAAAAGATACACGCACCACATGGAAAAAGAAGGGGGAGGAAAGATAGTAAAGCCTACAAGAAATTCGCTACGGAGAACCCCAAGAAAATATAGATAGGTAAGAAGTATAAGATAGAGATAGAAAAGGACAAAAAAGGTAAGTAATTACTGTTCAAAAACACCACAAACTCCAATGGAGCTCAGACCACGCTGCTTCCACTAAGGTGGCAAATGAGATCTGAATGGAGAAGGAAGACAGGGGGCATTATGGGTAAGGGGAGGAGCTCGGAGCTGTAGCTGGAAAATGCGGCCGTGTCGGATCCGATATGGATCAGATGACCCACAGGTTGAAGAACAAATGAAGTAAACTACTTCAGATCTGAAGCCTCTATGCAAAAGCTGAGTCAAAAGCACAAAACTTCATATATATACAGCAGTACATGGCATGAGATTGTAGAAAGATGGTAAACTGTTGAACCATCTCAAACTAGAAGTAAGCATGAGGAAGATGGCTTTGGAGAAGTCTCTAAAAATGGTTGGATCTGAAGAAGACCTATTCTGAGACTATATGGTGATCATCACATGATAGCGATTTGTTCTGGCCAATCAGAATTTGATAATGGGCAGGTACTAAACAGCGGCAGTGTTATTAGGACAAGATCAAGTACGTTAGTGTCTTAAGTGAGGTAGGGTACTATTTGATCAATGGACATTGCACTGAAAGTGAAGGAAGCATTACACATCATTTCTTTATTGAAGGCTAGTTAAAGTCCCCTATTGGGATGGTATATGGTTCAGTAAATGATAACAATTACAAAGATTTGCTTCGTGATTTCTGGGAGTGGAGTCACTGTACTGGAACAAGGTTTCTGTGACAACATAAATATCCATGTTTTTTTAAGGTCAGGAAAGTTTATTGTATTTATTTATTTTTAACATTTGTTTACCAGGAAAGTCCAACTTGGAATGAGCCGATTTTCAGTGAAGGCCGGGGGAGAAACATTCCAGATGCATGGTTTTGTAACGTTGGAGGAAACCGCAGCACCCAGTGGAAATCCACACGAACACAGGGAAGAAAAGCAGACTCCGCACAGAAGGTACCCGAGCTGAGAATCGAACCAAAAAACTTCTTGCTGTGAGGTGACAACACAAACCACTGCACCACTGTGCCATTCCAGTCTCAAGGGATGGCACTGTTATTTATGCTTTGTGTACAGCAATGCTACATTGATATTTACCATATTCAAATCTGGGTTTACTAGGTTAGTGGCCTGATAAGGTTGACATTGTCTAAAAAAGGCAATATGAGGGAAGAGAATGTCAAACGTATCTTGAAAGCCTTGGAGAGAGAGGTGCAGCCCATCCCTGTCAAAAAAAGTGGGACTGTTTTCCACCTCATACAAGGCTAACACACACTGGGACCCCTCAAAATTATATCAATAACTGTATCAGTTATTTAACTCAACAATCTTAGCTTACATTGTGCCATCATTCCACAGAAATTAGAACAGCTCAATTAAGTAATCACACAAGTTAGAACATGTCAGACTTTACCGGAAAGGCTCACCCAGACTCTGCCACAGCGTGCTATGAGGGAAAAAAGAAGTTATATACTCACCATAACGTTCCAGGTTTGTTGTCCATCTCGCCTTCATTCATGCTGATTGGGTTCGGAACCGATCATCGGTTCCAACTCAGAGTTTTACCTAAGCTCGAGAGCTTCCACTGGCTTGAGGCTACACCCTATCCCTATGCCTAGGAAAGATTACCCAGATCTTGTTTGCAATTACTAAAGAGAATAGAAGTCATAAACATACATTCCGGGTATATTTACAGACATATACTCTGCAAGACAAAGAAGGGAATCCTATAACATGAATTCCACATCTAATAAAGACCTCTCGATCCTCCAGGAGGGAAGGATGGGGGAAGGCGGGTGGGATGCAAGAATGAAGGTGAGATGGACAGTAAACATGGAACATTATGGTGAGGACATAAGTTCTTTATGTTATGTTATCCTATCTCGCCCTCATTCTTGCCAGCCAGCGTCCCTGGCACCTTCTTTCTTGGGTGGCTCAAGGGAACAAACTCCTCAGAACGGTGGACCCAAAAGAAGCCCTGTTCCAGGAGGCCACTTTGTAATGAGTGATAAAGGTATGAGGTTTTACCCACGTTGGTGCAGCACAAACAATCCATGGGCAACCCAGCTTGAAAAGCAGCCGAAGCTGAAATAGCTCTTGTTGAATGGCCTTTTATTTTTCCAGGCAGTTTATTCTGAGAGGTATACAAGAATGTAATAGTATCTGTAAGCCATTTTGAGAGCGTGACTTTAGATATCGAGGCAACCTTCTCTTTGTCTGAAAAGGATACAAATAATTGGTCAGATTTTCTGAATTCTTTTGATGTCCTTCAAGGATGCATCTGCAGTCCTAACAAATGGGTTGTCCTGGCCTCAGGCAGCCCTTCGGTCGGCCGGATTCCAAAGTCTGGGTCTGGCCTCGGCTGATGTCGCACTTCACCCGACGTCATAGCTGCAGTTCAGCGGGTATAAAGGCATCAGCCGACGCCATTTTCCTCAGTCTTTCTTGCCGCGTGGCGCCCGAAGCAGAAGCTGTTTGCAAGTGCCGGTCGGTCAGAACCAGAGATTACTACTTCCGAAGACTTCTAAAAAGCTAAGTACCCCGTTGGGGACTCTTTCTTGCCTCAGCCGATGTCAGAAAAAGTGAATAACTGTTTAACTTGTGGGAAACAAATACCTCATAAAGATTTCCACTCTTACTGCCTACCCTGTTTAGGCCCAGACCACGACGTAGCAGCTTGTCTAGCCTGTGCTTCCTTCAACCAACGGACACTTAGACGTCGGTCGGAGTTCGCAGAGGAGTTTTTCGGCTCCGCTTTTGCTTATATCATGCCGTCGGAGACTCCGACTTCACAATTAGCTAAAAAGCGTAAGGATAAGGACCGACACTCGCGGTCCGCAGTTTCGGCCGAAACCGCGATTAAGCCAACCGCGAGTGTCTCGGTTTCGGCCGAAACCGAGTCCTGGGATCTTCCTTCGGCCGAAAGCATGCCTCCTTCTACCGAGGCCTCTTCCAGCATGGCTGAATCTGCTACGGAAATTCCACCTGCTCTTACAGTTTCACAGGATTTATCAGATACTATCCCCTTAGATGTATCCACTCCTGCACGTGGAGCTGCTAGGCCCCCTGCATCCATGTCAATTAAGGCTTTTGCCAGGGCTAAAGCAGCTAAATCTTCTAAGGCCGTGCCTGCTAAAACCCCCTCTCACAGGCCTAGCCCTAGTACTCAAATGCTTAGTCTAGCAGAGGATCTCATTTCTTTGATCAGGGGAACCCAGTCTCATCCTGACAGGGCCTCTCACCCACCCCCAGAGAAGAGGCCTAGAGCAGAGCCCCCTGAGCCAGTTTCTTCAGATTACTCCTCTGATGATTTAGAAAATACAAATCCTCCAGAAGGCCCTTATTCTCCATATGAGGACTCTGATGCAGAGGATTCCATTCCTTCTGCCTCTCCTCCTGAGGAATTTTCTTTTGGGGAAACCTTGCATGCTATGAGGGAACAATTTCAATGGCAGGGCCAGGATTTCTCAGACTCTAGGAAAAGGCTTAGGACCTTTTTACATTTACCACAGCATAGGCCTTTAGCTATTCCTCCAGTACTTACAGTTGTGGATGATGCATTTAATGATGCTTGTACTGCCCCTGACTCACTGCCTCCGGCCCCTGCTAAGCCCGACAGATACTACAGGGATCCGGACACACATTATCATTTGTATAAGGCTCCTATTGCAGATCCTGAAACCATTTCACAGGGCCCCAAAGCTGTAGCAGCTGCCTCTGCCAAAAACCCCCTCCCCTCTGAAAGAGAATCTAGGCCATTGGAGAGATGGGGTAAAAAAGTTTATACTTCTGCTACCCTTTCGGCTAGGGCCTTAAACTGTCAATTCCATATGATTCAGTATCAGGAATTTCTATTAGATCAGCTCACTAAAAAGCTGTCCTCGCCTGAGCCTTTAGACCTTAAGTCCCTTCAGGATCTGGTGCATAACACTCAGCAGGTCAGTAATCATTCCTTAAAATGCGGCTATGATGCACTGGAGGCTTCCTTTAGATCAGCTATGACTGGTACAGTGATCAGAAGGCATGCATGGTTAAAAGAACAATCCTTACCAGACCATGTAAAGTCAAAGCTTCTAGATGCTCCCATGGAAAAGCACCGTTTGTTTGGTTCCCCTGCACAGCAAGTGTTGAAGAAGGTGGAAGAAAAAGCTAAATCTGTCCAGACAGTCAAGGATTTCTTACAGGTCCAGCCTCCAAGGTTTAGTAGGAACTGGCCTTCCAAGAATTGGTCCTTTCCAGACACCACCAGAGCACAGAGAAGCAGAAATAGACTCCCTAGAGGCAGAGGTCAATCCAGAGGTGCCTACAGGGGACGTCAGTGGCAGCCTAACAGCCAGAGAACTACTGCCACAGATCCAGCCACTACCACTTCCACAGGACAATCACAGTGACTTGGCTCTGAAACCGCCTACCAGGGAACAACTGGCAGCACCCTTAGGCGGAAAGCTAGCCTTATTTTCAGTAAATTGGCATTACATTACAGGAGACAAATGGATTTTACAAACAATAGACAAAGGCTACAGGTTTCACTTCCATACTCTTCCAAGGAAGAGAGGAATGCCAAACCTACCTCCAAACCAAAGGACAAACGCTCTACAACAAATAGACCACTTACTAAGGATGAGAGCTATAGAAAAGGTACCGGTTATGGAACAAGGGCAAGGATTTTATTCAAGGCTTTTCCTAGTACCAAGAAAGGAAAACCAATGGAGACCTATCCTCGACCTGTCCGCTCTAAACACATATCTCATTGTTCCAAAATTCAAAATGCTGACCCTACAGCAACTTCTTCCCATGCTGGGCAAGGAGTCTTGGCTGGTGACTCTGGATCTCAAGGAGGCATACCTGCACGTCCCCATACGACCAAATTGCAGAAGACACCTCAGATTTCTTGCAGGATCAGAGCATTATCAATTCTCAGCATTGCCTTTTGGCTTATCTACTGCGCCCAGAGTATTCACAAAATGCCTGGCATCAGTAATTGCTCATTGCAGGCTTCAGGGAATTCAAATTTATCCATACCTGGACGACTGCCTGTTACAAGCGGACAGCAAAGACAAATTAACAAAAGATTTGAAAAAGGTTATTCACCTGCTACAAGCCCTGGGATACACAGTCAACACAAAAAAGTCAAGGCTGATACCATCCCAAAGGATAATCTTCTTGGGTGCAGAACTGGACACATCAAACCAGATGGCATTCCTCACAGAAGAAAAACAGAAGCAGCTACCACTCTATTTCATGGCATTAACAACACAGAACCAGCTTACAGCAAGGAAAATCCTGCAAACCCTGGGTTACATGGCATCATGCATAATATTAATTCCGCATGCCAGACTACATATGAGGAAGTTGCAATGGTACCTGAGGAATTTATGGTCTCAGCACAAGCACAGCCTAGAAACCCAAATTCCAATAATTCCATGCCTGAAACAAGAATTCCAGTGGTGGGCCCAGGCCTGTCAATTGAACAAAGGACTGCCCTTCCACAGGCCTCACCCAAGCCAGACTATCACCACGGACGCCTCAGACCTCGGTTGGGGGGCACACATGGTGGACAAGTGCATACAAGGCTTATGGACTCAAGATCAGATGAACCTACACATAAATCAAAAAGAGATGCTGGCAGTAAAACAGGCAATTCAGACTTTCAGACCATTTCTTCAACAGGGTCATTTGCTGATAAGGATGGACAACACCACAGTTATGTGGTATATCAACAAACAGGGAGGCACACATTCATATCCTCTATGCCGGATGGCAATGGACCTCTGGAATGTGGCCCTGAGCCTCAACATTCAGCTCCAGGCCATATTTGTGCCAGGAAAAGAAAATATACTAGCAGACATCTTAAGCAGAACCACCACGGATGCCCACGAATGGATGCTACATCCAGACATCTTCAAAACCATCACAAGGAAATGGGGACTGCCAGAAATAGACCTGTTCGCATCCCCACACAACCACCAATTGAAAAAATTCTGCACAAGGTCATATCACCCACTTGCTTGGAAGGTGGACTCCCTATCCTTCAGTTGGGAAAACCTGACAGCATATGCATTCCCACCTCTTCCTTTGATGTACAAAGTGCTACTGAAGATCAAAGAAGATCACCCGAGGATCATCTTGATAGCTCCAGACTGGCCGAGGCAACATTGGTACCCGCTACTGAGGAGTATGTTCCGGGAACACGCATGGCCTCTACCCCTACTACCTCTACTGCTAACGCAGAACAACTTCAAAATCCTGCATCCAAATTTGAAAACACTGCAGCTAGCTGCTTGGAACATTACATAAGGCAAAATAACCCAGATTTATCTCAAAGGGTTAAAGACATTATCTTGGAGGCTCGCAGACCCTCAACAAGGAAAACTTATTCAGCTAAATGGAAAAGATATCTCATTTGGAGTGCATCAAAAGGAGTAGATGCATCACTGGCAAACATAGCTAACATCCTGGAATACTTAGCAGAGCTTTTCCACAGTGGTCTGTCTTACTCCTCCATTAAGATTCATGCATCAGCAATTTCAGCAGAATACAACATGGATCCTCCAGTCTTTTCTCAACCTCTACTCAGGCAGTTTCTCAGAGGAATTAAAAATGTAAAGCCACCAAGGAAACCACCATTGCCTACATGGGACTTGAACTTCGTGTTAGAAAAGTTGACACTTCCCCCTTTTGAACCAGTAGCAACGGCAGAATTACAGTACTGATCCTGGAAAACTGCATTCCTGCTTGCAATCACTTCAGCTAGAAGGGTTTCTGAATTACAGGCATTAATGGCAGTACAACCCTTCCTTATCTTCCATCAGGATAGAGTGTCCATGAGAACTAATCCTACCTTTATGCCAAAGGTGGTCTCCAGGGTATCATTAAACCAAGCAATACACCTACCAACATTCTTCCCCAACCCGCAGAACAGGGGGGAAAGATTGCTGCATACCTTGGATGTACACAGACAATTGCGCTACTACCTGGACAGAACCAAGAACAATAGAAAAACTGACCAGCATCTGGTAGCATATGCAACAGGAATGGAAGGAAAAGCAATTTCAAAACAAACAATCTCAAAATGGATAGGAAATTGTATTAGATTTTGTTACTCTTTTCATGGAAAGGCAACTCCAGAAAACATCAGACCTCACTCCACAAGGGCTACAGCCACTACTACAGCGTTCCTACGAGGAGTGGCAACCAAAGACATTTTAGAGGCTGCTACTTGGAGCTCCGTGCATACATTTGCCAAGCATTATAATCTACCTTTATACTCCAGATCCCGAGCAGGTTTTGCCACTGCTGTTTTGCAAGGGATCTTAACTACACCATAAACTCTTAGTGCCTCCTTAGTGCCTCCTCCCCCAGTTTGGCTATGGTATTCTACCCATTTGTTAGGACTGCAGATGCATCCTTGAAGGACATAGTACAGTTTTGTACCTACCATAAATGTAGATGTCCGAGAGGTATGCATCTGCAGTCAGGAGTACCCTCCCTCCTTCCCCTCTGTGTAACTCCTAGGGTATTTGCCCATCTTGTAGCTAGCTGGGGGAATCTATTATGGTGTATTTGTTTGTATATATGCATATACATGTTTATTTCTATTTGCTCTCTATTGTTTGGAAACATTTGCATTTATCCAAATTTAGCCTTCCTAGAGGGCACCTGGCATCTGGGGCAAGAAACACTGAGGAAAATGGCGTCGGCTGATGCCTTTATACCCGCTGAACTGCAGCTATGACGTCGGGTGAAGTGCGACATCAGCCGAGGCCAGACCCAGACTTTGGAATCCGGCCGACCAAAGGGCTGCCTGAGGCCAGGACAACCCATTTGTTAGGACTGCAGATGCATACCTCTCGGACATCTACATTTATGGTAGGTACAAAACTGTACTTTCTGTGTAAGCAGAAGCATAACTGCCTGTGTACAGCCAGCTGGTGAAGTTTGTATTCTGCCTTGTTACCATGATTAGGGAAGAAGACAAGCAGATCAATGGATTGTTTTAAAGTTAGTCTCAGAACAAACTTTGGGAAGGAATGAAGGATTAGTTCTAAGGGAGACTCTGTCTTTATGGAAAACTAAAAAAGGAGGGCATATGGATATTGCTTGAAGTTCTGATACCCTCCTAGCTGAAGTGATGGCTACCAAAAAGACCGTTTTCCAGGTTAGAAATTTTAGATGACAGGAAAAAGCTGGTTCATATCGTGGAAGGATCAAAGTAGACAGTACCAAATTGAGGTCCCAAGGAGGAGATGGTTTTCTTATTGGAGGCCTTAAACACGTACCTCTTAAAAAGGCTTGCATAATCTGGGAGACAAATTCTGAACCCAAATCACCAATGTGATAGTTCGATATGGGGGCTAGTTGAACTCGAATGGTGGCTGCTGCTGCTCCTTCATTAAAAAGTTCTGCTAAGAAGTCTAAAATGCAAGCTACAGGGGCTGTGAAAGGGTCAATGTGATTGGCAGAAGCCCAGCAAGAAAACCTTTTCCACTTGCTCGCATCGAGTTCCCTAGTTGTGGTTTATGAGATGAGACTAGAATGTGTTTTACAGCAGGGGCTATATTTGGAAGCCTGGCTAAGATTGGAAGCACAGCAGCCAAGCTGTCAGTTTGAGGGTTTGAATTGAGGGATGGAGAGTCCCTGAAGGAGGAGTCAGAAGGTCTGGTACTGGGTCCAGAATCCAGGGCTCTTCTCGTAGATGGGGGCAAAGGCAGGGGAAGCAAATTTGACAAGGCCAGTATGGAGTGATGAGTATTAACCTGCATCCCAATAACTTGACTTTCTGTACAGCTTTGGGGATTAAAAGGAAAGGTGGAAAAGCATAAAGAAGACCCGGGAGCCAATCATGTACAAGTGCATCCCTTGGTGACTACCCCTTTGTGGGGATCAGGGCAAAATAGTTGCTGCATTTGGTGTTCATGGTCGTGGCAAAGAGGTTGCAGCAAGGCTGGCCCCACCTGTGAAAAATCTGATTCACAGTTTCCTGTTTCAGGGACCACTCATGAGGCATTAGAAGCTCTGCTCAATTTGTCCGCTATCATGCTGGATCTCCTCGAGATGTGCGTTGCTATCAGAAAATGCTGAGAGGAGATACCCACTGCCATACTCACTGAGCTTCTCGACATAGAGGGTAGAATCTGGTTCTGCCTTGTTTGTTTATATACCACACGAATGACAAATTGTCCATTTGGATTGCAATTGTTCCTAGTGGAAGGGAGTTCTGAAATGCTTGCAATGCCAATAGCACCGCTCTCATTTCTAGGTCACTGATGTGCAAGTTGTATTCTTTGTCCTGCCAAGTTCCTTGGACCGTCTTTCCCAGATAATGCCCCCCCACCCTATCTGGGAACAGTCCGTGGTCACTGTAGCTACTGGATGTGGGGGGATGAATGGTCTGCCCAGAAGTACCTGGGTTGATAGAAGCCACCAACACAGGTCCCTCTTGCAGGAATCTGTAATAATAAACTTGTGGGACATGGGTAGCTCCTGCATGGACCATTGGGCAAAAAGTAACCAATGAAGGACTCTCATGTGTAAGCATGCAATGGGTACTAGAGTAATCATTGCTGCCCTTGTACCCAGTACCTTTAGAACAAACTTTGCCTGTACCTTGTTTTGAGTGAGTAAGAGGGATATTTGATACTGTTGTGAGTAAGTTTTGCTACCATGTCCTTTGTGTTTAGGTCTGCTCCTATGAATGAAATATGTTGTGATGGTAACATGGCAGACTTTTCGAAATTTATTGTAATGCCCAGTTGAGAGCACAGATGAATGGTGGTGTCTCTTGCTTTGACTAGTAGATGCTCAGTGGTGGCGGTCAGGAGCCAGTTGTCTAAATACAGAAACACTTGGAATCCTAGATGCCTAAAGTGAGCCGTAAATAGAGCCATGTATTTGGTGAACACTCTGTGGGGGCTACAGTGAGATCAAAGGGCAGAGCTCGGAATTGGTAATGACTGGCTCCCAGCCGAAACCGTAAATAACTCCATGATCGCCTGCCCATTTTGATGTGGTAGTATGCATCCTGGAGATCTATAGAGCACATCCAACTGTCTTTTCCCAGAAAAGGAAGTATTGACTGCAGTGTTACCATCCGGAACTTTGATCTTTTACAGACTTGTTTAGCTTGCCGAGATCCAAAATGGGTCTCCAGTCCCTTCTTTTTTAGAACTAAAAAGAACCTTGAGTAAGTTCCAGAGCAGATTAAGTCTGTGGGGATCTTTTAAATGACTTTTCTTTAACAACCTTTGAACTTCAATGGCTTGATCCCTCTGACTGAGTGGAATGTCTGGGACTGATCTTTGTTGTAGGGGTGGGGAGGAGAAGGGTATGTTGTATCCTCTGGATATTATTGTCTGTACCCATTTGGCTTGTGTAATATCTAGCCAGGCTTTTTGGCACAGTGGATAATCTGCCCCCGACTTTCAGAAGTGCTGGAAAGGCCTACCAAAGAACGTACCTCTGTAGCCCTGGTTTTGCGGACGCCCTCTGCTGCGAGGTGGGCGTCTTCCATTACGGTTTCCCCCTCTGCCCCTGGGGAATAGTCACCAAGTGCATCCGGTAAAACTCTCTGGAATTTACGGAACCACATATTTCCTCCCTTTTGACCTTTGGGGGCAAGGTCTGGAAGGGAGAGAAAAACATACTCCCATGGTCGACAGACTCTTACCTTCCTGTTCGCATCTGGTCAGTCTCTCTTTTACTTTAGGCCCGAACAAGGGCGAGCCATCAAAACGGGCATTTATAAAGGAAGACTTGAAGAACTTAGTGAACTTGCAAAGGCGCATCCAGGAATGCCTCCTTAGGGAGATTCCTGCACTTGCTGCCCTACTCGCTCCATTGGATGCATAAGATAAGAGTCACATAAAGGAGTTGACTACGGAATTTAAGGTAGCAAGCTGAGCAATTCACCTTATCTGAGCCCCCTTTAGCTGTAGCACCTTGGAGGACATCTCCTTACTCCTTCAGGATTTGTCAATAATAAAGTAAATAAGGGGGTGGTAAGTACTGAACTACATAAAGAACAGGTGTATTTAGTTTCATTTTTAGGAGATCAGCAAAAGAGACATAATCAGAGGGTGACCGTGGGGACCGTTCCGACTCATCTAAGTCTGTGTCTGAAGTGACAGACTCCTCAGGGGAGTCTAGCTGTTTCCTCTTACAAGTTCAATTCTGAGTGACCTCTCCAGAGGGGTCCTCTGGAGAAGTTTCAGAAGAGAGTGTCTCACCCAATGGGGCATCAGTTCTCTACACCTACGGGAGAGGGATGATAGAGAGGCAGACACTGGCACTTTTGGGGAAACAGTGCTTGGATTTGAGAGTGGAGCCGTCTGGGGTGACAGCACACTCCTTATGACCTCAAAGGCACTACAACCTGGACCCAATAGAGCCTATGGCTTCGAAGAGCCAGAAGACTTCCCCCGCACCAAGGAGGTGGGCTCCCAGGCTGATGGAGGTGCCGAGCTCATCTGTGCCGAAGCCCCGAGAGGTAGATTCGGATCCGGCAAAAGTCCGACCCAAATGTGCTCCCCAGACCCGACGGGGGAGAGTCGGCCCCCAGACCTTTCGACAGACGATGGCACCGAAGAGGTCAGAGAAGAAATCGGGACCGAAGAATCTGGGGCAGGCCTTGGACCAGATAGTTCCACTACAATCATATCAAAGCATTCCGGCTCCGAAGCCACTAGGGTAGGAAGAGGAATCGAAGAAGGGGTAGTGACAGTTTGTTCCAATTCCTTTTGGGCTGGACTCGAAGGAATCTTGGCCAGAGCTGGGGTCCATAGTACCCTCCTGACCACCTGCTCCACATCATCATCTAACAGGCTCATAAAGGATTGAGAGGACAGTGTCGAGGACTTGATGCTTCCAGCCACTGATTGCAAAATAGGTGACTGTGGAACTGAGGAGTCCGGCTCCAGAGCTAGGGACTGGCTCAGACTATTACTCTTGGTCGGTTCCAAAATAACTGGTGGAGCTGAAGTGTTATCTTTTTGGGCCTGAAAGCCTTCGGGTCCGAAGATGCGTCTTTGGCCTGTTTTTTCTCAACGGCTCAGAAGCTGGAGCTGATGAAGATGCTCTCTTGTGAGATTTGTCCGATTTTGGAGATTGAGAAGTTTTACAGGTCGTCTGATTCCCTTCTAGCCTCCAAAAAAGGAACTTTCAGTAATCTCTTGACTATCAACTTACTTTTTCCTTCCAGTAAGACCCAGGAAATAAACCCATGACAAATAGAACATGAATCTTCTAGGTGTACAGTGCAGAAACAGTACACACAGCTAGTATGCCTGTTGGTAAAAGACATCTTTTGAGAGCAAGAATCACATTTCTTGAAGCCTGATTGCTACGTTTCTTTCCGGTCTTTAAACATTATAGCAAACAATAAGAAGTTATGTACCTACCATACAAGTTCCATGTTAGTTGTCTTCATCTCGCCTTCTTTCTTGCTGGATTGGTTCGGAGCCAATCCTCGGCTCCGACTCTGCCTTTTACTAAAGCTCGAGAGCTATTTACCGGCTCAAGGCCACCCCTTATCCCACAATGCTAGGAGTCAGATATCCAGATCTCATTTGGTAGAGCTAACACCATGGAAAAAAAACACCTGTTCCCACCACAAGGTTGACCTACAGTGCTACAAACAGAGGAGGACGTAACCTCTTTGTAAAATAGTCCCCTTAAGAAAGGCCTTACAAAGTTTGTGAGACATGATACTAGACTCTGATAGGCCAACGTGAAAATTTGCGATAGCAGCCAATTCGACCCTAATGGTGGCAGACGACGAACCTGCTCGAAAAAGTTCCGCCAAAAAATCTAAAACATTATGGACAGGGGCTGTAAAGGGGTCTATCTTTCTAGCCTCTGCCCAGAAAGAAAAACGTTTCCACTTACTAGCATAAGTCTTCCTAGTAGAAGATTTGTGCGAAGAACGTATGATTTCACGCACTGGCTGAGAAATATGTGGAAGTCTGGCTAAGGTTGGAAGTGGAGCAACCAAGCTGTGAGGTTGAGATTGTGAAGGGATTGGTGCAGCCCGCCCGACTGATGGATCAAGAGGTTTGGCACTGGGTCCAGATTCCAGGGCTGCTCCAGCAAGTGACGATGCAGGAATGGGAACCAAATTTGTCAAGGCCAGTAAGGAGCAATGAGGATCATCCTGGATCCCAAAGCGGTCGCTTTCTGAATCAGTTTTGGAATTAAGGGAAAAGGAGGGAATGCATAGAGAAGACCCCGGGACCAATCGTGAACTAGAGCGTCTCTGGGGGAATGGCCTGGGAGGGGGAAGAGAGTGAAGAAGTCGCTGCACTTGCTGTTGAGAGGAGTTGCAAAACGGTCGTAGCAAGGTTGACCCCATCTGCAGAAAATTTTGTCCGCTACTAACTGATTGAGAGATCACTCGTGAGGCATGAGGATTGCTCTGCTTAGCCAGTCCGCTATGACGTTGGACTTCCCAGGGATGTGCATTGCTATCAGAAACTGTTGAGAGGAGGCACTGCCAGAGTCTGAGTCCTTCTCGACATAAGGGATAGGACCTGGTTCCGCCCTGCTTGTTGATGTACCACACCACCGACATATTGTCAGTCTGAACTGCAATAGTCCCGGTAGGTAGAGAGTCCTGAAGAGCTTGCAACGCTAAAAGTACCGCTCTCATCTCCAAGACGTTTATGTGCAGATGGTACTCTGGGGGCTGCCAAGTGCCCTGGACAGTCCTGCCCTGAAAAATGCCCCCCCCCACCCGATCAGGGAGGCATCCATTGTCACCGTGGCAACCGGAGGAGGAAGGACAAACGGTCTGCCCTGAAAAACTTGAGGGGAGACCATCCACCAAGAAAGGTGGTCTTTGCATGATTGGGTGATTATTATGTTGTGATACATCGGAAGCTGCTGAAAGGACCATTGGGTAAAAAGCATCCATTGAAGAATCCGCATGTGAAAACGAGCCAGGGGAAGTAAATAGAAGTTATGTCCTTACCATAACGTTCCATGTGGAGTGTTCATCTCGCCTTTGTTCTTACACCTGGGTTCGGAGCCGATCCTCGGCTCCGTGTCGGCCGCTTGGCAAAGCTCTGCATCGAGAAGAAGCTCGAGACCAACCTAACTCCCACAATCCCCCTTTGCCTTTACCTCAGATCTAGTTTGCAAGCAAACCAACAGTAAACAGAAGAGAGCAAAACACATTCATGCCAAACAAGAATAAACATAGCTAAAAATATATAGCCATAACAACTGCTCAAGGCAGAAGCAGGAGAAACAAACCAGACACCTAAACTGGACGTTCTTTCTGAGGGTGGGAGGGTGGGAATGTAAGAACAAAGGCGAGATGAACACTCCACATGGAACGTTATGGTAAGGACATAACTTCTATATGTGAGTGTTCAATCTCGCCGTTTGTTCTTACACCTGGGTAGCGTCCCTAGCTCCATGTTCCTGAGGAACTCAGGGGAGAACGTTCCTGAGCACAGTGGAACCAAAGGTTGCCCTGTCCCTAGAAATCCTGTCTACTTTGTAATGAGAAATGAATGTATGTGGTTTAGACCAAGTGGCAGCCGCACAAATAGTGCCTAACGGCAGGCGGGCTGCATGAGCCAGGGATGTAGATACTGATCTTGTAGAGTGCCCTTTGGGCTTGACAGGTAAAGTTTGTTCAGAGGCAGTATAAACAAAAATAATGCAATCAGAAAGCCATTTGGACAGGGTTCGTTTTGTAACTGCCATACCTTTCTTGCTGTCTGAGAAGGCTACAAAGAGCTGGTCTGTTTTTCTGTGATCCTTTGTTCTGTCCAAGTAAAATCTGAGTTGTCTATGAACATCTAACTTGTGTAACATATATTCCAACTTATTGGAATGGTTCTTGAAAAAGGTGGGGAGTTCAATGGACTGATTAATATTGTTAACGGAGAAAACTTTGGGAAGAAAGGATGGATTAGTGCGAAGAGATACTCTATCAGGGTGAAAGATCAAATAAGAATGTTTAACTGAAAGAGCTTGAAGCTCCGATACCCGCCTGGCCGATGTGATAGCCACCAGAAAAAGGGTCTTCCATGACAAAAACTTCAAAGGACAGGAAGAGGCTGGTTCAAAAGGTGGTAGCATCAGCTGTGACAAGAGAAGGTTCAAGTTCCAAGGTGAAGTAGGACTTCTAACTGGTGGTCTAATATGGAAAGATCCTTTTAGAAAGGCCTTACAAAGTCTGTGAGCCATAATAGGAGCCCCACTTTCCCCCACATGAAAGTTCGATATGGCAGCTAATTGTACTCTCAAAGTGGCAGGAGAAGCCCCTTGGTGGAACAGTTCGGTTAAAAACTCCAAGACCTTATTCAGAGGAGCTATTACGGGATCCAATTGTTGTGTAGTTGCCCAGTGCACAAAACGCTTCCATTTACTAGTGTAGATCTTTGTAGTGGAAGCTTTATGAGAAGCCACCAGGATATTTTGAACTGCTGGGGATAGAAGATCAGACCTGGCTAAGAAGGGAAGCGGAGCAGCCAAGCTGCTAGTCTGAGGGAGAGAAGCGACGGATGGAGAGCCCCTGACGAATGGGTCAGTAGATCCGGCTCTGGGTGCAGGATCCAGGGTTCCCGCATTTGGTGTGCCAGAAGAGAGGGAAACCAGATTTGACGAGGCCAGAATGGGGCAATGAGGATAATTGTCCTTTGCAGGTTGCTGGCTTTCTGTAGAAATTTTGAAATCAGGGGAACAGGAGGAAAGGCATACAGGAGACGCGGGGGCCAATCGTGAACCAGAGCGTCCCTGGGGACTTCCCCTGGAGGGGGTAATAGGGCAAAATAGCTCCCGCATTTGGCGTTAATTGGAGACGCAAACAGATCGCAGGAAGGCTGGCTCCACTTGCGAAATATTTCCTTCGCAACTGACTGTTTGAGGGACCACTCGTGAGGTAACAGGATGGCTCTGCTCAACCTGTCCGCTATGACGTTGGATAACCCCGGGATGTGCGTTGCTATCAGAAAGCGACCTGTGGACTCCGCCCATTGCCAGATTCTCATGGCCTCTCTGCATAGTTGATAAGACTTGGTTCCCCCTTGCTTATGTACCAGACTACGGACATGTTGTCCGTCTGAGCTGCAATTGTCCCTAGAGGAAGAAGGGGAGCAAAGTGTTGCAACGCTAGAAACACTGCCCTCAACTCTAGAACACTGATGTGCAGATTGTATTCCAAATTGGTCCATTCGCCTTGGACTGTCTGTCCCTGAAAGATGCCCCCCCACCCTATCAGGGAAGCGTCCGTGGTCACCGTTGCTGTCGGCGTGGGTAGCACAAATGGTCTTCCGCTGGAAAGATTGCAAGTCCGTAGCCAGCAAGCTAGGTGTGATTTGCATAAGTTTGTGATGTGAATTTCGTATGTCAGGGGTAGCTTTTGGAATGACCATTGAGCAAACAGTAGCCATTGAAGAACTCTCATGTGCAGTCTTCCCAAGGGTATCGCAATGAGAGAAGCTGCCATGAGCCCCAAAACCTTCAGAACCAGTTTCGCTGGAGATTTTTTGGATGATAGAAGAAGAGATATATGGTTGTGTAGGGAGTTTATCCTTTCTGGAGGAAGCCTTAGAATTAAACAACGCGTATCCAATTCTGCTCCTATGAATGAGATATGCTGTGATGGCAGTAGTAAGGATTTTTCGAAATTTGCGGAAATTCCAAGATGTACACAAAGTTGTAGCGTGTAATCCCTGGCCTGAATCAGTCGACGCTCAGTGGTGGCAGAAAGGAGCCAGTCGTCCAGATACGGAAACACCTGGAATCCCAGGCGTCTCAAGTGAGACGCTACCACTGCTATACATTTGGTGAAAACCCTGGGGGCTGAGGTCAGACCAAAGGGCAGGGCTCGAAACTGATAATGACTGGCTCCCAGCCAGAAGCGCAAGTGATCCCTGGACGCCCTGGCCATTTTGATGTGGTAGTATGTGTCCTTTAGATCTATTGAGCACATCCAGTTGTCCTTCTGTAGAAATGGAAGGATCGATTGAAGCGTGACCATCCAGAACTTTTCTTTCTTGATGAAGGTATTGAGTTTGCTTAGGTCCAGGATTGGCCTCCAGTCCCCTGTCTTCTTTGGAACTAAAAAGAACCTTGAGTAAGTTCCGAATCCTCTTTGGTCCGCTGGGACTGGTTGGATGACTTTTTTTCTAGCAGCTTTGAAATTTCTATAGCTGCAGGACCTCGCAGATGGGGCGGCACATCCGGAAGTCTTTTCTGTGGGATTGGGGGCAATAGGAAGGGAATTCTGTAGCCTCTGGTAACAATGCTTTTTACCCAATTGTCTGATGTAAGATTTTGCCAGGCCTGAGGGTATAAAGCTAAGCGACCCCCGACTGCCTCCAGAGCAGGACAGTCGGGCCTCCTCTCAGGAGTGCTGGAAAGGTTTCCCGGGGAGTGTATCCCTGTCACCTTGGTTTTGCGGACCCCCTCTACCGCCAGGGCGACATCTTCCACCTCTGCCCCCTCCTCTGCCTCTAGAGGGGGCATCACCCTGTGTGCTTGGGAAAGAACCTTGGGGTTTTCGAAACCACATTTTTCCACCACGTTGCCCTTTGGGGTACGGTCTGGATGGGGTGGAAAAACGGACTCCGACAGCAGACAGAGTCTTTCCCTCTTGCTCACACCGGGTAAGGGTCTCCTTTACTTTGGGGCCAAAGAGAGTGGCACCATCAAATGGGACGTTAGTAAAGGAAGACTTGAAGGCTTCCGCAAATGAACGTAAGCGCATCCAGGATTGTCTACTTAGAGCAATCGCTGAAGCCGCTGCCCTACTCGATCCTTCGGCTGCGTATGAGATCAGCCTCATGGACGAGTTTGCAATAGATGTAAGGGTATTGAGATGTGCTGTAACCTTTTCCAAGACAGCAGCATCTGTAGTACCCTGGAGGGTATCTCCCAACTCTTTGATTAGATCCCTCTGTAGCCGTGTGAAGTGGGTCAAATAGTTCAGGGATCGCATAGAAAAAGCCGCTGAACTAAAAATGTGCTTCCCATACCTGTCCATAGTCCTAGAATCTCTGTTAGGCGGATGGACAGATGAGGAAGATTCAGACATCTCCTTTTTCAAGGCAGCTGCCACCACCATAGCATCCACTGGCACTCCCTTTGTCAGATAAGCCTTATCTTGGGGGGCAGTAATATATTTGTTAGGCTTTCTAGGGACTGGCTCCACCATGTCAGGTGCCTCCCACGCCCTTCGAGCAATCAATTCCATCAACTCATCGAAGGGCGGAATGACCCAGGAGGAGGAAGGGCGAGCACCGAATGCCTTCAGCAAGACAGACTCATCCTCAGAAGGGGGCAGGGCTTGCCAATCACCTCTCTGTTTTAGGATCTCCAGGATGTCAGAAAAGGTGACATCCTCTGAGGGTGATTTTGGGGACCCTTCTGACTCATCTAAGTCAGTGTCCGATGTCAATGATTCTTGTGGAGAATCTAAGTGTCTCCTCTTACACAATCTTTTCCTCGGAACTTCCTCGGGGGGGGCATCCGAAGAAGCCTCCGAGGAAGAGGGGGCACCCTCTAGGGGTGACTGAGACACTGGTGCTCGACGCTTAGACGTAGCCGTGGGTGCAGAGGAGGATAACGGACCTTTAGGGGAAGGAGAAGCTGTTTCTGCTGAAGTGGTTGTCTGAACAGACAACACCTTCCTCATGAGTTCGAAGGCCCCCGGGTCCCGAGTCGAGGTATCCCCCGGTTCCGAAGAAGTCGGAGGAATCCCCGAGACAGGCACCGAAGGCATCGACCCCGAGGACGGAGCCGAGACGATCCCAGCCGAGGCCCCGAGAGGGAGAGTCGGAATCGAAACATCGGTCCGACTCTCGGTCCCAGACCCAAGGATGGATCTTCGGCTCCGAGACTCCAGTACTGGGTCCGACGGAGTCGAGGAGAAAGGTACCGACCGAGAAAAAGACGGGTCCGGCATCGAGGGCTCCACAATCAACAGATCAGCCTCTCCCGGCTCCGAAGACTGGATAGGCCTCGGAGGAGGAACAGGTGGAGATAAGGGAAGGCCTTCGAGTCTCGACACCAACTGGGAGGAGACAGAGATCAGTTTGGACAAGGCCATATTCTCCATCAATTTCTGCACCACGCGGTCTACATCGGTGTCGGAGAGGGGCCTGGAAGAACGCGTCGAAGGAATCGAAGACGGAGCCGACCTCAAAAGTGCAGGCGGAGGAAGCTCCGTCACCGGTTCCAAGACTCGAGGCTCGGTAACTGACAACAGTTCAACACTCCCCGAAGTCTGTGGAACCGGTGATCGAACTTTGAACGAAGAGCTCGGAGCCGATGACTTGGGCTCCGACGTCTTCGATTCCTTCGAGGATTTAGATGCCTGATCTGATGCATCCAGAGCCTCTTGGAACGCAGGCTTCAAAAGGCCCCTATCCATAAGCTTCCTGCGCCTATCTGTCATGACCCTTCCACTGAAAGAATGACAGATGGAGCAGTCTTCTTGCAGATGGAGAGGGCCAAGACAGTAGACACAGGAACTATGGTTGTCTGTGACAGACATCTTCTGTCCACATTGGCACCGTTTGAAGCCTGATTTAGCTTTTTCTGACATGTTTACAAATTCAACCCAGAAAACAGAGAAATAGCTAGTACAAAATGTCCAATCCAGTAAAAGTTGTCGTCCAGTAAAAACTGTCAAATCCTGTTAATAAAGTCACATCCAACAGTAAAATCCAGTAAAAGTTAAAAGGTGGGGTAGGCCCCGAGGGAATAACTCAAAGAAGTATAAAAAAATTATATACGGAACCGAGAAACCCTCGATACACTACTCATACACACACACAATCAACTTTAGAAAAGTTTTATACCAAAAATAATACAAGAAATTTAAGAATTAATCAATCTTAGCTTTGAGGTGGTCCGAGCTCATCAAAATGATGCGAACGTTGCAGCGGCAAACTAGATCTGAGGTAAAGGCAGAGGGGGATTGTGAAAGTTAGGTTGGTCTCGAGCTTCTTCTCGATGCAGAGCTTTGCCAAGCGGCCGACACGGAGCCGAGGATCGGCTCCGAACCCAGGTGTAAGAACAAACGGCGAGATTGAACACTCTCACATTGCGATTGCTGCTGCCATGAGACCCCAAGGTTTTCAGTATAAATCTGGCCTGAATTCTCTTGCACTGTAGTAATGTTTGAACATGTCGGCGAATGTCTAATACTCTTTTTAATGGAAGTTTTGCCGACGGTTCTTTTGTATTTAATATGGCGCCTATAAAGGTTATAGATTGACAAGGCGACAATGCAGACTTTTCGAAGTTTATAGAGATACCTAGCTCGGAGCAAGTTTGGATGGTATAATCCCTGGCTCGGATTAGCTGATGCCAGGTGGAAGTAGTTAGGAGCCAGTCGTCTAGATATGGAAACACCTGGAATCTTCGCCGTCTCAGGTGAGCCGTAACCACTGCCATGCATTTGGTGAACACCTTGGGGGCTGTAGTGAGACCAAAGGGCAGGGCTCTGAATTGACAGTGACTGGCTCTCAGCCGGAAGCGGAGAAACCTCCTGGGGCATCTGTTCATTTTGATATGGTAGTACGCATCCTGAAGGTCTATGGAGCACATCCAGTTGTCCGGACCCAAAAAGAGTAGAATGGATTGAAGCATGACCATCCGGAACTTCGTTCTTTGAACAGACTTGTTTAACCTGCTGAGATCCAAAATGGGTCTCCAGTCCCCTCTTTTTTTTTTTTTGGTACCAAAAAGAACTTGGAGTAAATCCCGGATCCTTGCTGGTCTGCTGGGACTGGCTGGATGGCTCTTTTTTCTAGCAATTTTGAAATTTCTATTACTGCTTGTTCCCTTAGACCGGGTGGAACATCTGGAAGGGATCTGTTTGTTTGCACGGGGGTGTGGACAAAGGGGATTTTGTAACCCTCGGATATGATAGACTGTACCCATTTGTCTTGAGTGAGGAGTCGCCAGGTTTCTGGGTACAGTGACAATCTTCCCCTGACTGCCTCCAAGGGAGGACAGTCGGGCAGCCCCTCAGGGGTGCTGAAAGGGTTTGTCAGAGAAAGCGTCCCTGCTACCCTGATTTTGCAGACCCCCTCTGCCCCTCGGGTGGCGTCTATTGTTCCCTCTTCTGCCCCTGGAGGGAAACTTGCCACGTGTGTCAGGCACGACTCCTGACCTTTAGGGTATGGTCTAGACTAGAGGGAGTAGAAAAACAGACTCCCACGGCAGAGAGAGTCTTGCCTTCCTGCTCACACCTGGTAAGGGCATCCTTCACCTGTGGTCCAAACAAAGCCGAACCATCGAAGGGGGTATTGGTGAAGGACGCCTTAAAGGGGTCAGCAAAGTTACATAACCGCATCCAGGCATGTTTTTTCAAAGCCACACCTGTGCCTGCGGCTCTACTCGCCCCATCGGCTGCATAAGAAATGAGCCGCATGGAGGAGTTGACTATAGAATTTAGGGTCACCAGCTGGGAGTTAATCTTTTCCTGAGACCCCGCAGCAGATGGATCCTGAAGGGTATCACCCAGTTCCTTAAGGAGATCTCTTTGAAGGCGGGTAAAATGACACAGATAGTTCAGTGACCGCATGGAAAAGATCGCTGAAGAAAACATCCGCTTCCCGTACCTGTCCATTGTCCCAGAGTCTTTATTAGGTGGATGGACAGGCACTGAAGGGTCAGCCAACTCCTTCTTAGTGGCTGCTGCAACCATCATGGCATCAACAGGGACACCCTTTGTAAGAAACTGTTTGTCGTACGGGGCTGTAATGAATTTTGTGGGCCTGCGGGGAGTTGGTTCCACTGTGTCCGGGGCCGTCCACGCCTTCCGAGTCACTACTTCCATGAGCGGGTCGAAAGGCGGAGACCCCCAGGAGGTGGAAGGGGGAGAACCAAACACGTCCAGATACACCGACTCATCCTCGGAAGGGTTAAGGGCAGTCCAGTCCCCCCTCTGCCTAAGGATCTCAAGGATGTCTGAGAAGGAGACATCCTCAGAGGGGGACCTTGTGGATCCTTCTGAGTCCTCCAAGTCGGTGTCAGAGGTGACTGACTCGGGGGGGGGGGGGAGTCAACATGCTTCCTCTTACATTTTCTCTTTCGAGGGGGCTCCTCTGAATGATCAGGGGAGGCCTCAGAAGAGGAAAATACACCCAATGGGGCTACCTGATGCGTCTGTACTCCACGCTTGGGGTCAGGAGAGTGGACAGAGACAGACGCAGGCACCAGGGGGGTAGGAGCCGAAGGGGTCAATCGCGGAGCGGACACTGGAGCCAGCACGCTGCTCATGACCTCAAAGGCGCCCCTATCAGGCAGAGAAGAGGGTCCCCACTCAGAAGAGACGTGAACCCCTTCCGGCACCAAGAGGTACGGCTCCAAGGCCGATGGAGCTGAGCTCACCTGCGCCGAGGCCCCGAGAGGGAGAACGGGGTCGGACAAGGGTCCGATGCCACTCACCCCCTCGGAGCCGACGAGGGAGTCTCAGCGCCCGGATCCCTCCAAGGACGGAACCAATAAAGAGATCGGAGGTGACGAGGGAGCTGAAAGGTGTGGTATCGGCTCCGGCGTTTCGACGATTCGAGCCCCAACACACTCCGGCTCCGAATATGGTGGTAGAGTCGGAGGAGGAACTGTTGAAGAAACAGGGATAGCCACAGGCTGTTGAGAAGGGCTAGTCAACATTTTGGCCAGTGCCTGTGACTTTAGGAGCCTACTGACCACCCTCTCTAAGTCATGATCCGATAGCCTGGAGGACCGAGAGGAATAGGATATATGGCTCCACTCCGATTCTAGTAATGGGGACCTGGGAGCCGAGCGAACGGACTCTAAAGAGGGGACCTCGAACGCTTTCAGCTCAGAGAAGGCTCCAATAGCAAAGACGGAGCCGACTGAGGTCTCGAAGTGTCGGTTCCGGACGGAACCGACGAGGAGGCAGAAGCTCCGCTCGGCGTCGGCTCCGAACGGGGAGCCGACGGTTTGGCGGGCTTTAAGGATTTCCCCGAAGGCTTGGCCGGGGATCCTTCCAGCTTTAACAAGCCCCTCAAAATGAGCTTATTCCTACGCTCCTGCAGGACTCTTGGACTGAAGGCATGACAGACCGAACAAGAGTCCTGCAGGTGTAGGGGGCCCAAGCAATAAACACAAGAAGTGTGACCGTCTGTCAGAGACATCTTCTGACAGCACGAGTCACGCTTCTTGAAACCTGAAACCTTGGTATCTTTAGACATGATAAAAGAGATACCAAGGGAAGTTTAACTAGTGCTTAAAACACTATACACACACACACACACACACACACGCACTAGAACAGTAACAATACCACTATAACCGCAACAGTTATCACTAACAAAAAAATTATCGTATATAATACAATATAAACTATAGAGAGACAGGCCTAACCCTACCCTAAGGGGTGGGGAGGGGGGAAGGAAAGAAAACTCTGTAACAGAAAAGGAGATCCTAAGTGGGGTCTAAAGGGGCTACACGATCTAATAAAACTAATAGAGAAGAATATCTAAATATAACAACAACACTGACAGTAAAACAGCAGTAAAAGAATTATATGACCTGGAGCTGGTAAAAAACGCAACCTCATAGCTGAAGCGGCAAACGAGATTTAGATATTGGACGCCTAGCATTGTGGGATAAGGGGAGGCCTCGAGCCGGTAAATAGCTCTCGAGCTTTAGTAAAAGACCGAGTCAGAGCCGAGGATCGGCTCCGAACCCATCCAACAAGAATGAAGGCGAGATAGACAACTTAACATCAACAAATTCCTGTCAACAACAAATTCCTGTCAAGGAAACTACTATAACTATCACAAACTACCAAATAGCTACTAGAAAATAAAAAAAGAGATTAAATATATCTGACTTTTTTTTTTTTTTTTTTAAGTCACACAGAAATGAGAAAAGGGGGCTAGAAGAGAAGTCTCTAATTGAGACGACAAGGAGATGTCTCTAACTTAAATGACAAAAACTCTTGAGAAAGGGGAAGAAAAGGGAAGCCTTCTAATTTAAACGGGCTTAAGGAAACAATGAACCCTTTAACTCAAACAGGTTCATTAACGAAAGATAGGAGAAAAACATACTTTAATTTTAGATAGAAACGAAATAGAGAATTAACTATAGGCCTAGTGAAAGTGATAGCAAGCAAACACAACAAGCAGAAAAATGAGGGATTAACCAAAAAGATGAATCCTAAACAACACAGTATCTAAATCACCCCAACAATATTTATATAATAGATAAAAAGAGAACAGTATAATAAGAAAATTATTCCACTTAGCCTGAGCCTAGTAAGAAGCACCTGATCTTGTTTAGTGGCAAACGAGATCTGGGTTATTTTCCCTAAGCATGATGGGATAGGGTGTAGCCTCAAGCCAGTGGAAGCTCTCAAGATTTAGTGAAAGGCCGAGTCCGAACTGATGACTGATTCCAAACCTAACCAGCAAGAATGAAGGCGAGATAGGACAACATAAGATGGTTAGTTTGCGTTTTATTTCTTGCATTTTGTATTACTTTATTGCCTTTTTCTATTTTGTATACTGTGATTTCTTTACACTGTGTTTTACTTGTATTCTGCATTTAACTGCAAATTAAAACTTGAAAAGAGACCACAGCTCTGTCTCTTGTGAGTCAGGCAGAAATCAGAACAGGTCAATTAAGGAGTCACACAAGTCAGAACAGGTCAGTTAAGGTTAATCATCTCTGAACTGAGGGGGTGTAGCTAGGATCTAAACCTTCTATTTAAGAGGTAAAATAACACATTTCAGAGCATTACTGGAAAGGCTCATCCACACTCCGCCACAGCTTGCTGTGAGTGAAAGGTTAGTTTGCTTTTTATTTCTTGTATTTTATATTACATTATTGCCTTTTGCTATTTTGTATACTGTGATTTATTTACATTGTGTTTTACTTGTTTTCTGCTTTTAAGTGCATATTAAAACTTGAAAAGAGAGCACAGCTCTGTCTCTTGTGAGTCAGACAGAATTTTTCCCACCCTCCCACACTGTTACTGTTGTGTTCTTAAACACCACTGTCTTTCTAGTTGCCTGCCCCTTATATTAATTTGACCACGTATCTCATTTTCTCTCTCTGCTATTACTGGTTTGTGTGAGTAAGCAGAAAATTATAATTTTGTGAAATCACTCCCCTTCAACTATTTAAATGTATTGGCCATCCTACTGTATTCTATACTACCATAATACAAAAGTGCTCACCCCTTTCAATCTATCTTGCTCTTTTAAAAATAGTGGCTCTCCACTGAAACTTAACATTTTGTACAGCTAAAACTTAAGTTACCCACTTTCATATCGACCTGCTCAATGCACACTGCAGTGTTTAGGATAAACCATTTTTTTTCATCTTAAGCATCTATTGCAAGACCACCAGTTACTGGAGAGCCCACATTCAAAACTATGGATCACCAGACAGGCTATGGCCTACTTTTCTTTTTGGGATTGGTGCTAACATTTTGCTTCTGGTGAGAGAAGAAGCAAAGGAGTATTGTATCCCAAAAAAGTGAAGCTGTGGTGAGATCATCATTAATAGTAGCCAGGCAGTAGCCATTCATGCAACTCCCCTATTTTCATCATTCTTGACAAGCTAATTCTTTGTTTTCAGTAAGTACTACTTGATTTGTTTCTAACTTCAGAATACCTGTCTATAATACTTCATCCTTAAATTTTCAGGGTCTATGTATTAGATTCCCCTCAAGTGTTTGGGAGTGCTCTGTACAGACTCAGACACCTTGAGTGACATTTATCCTGTAAAAGCACATGAGATTTCTCCACTATCTAGCTGCACACAGGATAACTAGTTTGCAGTGACAAGCACTGTCCACATAGTTGAATCCAGATACTCCTGACAGTGATTGATACTCTCATTCCAACAGTCTAATCAATAAAAAAGGGTCTGCTGGCATGGAAATAAACGTTCCCACCGTCTCCGTCACTGGCTTGGTGGATATGGGCATCCGGAGGCAATGTAGAAATTGCCTCATGTTTACTGACAACCAGTTAATTCTCAAACAAACTGATAGGGTATGTGAGAGATGTATTTACACATCACTGAAGGCAAAGCTCTCATATAAAAGTACTACTAATGTCAATAAGGCTGTCAGTAGTACACATACTGCACCCATCAGGTACAATTCAAAGCAGACACATAGACCTACATATACTGAGGCACTTACATGTAACCTTAATAAACCACAAAGACCTCCAAGACAAGTACACATAAGAAATACTCTCACAGCAGCCCCAAACACACACTTTCAAAACAACACCCACATCAACACATACAGCTAGATCTCATGGAGTCTCTACCTCTAAGCCCATAAGGCAAGTCAACACACAATCCAATATTCTAGTCATTGGAGACTCCATCGTGAGACACACTGATATCCCTCTCACCAGGCTGAGTAAGGAGACAATTATGGTCATTTGCTTATCAGAGGCTAGGATCTGCCACATTACGCATGCACTTAGGTCACTGGACCACAATTACCAATATGACTCAGTCATAGTCCATGTAGGAGTAAATGATCTGAGACATACCTCCCTAGACTATATGAAGAAACGTATCGTAGAGCTCTAGGAATGTGCGTCTCAGGCTGGTATAAGCCTAGCATTGAGCACTATTTTACCTTCTCCAGGGATGATGCCACAATAGAAACAAAAGATGACTGACTTTAATAATTGGCTTAGTTTCTGGTGTCATTCTAAGGGGGTGCAATATTTGTCAGTATGGAAGATGGTCAACAAGCCATGCTGCTTTTCCAGGGAAGGTCTGCACCTTTCCCCTCTAGGCTTTCGAATATTAGCTAAAACATTGTCTTCCCCATAGTGTCTTTTTTAGGCAATGCCAAACTGAAAGTACTTCTGACACAGCAAATCAAAACCAAGAAAATCTAAAGGTATCACTGCTCAATGGTAGGAGTCTAAAAAAGAAGTTATGTACTCACCATAACGTTCCATGTTTGTTGTCCATAATCTCGCCTTCATTCTTGCAGACTGGGTTTGGAACCGAGCATCGGTTCAGACTCTGCCTTTTACTAAAGCTCGAGATCTTCCACTGGCTCGAGGCTATACCTTATCCCATGATGCCTAGAGAAGGTTAGCCAGATCTTGTTTGCAAATATCAGAACTCATATTCAAAAAATAGTGTTAATCATCCTTATCCTACATCTTACGAGGCAAGGAGGGAACCAGAGCACATTTGTAACCAATCTAAAAATTCCTCTCGATCCTCCAAGAGCGAAGGTAGGGTGAAGAAAGGTGGGATGCGAATGAAGGTGAGCTTATGGATAACAAACATGGAACATTATGGAGAGTACATAACTTCTTTATGTTATGTTGTCCTATCTTGCCTTCATTCTTGCTGTTTGGGACAGTGTCCCCCCGCACCTTCTTTTTTGGGTAGCTCAAGTGAGTAGGCTCTTCAGAACAGTGGAACCAAAGGAAGCCACATCTGCTTTGTAATGAGTGCTAAAGGAATGAGGTTTGAACCATGTGGCTGCAGAACAGATTGAGTCCATAGGTAATATGGCCTGAAAGGCGGTCGAAGATGACATAGCTCTTGTTGAGTAGTCTCTAATCTTTCCACGCAATTGTTTACACTGAGAATTATGCATAGGAAATGGTGTCAGTAAGCCATTTCGACCAAGTAACTTTTGAAACTGGTGCACCTTTTCTGCTGACTGAGAAGGAGATGAATAATTGGTCAGATTTTCTAAACTCCATGGTTCTATGCAAGTAGAAATGTAGCTGTCTCTACAGCTAACTGGTGAAGCTTATATTCCCACCTTGTTGGCATCATTTGGAAAAAGGACAGGCAGGTCAATGGATCAATTCAAACAGGTCTCAGAACATACCAGTAAATAAAACACAAAACAGTCCCAACAGCTACCAGGTACCTCAATAAAATGTATATCCTTGTTTGAAAAGTAAAAACAAAACAGAGGTAAGGCTCCAGGCTTCTTTAAATTATTTTTATTACTGCAGAACACAAGCGCTTTCACCAGTTAGGCTTCTTCAGGTGTACTAACTAACATAATTGCACCTGTATTTATATAAAACGTCACATGACCATGTTAAAATCTTGAAGGCATATAAAAACATATAAAGTATATGTAAAAAACAGTACATAAACACAAAAGGCAATAACATATATTATCTTCGTAATGGTCTATTCTTTAAAATAGGTCTTAATGGTATATGGTCATTCAGACCATAACCATCATTAGCTCTTAACCTAACTATCCACTTTGCTTCTAAATTTTCAGTTTGTACCCTGATATCACCTCCCCTTAAACTTTCAAGACTTCTACCTATTACCCTAAAAGTGAACCTGTGCTGTATGCTAGTATCTTTAATATGCCTAGCTAAGGCGTTAAACATCTGGTCTCAGAACATACCTTAGGAAGGAATGAAGGATTTGATCTAAGAGAGACTCTGTCTTTGTGAAAAACTAAATAGGGAGGACTATTGGACAGAGCTTGTAGTTCTGAAACCCTCTTAGCCGAAGTAATGGCTGTCAAAAAGACTGTCTTCCAGGTTAGAAATTTTAGTTGACAGGAGGAAGCATCACAGGAAGAATCAGAGTAGGTCCCAAGGAGGTGGTGGTTCCTTTATTGGAGACCTTAGTAGGAATGTACCTCTCAGGAAGGCTTTGCACAATCTGTGAAACATTATATTTGATCCCATGTCGCCTACGTGGT
This sequence comes from Protopterus annectens, assembly GCF_019279795.1. NCBI lineage: Eukaryota > Metazoa > Chordata > Ceratodontiformes > Protopteridae > Protopterus > Protopterus annectens. The sequence goes on from NC_056745.1 coordinate 638,344,106, forward strand.
AGTTAGATATGGTGGCTAATTGTACTTGTACAGTAGCTGCAGCTGCACCTGCACTGATAATCTCTGCTAAAAAATCTAAAATTGTAGTTACAGTGGCTGTGAAGACATCTATGTGATTCTTGGAAGCCCAAAAAGAGAACCTTTTCCATTTGCTAGCATACAGTTTCCTAGTTGCAGTTTTATGTAATGAAACCAGAATGTGTCGCACTGCAGAAGATATGTCCGGAAGCCTGGCTAAGATTGGAAGTGGAGCAGCCAAGCTTGTCAGCTTGAGGTTTTGAATAGAGGGATGCAGCTTTCCTGGCTGATGGGTCAGAAGATCCGGTACCGGGTCCAGAATACACAGCCTCTCTCGGAGATGAGGCCATAGAAAAGGGAACCAAATTTGACAAGGCCAGTATGGAGCGATAAGAATTAGCCCGCAACTCAACGATTTGGCTTTCTGTAGAACTTCGGGGATGAGTGGAAACGGGGGAAATACATAAAGAAGTCCCAGGGGCCAATTGTGAAAAAGTGCATCCCTTGGAGACTCCTGGAGGGGAGGATCAGGGCAAGGTAGCTGCTGCATTTTGAATTCATGGATGTGGCAAATAGGTCACAGCAAAGCTGACCCCACTTGCAAAAAAATTGGCTTGCAACTTCCAGTTTCAGTGACCACTCATGAGGCATAAGAATTGCCCTGCTTAATTTGTCCACTATCATGTTGGATTTCCTCGGGATGTATTTTGCAATCAGAAAACGTTGAGAAGATACTGCCCATTGCCATACTCTTTGAGCCTTTCGACACAGGGAGTAGGATCTGGTTCCGCCTTGTTTGTTGCTTTACCACACAACAGACATACTGTCTGTCTGTATTGCAATCATACCCGGTGGAAGAGAGTTCTGGAATACTTGCAACGCCAGAAGCACCACTCTAATCTCTAGGACATTAATGTGAAAGTGGTACCCGTGTTCCTGCCAAGTCCCTTGGACAGTCTGTCCCAGATAATGCCCCCCCCCCAATCTGGGAAGCGTCCGTGGTCACTGTAGCTATAGGTTGGGGGAAAATAGACTTGCCTATAGTTACCTGTGTGGACTGAAGCCATCATAGGTCCTTCTTGCAGGTGTCTGTAATGAAGATCTTGTGTGACATGGGTAACTCCTGCATGGACCATTGAGCAAAGAGTAGCCAATGCAGTACTCTCATGTGTAGAAGCGCCAATGGAACTAATGGTACTGCAGCTGCCATTGAACCCAGAACCTTTAGAACAAATTTTGCCTGTATTTTTTTCAAGAGCAAGATTAACACTTGATGACACACCATTTGTACTCTTTCGTGAGGCAGTTTTGCTACCATGTCTTTTGCGTTTAAATCTGCTCCTATGAAGGTAATATGCTGTGAATGCAACAAGGCAGATGTTTTGCAATTTATGGTAATGCCCAGTTCTGAGCATAGATGAACGGTGGTGTCCCTTGCCTTGGTCAGTAGATGCTCGGTGGTGGCAGTCAGGAGCCAGCTGTCTGGAAACACCCGGAATCCCAGACGCCTCAGATTTGCCGTGACTACAGCCATGCATTTGGTAAACACTCTGGGGGCTGTAGTGAGGCCAAAGGGAAGAGCTCGGAATTCAGAACGTCTGGCTCCCAGCCAGAAGAGTAGATATATCCTGGATCACCTGTCCATCTTTATATGATAGTACGCACCCTGAAGATCGATGGAGCACATCCAATTGTCTTGTCCCAGAAAAGTGAGTATAGACTGCAGTATCACCAACCGGAACTTTGATTTTTTTACGGACTTGTTCAGCCTGCTGAGATCCAAGATGGGTCCCCAGTCCCCTGTTTTCTTTGGAACGAAAAAGAACTTTGAGTAAGTTCCGGATCAGATTTGGTCTGTAGGAACTTCGTGGATGACTCTTTCGTAACAACCTTTGTGTCTCTAGGATTGTTTGATCCCTTTGACAGGGTGGAATGTCTGAGACTGATCTTGTTTGTAGGGGTGGGGTGGAGAAGGGTATGTTGTATCCTTGTATCCCCTGGATATTATCGACTGTAGCCATTTGTCTTGAGTGATGTTTAGTCAGGCTTTTGGGTACACTGATAGTCTGCCCCCAACTGCCTCCAGAGGAGGACAGGCAGGCCTCCTTTCAGGAGAGCTGGAAGGGCCTGCCAAAGAACGCATCTCTGTCGGCCTGATTTTGCGGACCCCCTCTGCTGCGAGGATGGTGTCTTCCATTGTTGTTTCCCCCTCTGCCCCTGGGGGAAATTTTATCATGTGCATCTGGCAAAGCTCTTTGGGATTTACAGAACCACATCTTCCCGCCCTTCTGGCCTTTTTGGGTAAGGCCTGGTATGGACAGAAAAATGTACTCCCACAGCAGACAGAGTTTTGCCTTCTTGCTCGCACCTGGTCAGAGTCTCTAACTTTTGGCCCGTCAAAAGGGGCGTTTATGAAGGAAGACCTAAAGGGCTCAGTAAACTCACAAAGACACATCCAGGAATGCCTCCTCAGAGCTATTCCACTGTCTGCTTCCCTACTCGCTCCATCAGCTGCGTAAGAGATGAGCCGCACTGAGGAGGTGACTACAGAACTTAAGGTAGAAAGCTGAGAGGTCACCTTCCCTGACACCCCGGCAGCTCTAGAACTTTGGAGGATATTTCCTTTAGGAGATTCCTTTGAAGTCTGGTAAAGAGGATTAAGTAATTCAGTGACCTGAGAGTAAAGGCCGCTGATGAGAACATCCGCTTCCCATATCTATCCATCATTCGAGATTCCTTATTAGGTGGATGGACAGATGAAGTCTCAGCTAACTCCTTTTTGGTGGCCGCCGCCACCACCATAGCCACTACCAGAACACTCTTTGTCAAAAAGTCCTTGTCCGACGGGACGGTTATGAACTTGTTGGGCCTCCTCAGAACAGGTTCCACAGATTCTGGGGAGCCCCACGCCTTTCGATTGACTACAGCAAGGAGCTGATCGAAAGGAAGAGACACCCAAGAGGTGGTGGGTCAAGATCCAAATGCCTCCAGGTATATGGACTCATCCTCAGAGGGGGTAAGGGTCTTTCAGCCACCTCTCTGCTTCAGGATCTCTAGGATGTCTGAAAAGGAGACATCCTCAGAGGGTGACTTTGGGGACCCTTCAGAGTCCTCTAAATCCGTATCTGAAATGACGGACTCCTCACGGGAGTCTAGATGTTTCCTCTTACAAGTGCTCTTCCGAGAGACCTCTCCGGAGGGGGCCTCTGGAGAGGTTTCAGAATAGAAAGACTCACCCAATGGGGCATCCTGGGGCACTGGTTCTCTACGCCTGGAGGGGAGGGATGGAACAGAGGAAGGAGCCAGCAGTATTGTGGGAAGAGTGCCTGGATCCGAGGGTGGAGTTGTCAGGGGTGACAGCACATTCACCATCATCTCGAAGGCACCATGACCCGGGGCCAAGGGGGCCTCCAGCTCCGAAGAGCCCGGAGAAGTCCCCCGCACCAGGGATGTGGGTTACGAGGTCGGTGAAGGAGCCGAACTCACCTGCACTGATGCCCCGAGACGTAGAACCGGATCTGACAACGGTCCGATCTCCTCCACGGACCCGATGAGGGAGCATCATCTCCTAGACCCTTCGACAGAAGATGGAACCGAAAAAGTCGGAACAAAAGTCGAGACCGAAAACCCAGGGGTAAGTCTCTGGCCCGACGCTTCCACCACAAAGACATCTAAGCACTCAGGCTCCAAAACCGCTCGGGTCAAAGGAGGAAGAGAAGAAGGGGCAGTACTATGTGTCGATTCCACATCCTTATGGGCTAGACTCGAAAGGATCTTGGCCAGAACCAGAGTCCGAAGCAACCTCTTGACCACCCAAGTCCACGTTGTCATCCAACAGGCTCGTGGAGGATCTGGAGGACGGGGCTGAGGACTTAACACTGCCAGCTACTGATTGTAACAGAGGCGACTGAGGGACAGAGGAGATCGGCTCCAAGATTGGAGACCGGCTCCATCTATGGCTCTTGGACGGTTCAGATAATACCTGTGGAACCGAGGGAGAAGGTTTCTTGGGCCTGAAAGCCTTCGTAGCTCAAGTAGCTGCTGCACATATGTTGTCCATTGAAGCTTTAGATGAAACACAGCTGAAGTGGCTACAGACCTCGTAGAATGTGCTTTGACACGTTTAGGTATGGTTAATTTGTTTTTATCATAAATAAATGAAATCCAGTCTTTCAGCCACTTAGAAAGACTACTCTTGCTGACTGCTTTGCCCAATTTTGCAGTAGAAAAGGAAATAGCTGACTAAATTGTCTTATGTTCTTTGTTCTGTGAAGATAGAAATGTAGCTGTCTACTGATGTCTAATAAATGCAGGGCATACTCTCACTTGTTAGAATGATTAGGGAAGAAAAAAAAAGTTATGTACTCACCATAACGTTCCATCTGAGTAGGTAAACTTAATTTGTCAGCAAACTGTAAGTTACAGATCCGACACGGATTCGAGCCGGCAGCATACCAAACAAAAAGATCTGAGCTCCAAGCTCCTCCCCCTTACCCATACTACACTGCAACCTCCTTCCATTCCTCAGATCGCGTTTGCCACTTGCACATAATAGCAAAACAAACTACTAACCTGAGACACCTGACTCAAGGACAAAGTAAAGCTCATAAGCCCGAACGTTGAGCTCAACTAAATAACCATGAGGGTCAGGGGGAAGGAGGGAAGGACGGTTGCTGACAAATGAAGTTTACCTACTCAGATAGAACGTTATGGTGAGTACATAACTTCTTTATCTGAAGTAGTTAACTTAATTTGAACAGCAACCTGTGGGACAGAGTCCCCAGCTACCTGAGTCTTGGGAGGCCCTTAAGGAAGGATATTCCGGAGCACTGCAGAGCCAAAGGCAGCCCTTCCTCTAGACACCAAATCCAGTTTATAATGAGAGACAAAGGTGTGAGAGGACGCCCAGGTAGCCGCTGAACAAATGTCATCCAGAGAGACTCTAGACAAGAATGCAGCAGACGTTGTCATAGAACGTGTAGAATGAGCATGAACCCTCATTGGTTCTGGTAAGCCAGACTCTGTATGCTTGTAAGATACAACTCGAAATCCACCTGGCGAGAGTCACCTTAGAAACTGGTTTCCCTAGAAAAGGCTTAGCAAAGGAGGCAAAAACTTGATCAGATTTACGAAAGACAGCCGTCCTGTGCAAATAAAAACTTAACTGTCTGTGAACATCCAGCAAAGGAAGTTTATAGTCTCCTTTGTTCTGGAAATTAGGGGAAAAAACAGGCAAATTAATGGACTGATTAATATTCGTCTCGGAAGCAACTTTAGGGAGAAAGGAGGGATTAGTCCTGAGAGATACCCTATCCTTATGAAACACAAGGTATGGAGGTTTGATACAGAGAGCCTGAAGCTCTGACACTCTCCTGGCTGAAGTAATTGCTACCAAAAAAGCCGTCTTCCATGACAAGAACTTAAGATCAATGGAAGCTGCGGGTTCAAAGGGAGGCACAACTAATGCCTGAAGAACTAAGGTCAGATCCCACGGCGGAGATGAATTTCTAACAGGGGGTCTCAAAAGAAATGCGCCTTTTAGAAAGGTCTTACAATTTCTGGCAGCAACGAGGGAACCAAAGTTGTCCCCAATATGAAAATGGGAAATGGCAGCCAGCTGGACCTTCACAGTAGATGAGCTAGCCTGTTGCTGAAAAATATGAGACAAGAATTCCAGTACCGCTGAAATAGGAGCGGTGAAAGGGTCCAAGTTCTTTTGTGAAGCCCAGATAGAAAAACGTTTCCATTTGCTACTATAAATCTTCCTGGTAGAGGGTTTATGTGCCGCCACCAGGATAGACTTGACTCGGGAAGAGATACAGGGAGTCCTGGCAACTAGGGGAACTGGATCAGCCAAGCTGAGAGCTTGAGACCGTCCAGGTTCGGAGGAGCCATTCCCAAGGGATGAGAAATCAGATCCGGAATGGGATCCAAGATCCAGAGAGGAGCTATGAGATGAGACCACAGGCAGGGGAACCACACTTGACGAGGCCAGAATGGAGCTATGAGGATAATCTTGCTCCCCAACTGGCGAGCTTTCTGCAGAAATTTTGTCATAAGCAGAAGAGGAGGATACGCATAAAGAAGACCGGGCGGCCAAGCATGGACTAGAGTGTCTCTGGGGGCTTCTCCCAAAGGAGGAATTAGAGTGAAAAACTCGCTGCACTTTGCGTTGGAAAGCGATGCAAAGAGATCGCAGCAAGTCTGACCCCACTTGAGGAAGATCTGTTCCGCTACACAAGGGTTCAGAGACCACTCGTAAGGAGGGAGGATAGTTCTGCTCAATTTGTCCGCCAGTATGTTGGACCGATCCGGAATGTGCATTGCTAACAGGAAGCAGTTGGTGGAGATCGCCCATTCCCAAACTCTCATGGCCTCTCAGCAAAGGGGGGTAAGACTTGGTTCCCCCGTTTGTTGATATACCAGACCACTGACATATTGTCTGACGGAATAGCAATAGTCTCCAGAGGGAGAGAGGCATGAAGTGCCTGCAACGCCCTTATCTCCAGGACATTTATATGCAGTACGGTCTCTCTGAGTCCACATGCCTTGGACAGTCCTGCCCGCACAATGCCCCCCCCCACCCTAGGCGGGAGGCATCCGTGGTCACTGTGGCCTGGGGTGGTGACATAACAAAAGGTCGCCCTTCTCGAAGGGCTCGGGATTGAAGCCAAAACAAAAGGGAGTTCCTGCAAACCCTACGGAGGGGAATCGGGAAGTCTAGAGGGTGGTGTAGAATAGACCACTGGACTTGCAATGTCCACTGTAGAACCCTCATGTGCAGAAAAGCGCAAGGAATCAGATTGATCACTGCCGACATGGACCCCAAAACTTTCAGGACTAATTCTGCTGGGGGAGCAGGGGACTGAAAGAGAGCTAACACATGCAGAGTCATGCTGTGGTCTGTCTGACGTTAGGAAGGCCCTGGCCTGGAGGGTATCTATCCTGGACCCTATGAAGTCTAACATTTGAACAGGCTGGAGGAAAGACTTCTGGACATTTATGGTTATCCCCAACTGGGGTGACATCCGGAGGAAGAAATCCCTGGCTAGAGAAAGTAGATGCCTGATGGGGACGGTGAGGAGCAAGTCGTCTAGGTACGGGAAGACCTGTATGCTCTGGAGCCTCAGATCGGATGACCTTGGTGAACAACCTGGGGGGCTGTGGTGAGACAGAAGGGTAGGACCCTGAACTGGTAATGACTGGCCCCTAGCCGAAAGCAGAGAAACATCCTGGACCGTCTTTCCATGAAAATATGGTAGCACGCATCCTTGAGGTCTATGGAGCACATCCAGTCCTCCTCCTGCAAGAGGGCAGGATGGATTGAATCGTGACCATCCGGAATTTCTCCTTGGCAATGAAAATGTTCACTGCTGACAGGTCAAGAATTGGCCTCAAGTCCCCCGTCTCTTTTGGCACCAGAAAGAACCTGGAGTAGATGCCTGATCTGGAGGCACATGCTGAATGGCTCTTTTTTTGTAACAGCTTTTTTATTTCACTGCTGACAGGTCAAGAATTGGCCTCAAGTCCCCCGTCTCTTTTAGCAACAGAAAGAACCTGGAGTAGATGCCTGATCCGGACTGGTCTGGAGGCACATGCTGAATGGCTCTTTTTTTGTAACAGCTTTTTTATTTCCAAAGCCATGGCCTCCCTTTGAGTGGGTAGGACATCTGGGATGCGTCTTGAGTAAGGAGGCTTGTTGATGAAGGATATTGAATAGCCTCTGGATATTATCTGAAGCACCCAGCGATCTGTTGTGATGGACTCCCATTGAGCCAGGTGCCTCGAAAAATGCCCCCCCTGACTGCCTCCAGAGAGGAGCAGTCAGGCAACCCCTCAGGGCTGCTGCCCGGGTTGGTCGGAAAAGGGTTCCCGTGACCCGAAGTTCTTCGGTCCCCCTCTGCCTCTGGGCCGGCATCCACCTTGTCCCCCTCTGCCTCTGGGAGAGAAGGAGTCCTGAGCGTTCCGGGCCTGCTGAGATTTCCAGAACCACATCTTCTTCTACCCTCGCTGGTTCCTAGAGAAGGACCTTTGAGGGGTAGAGAAGCGTATTCCGACAACTGACAGCATTTTCCCATCTTTCTCGTTCTGGACCAGCTTCTCACGGTCTTCCCGAAGAGGGTTGACCTGTCAAATGGTGCATTCGCGAAGGACGCCTTGAAAGGTTCCGAGAAATCGCAAAGTCGAAGCCAGGCATGACACCTTAAGGCGATACTGGACCCGCTAGCTCAAGCGGCTCCTTCCGTGGCATGGGAAAGTAGCCACATAGAAGTATTAGACACTCACTTGAGAGTGGCCACACGAGCCGAGAAAGTCCGTTTATCCTTGGCCAATGTGGACTCTAGGGGAGACTCAGTGTACTCTTTGACCAGGTCCCGCTGCAGTCTGATTACATGGGCCAAGTAATTCAGTGCCCTTATAGAAACGGTAGCTGAAGCAAAAGTCCGCTTTCCAATGCAGTCCATTGCCCGAGACTCCTTGTCAGGGGGATGGACCGAAGAACTTTCCTGGGAAAGTTCCTTTTTGATGGCCGCCAACACCACCATGGCATCAACCGGGGAACCCTTGCTCCACGAAGCTCTGTCTGCAGGGGGACTAAGAACCTCATCAGGCGTTCTAGGTTTTGGCTCTACAGTGTCTGGCTCCTTCCATGCCCTGGTGGTAATCTGGTCGACCAGGGGGTCGGTTAGGGGGGACACCCAACAGGTGGATGGGCCTGTGTTGAATGCCTCCAGGAATACCGACTCGTCCGAGGAGGGTTTTTGGGTGGACCCCCTCCCCTTTGGCGGAGTATTTCCATAATATCTCCAAAGGAGACATCGGGGGGGGGGGGGGGGGGTAATTTGGCGGAAACCTCCACTTCCTCCAAATCGGTATTCTCGGTGAGGGACTCGGGGGAGTCCAACTGCCTCCTTTTGCACAGGCGTTTGTGAGGGACCTCCTGGGGGGACTGTCCGAGGGGGGGTTCACCCACGGATTCATGTTCCTCCAGGGGAACTGGCTGGGGCGTCAATGACACAGGCTGTCCCTGGGGGAACTGGATGATGGAGGACAAACTGAGCTGCGGGGGCGGACCCTGAGGAAAGAGTGAGAGGTCTCCATCCTCCAGAGAGAACCCTCTCCACCACGTCAAATGGCGAAGGGGAACCGGCCTCTCTAAGACAGGTGGCCGGGGCCCTCAGATCTGACGAGGGGATCGGTGCCGGTGCCGAAGCGATCGGACCAGAGAGGATGGTGTGCTCCGACCGCAAAGGAGCCGAAGACCCACTCACCCCTACGGATCCAACGCCCAGCTCTCAGCTCCGAGAGCTCAGATCCGAAAGCGGATCCGACAAGCTCGAGGGCATGGCCGGCATCGAGGTAATAATAACCATCGGCACCAACCCCTGGCTCCAGGGCTCCTCGGATCTGAAGACTCCAAAATCTGGTGGTGGATTGGAGAAGGGGCTATCGGGGCGAACAGTGGAGCTGAACTCCCCCAGGCAGCAACATTCCAATCTGCAGCTGAGTTTGCAAGAATCGATGCATCATCCGGTCCACATATGCTTCCGAAATGCTGCGAGTAGACCTGGAAGAAGCCGCAGAAGCAGGCCGGAAGGGCCAACGTGGTGGCGACGACGACCTACAGGCTGGTCGGGTCTCCTCCTCCGGGGAGAAACGTGGCGAACGGAGCCGTGGGGAGGAAGGTTTGGACACTCTTAGTGGAGAAGAAACCACCTTAGCGGGAAGGGCAAAGGGGTCCAATTGGGCCTGCCGCTTACGGCTTCTTTCTCTCTCTCTCTCCATTCTCTCTTTTTTATCCTTTTTGGCCTCTCGTTCTCCCTGAGACAAGGTGGGAGGGCGAGTCCCAGACAGGGGAAGAGGGCCAGTTGGCTGGGCAGCCGCAGCTGAGGCTGTCGCTACAGAGAGGGAAGGAGAAGAAGCTGATTCCACAAGTAGAAGACCCGCCAGAATCAGCTTGTTCCTCCTATCCCTTAAGGCTCGAGGGTTAAAGGCCGCACAAATCTGGCAGCCCAAAGAAAGGTGCGGAACCGCCAAGCAAATCACAAACTGAGTGTGACCATCCACTGGCGACAGCTTATGGCCACACTCAGAGCATTTGGAAAAGATCACTTTATGACTTTCAGCCATACCAGAGACACACACAGAGCTACACATGCGCACCTGAAAGAGGGAAAAAAATAGGGGCCTAAAAAGGTTTGAGAAACTACCAAAGGTAAAGGGGATATAAAGGCTAGGTAGAAAGAACACCTGTAGAACGGTATTAAAATACACTAACACACAAAGTAAAGTAGACTAAAAGAGGAGGTTGAAGTAAAATATTGCTACATTTGCCTGGTGCTCTAAGAATCCCGTGCTTGGCAAAGCCACGGCAAACGAGATCTGGGGATTGGAAGGAGGTTGCAGTATAATATGGGTAAGGGGGAGGAGCTTGGAGCTCGGATCCTTTTGCTTGGTATGCTGCCAGCTCGGATCTGTGCCAGATACCCACAGGGTGCTGATCAAATGAAGTTAACTACTTCAGGTCTGGTAAATTAATCATCTGATTAATATTAGTCTCTAACACAACCCTGGGTAAAAAAAAAATGGGTTTGTTCATAAAGATACTCTATCTTTATGGAATAAGGAGGCTCAGATGATAAGGCCTGGATCTTTGAAACTCTTCTGACGGAGTTAATGGCCACCAGAAAGGGTGTCTTCCAAGATAAAAACTTCAGATCACATTCCGCAGAGGGTTCGAAAGGAGACTGTATCACTGCTTGAAGTACTAGGTTCAAATCGCAAAATAGGAGTCGGATCTTTGAATAGGGGCTTTAACAGAAGACTGCCTCTGAGAAACAATTTACAGAGTCAATTAAATTAACAAGCTAAAGAACGTTCATCCAAGCCATTGTGAACATTGTAGATGGCAGCTAATTGTAATTTGGTGGTGCAGGGAAAAGCTCCAGTGTTAAACACAGTAGCTAAAGAATCTAGGACATGTTCTATGGAAGCTGAAAAGGGATCTATCTGCTTTCCAAGAGACCAAATAGCAAATCTCTTCCACTTACTGGTGTATAGTTTTCAAGTGTAAGGTTTATGAGCTGATAAAAGCATGTGGCGTACTGGAGAAGAAATATTGGAATGCCTGGCAATTAATGGAATTGGAGGAATCACACAGCTTGAGGTTCAAAACTTTGGATGAACAAGACCATCCGGATGGGACAGAAGATCTGGCAATGGGTCCAGAACTAAGGATTGTCGAATTAGATATGACCAAAGAAAGGGGAACCAAACCTGTTGAGGCCAAAAGGGAGCAATGGGGATTACTGTGCTCTTCAACCTTAATGCTTTCTGTAAAAACTTGGGAATCAGAGGTATCGGAGAAAAGGCATATAGGAGAATTCAGGGTGAATCATGGAACAGTGTGTCTCTGGGTGACTTTCTCGGAGGGGGAATCAGGGTGAAGTAATTGCTGCACTTGTTTTAGGGAGATGCAAACAGATCGCAGCAAGGTTGACCACAAAGGCGGAAAATCATCTTTCCCACATTTTGTGTGACAGACCACTCCTGAGGCTGAAGGATGCATCTGCTCAAGCTTGTCTGCAATTACACTGCTATAAGAAAGTAGCTGGAAGAGTTCACCCACTGCCATATTCTGAGGGCTTCTTGACAAAGGGGAAAAGACTTGGGTCCTTCCCTACTTGTTGATGTACCAAGCCAATGACATATTTCCATTTGAACTGCAATAGTTACAAAAGGAAGAGCTGTCTGAAAGCCCTGCAATGCAAGAAGCACCGCCCTTATCTACAGGACACGGATATGCAAGTTGGCCTCTAATCGAGACCAAGTCCCTTGGATAGTTTTGCCCAGAAAATGTTCCCCTCGCCCCACCTGAGAGGTGTCGGTGGTCACTATGGCTGTGGGCTCTGGGAAAACAAAAGAACCACCGTGGAGAACTTGATCAGAATGCATTCAGCAAAGAAGATCCGTTTTGAAATGGTTAGTGATCAGGACTTGTTCTGACAATGGTTGATAAAAGTAGAGACCACTGAGATGTTAGCACCCATTACAGAATTCTCATATGTAACCTGGCTAGTGTCACTAAAGTTATAGAAGCTGACATAGATCCTAAAGCTTGTAAGATTAAACGTGTTGCTACCTTCTTTTTGCGAATTAACTTTTGTACCTGATCCACAATTCTCTGATGACGTTCTGGAGGAAGAGAAGCTATCACACTCTGAATATTCAGTACAGCCCCTATGAATTCTAAGTTCTGCCTCAGGGTTAAATGTGATTTTTCTAGATTTACTGTGATCCCCAGATGGGCACAGATATTGAGGGTGTAAGTCCCTGGCTGTTATCAACTGATGCTTGGTTGAAGCGGTTATCCAAGAATGGAAATACACGGAATCCTTGTAAGTCTCAAAGTGAGCTGCTACTACTGCCATGCAACACCCTGGGGGCTGTGGTGAGTCCAAATGGCAGTACTTTGAATTTGTAATGACTGGCTCCCAGGCAGAAGCAGAGGAACCTTCTGGAGCGTTTGTCCATTTTATATAGTAATACACATTCTGAAGGTCTACTGAGCGCATCCCGTCGTCTTTCTTCAGAAAGGAAAGCATAGACTGCACCTTCTTGGATGACTGGTCCAGCAGTTTTTGGATTTCGTGTACAACTGAATCTCTCTGATTGGGTGGAACATTGGGGATTTTCTTGTAAACAAGGGGAAGTTGAGAAAAGAGAATGGTATAACCTCTGGATATGATCCGTTGCACCCAAGAATCTGTTATGTTTACCCAGGCATTTAGGTGCAAGCATAAACATCCCCCAACTACCTCCAGAGTAAGATAATTGGGCCTCCCTTGAGGAACGCTGAAAGGGCTTCCCTGGAAAGGAATCTCTGAAGCTCTGGTTTTGTGGACCACCTCCACCGCAAGGGCAGTGTCTTCCGTTTTGGTTCCCCCCTCTGCTCCTGAGGTAACTCCCTCCACGTGCATCTTGGAAAGGCTCTAGGGATTTCTTGAACTACATTTCTCCACCACTGCTCGGATTTCTAGAAAAAGACCTTTTGGGGGTGGAAAAATGTACACCCACAGGACGAAAGTGCTTACCATCTTTCTCACACCTGGTCAAATTTTCTTTCACTTTCAGGCCAATCAAGGATATTTTGTCAAAAGGAGCACTGAAGTAAGATTCCTTGAATGGTTCCACAAATTCAAATGCACATCCAGATGTGTCTCCTAATGGCTACACTTGTGCCTGCTGCTCTAGACATTCCTTTGGCTGTATAGGCAATAAGCTTCATTGATTAATTGGACGCAGAGACACGGTGGCTAACTGGGGAGCCACTTTCTCTTGGACTCCCTCAGCTACAAAGTATCTGATAACTCCTTTATAAGATTCCATTGGAGTCTGGTAAAATGTGCCAAAAATTTCAAGGACCTTATGGCGAAGGTCGATGAAGCGTAGACCCACTTCCCAAGTCTGTCCATAGCCCGGGACTCTCTGTTGAGCAGATGGACAGAGGAACTCAGCTAGTTCCTTTTCAGTGCTGGCTGCTATGACCATAGTGTCAACTGCAAGACCCTTCGTCCAAAACTGTTTGTCTGCGGATGTAGAAAGTATTTTGTCTGATCTCTTGAGGATGGCTTGACAGTGTCAGTAGCCTTCCATGCCCACTGTGAAATCAACTGAATGAGTTCGTCAGCAGGCAGAGTCACCCAAGAAGTAGATAAGTGGGTGCCGAATGCCTGCAGGTAAACAGACTCCTCAAAGGAAGGGTTTTGGGACTTTCAGCCACTCCTCTGTTATAGAATTTCCAAGATGTCACCAAAGGAGATATCTTCAGGGGGTGACTGTGGGGACCCTTCCCCCTCATCGAAATGGTTATCTTCAGTGACTGATTCCTGGGGGAATCTAAATGCTTCCTCTTGCGTTACCTTTTCAGAGGGACCTCTTCAGGGGGATAACCTGAGGTGGTATCAGAAGATGACAATACCTGTGGCTGTGACACTTGAGTCTTCGGTGCCTGCTGTCCCAGTGGAAAGGCAGGAGTAATAGTAGACATGGGGGGGGGGGTACCTTTTCCAAGGGGTAGGCACCAACAGAGTCTCTGCAATAGAAAGGGCCCTCTGCGTAGCGTCAAAGGAAAGGCCAGCCCCTTTGAAGAGGGACGGGAGCCCGGAACCAAGAAAGGCCACCTCGGGACCGGGGTCACTCCCCGTTCAGAAGAGCCGACCCTTGAGACCAAAGCCGAAGCAGAAACAACTCAAGCTGAAGCCCCAAGAAGCAGGGATGGCTTGCAAATCCTGGAGTCGAAACCTGCTCCCTGGAACCAACAGGGTAGCTATGACTCCGGGAGGTCTCCAGTTCAGAAACAACCAAAGAACTCAGTGTAACTGCCGGCTCCACAGAAGTGAACTCCGCAGCTGGCACAGACCATGCCGGGAGAACCGGAACGGAGGACTCCAAGACCTCAGAGGAAATTACAGGAGTAGTAGTCAATAGGGTAAAGGAAGTATCGGTACCAAGACGAACGGAATTGGTACCAAAGGTGGGTCTGAAAGTCCTCTATCCCACAAACTTTTATTCACCAGCCTCTCCATGTTGAGTTCTGAAAGACTTTTGGTGGAGCGGACCAACGCAGAAGAAGGGGAATTGGGCCTCTGTAAAAATACTCCTGGTAATTCCTCAGCAAATGGATCTATTAATGGAGAGTAAGATATTCTAGGTGTAATGGTCTATGTCAGTGAGACAGATGACAATTCCTGTGTTGAGGCCTTCGACGTTGAAAGGCTCGTAATTGTAATTGGTGCTGAAAGTGAAGTTGTGGTACCAAAGTCTCAGAAACACCCTTTGGTTCCAAAGGAACTTTCGGAACACAGCTCTTCAATTTTTTTGGCTTTCAGAACCGACAGGGAGGTCAGAACCATTACATTGTGATTTTTTTAGATTTATCAATAGATGAAGAAGAGGAGGGAGCTTTATCAGCAGTGGATAAGGCTTCTCCAAAGGCTGATGGCAAAAGTCCTTTTAAAATTAGTTTGTTGCGCCTTTCCACCAAGGCCCTGTGGCTGAAGGCATATGCTAGAATCCTCCTGTAAGTGACAGTGGCCAAGACAATATACACATTAGGAGTGGAAATCTGAAGAGAGAATTTTATGGCCACACTTCTGGCAATTTTTGAAACCAGAAGGGGCCTTGCCCTCATCAGCCATGACAAACAGAGAGAAAGCCACAGAGAAGGAAAAAATATGTATATATTTTTATTATTTCTTTAAACAAAGAAATGACCATCAACGATGATAGTAAAGATGTACACAAATACGTACGGGGAGAGGAGGAAAGATTACTGGAAAGACAGCGAGAGAGGGTAAACTATCAACAAAGGGTGTTGGGAAGTTGCACAGTAATGTATAGGGAAAAAGTATCAACGATGATACGCAAGAGTACAGAAATGTACAAAAGAGAAAGAAGGAAATTTGAAAGGAAATATGCAAAAAAGTTTACCTAAGCCCACAAACACTTGAAAGTATCCGCTAAATGTGACCATTTCAGAAAGCGGCAAATGAGATCTGACGCAAATGAGAAAGAGGGATTCTGGGTAGAGGTGAAGCTCGAGAGCTTTTGGCTGGCACTAGCTGTAGTAACAGCTGAGTCGTTTAAGATGTCGGAACAGAACCCATCTGTCAGGGATGGCATGAAGACTGACATCAGGTTACCCGATTCCAACATTTTAAGAGAGATAGACAATAGGCAAAATGTTACAACAGACATTTTGTGTAGGAGACACATGTAGATCAGAGTGCACGTGCTGTGTGATGAGTCTTTAAGAAGCAAGTCAATGACTGAGCGTGCACTTATAAATGTCAAGCACATGCCATTCCTAGTGCCATTTTGAGTGTGCAGCCAGACAGTAAACATGTATGGTCACAGCAGTATAAAATAAAGCTCCTGAACAGAACCTGCGGAGACACTTCTGTTGTGTCCAAAATAGGACAGCGACATGGTTGCAGAGCTGGGATCACAGAGAATAATATTCAGAGCAATGAGGTGCTAAGATGACAGTGAAGCTAAACAGAGAAACAAGCACAAAAAAGAGCCAGAAAAGAAGTAAAGGTAATGAGAATACGCACACACTACTTATTTCATAAAAAGGACAAAACGGGGTATTACAAGGGCACAAAATGCATTATTAAACAAGTGGGAGGCATAAAAGGCTTCTTAACTAAGGGAAATGTTCAAAGTAAAGGTGTTTGACAAAACAATTAACAGAAAAGTAAAACAAGCATGTTTTAAGGCAAAACGGGCACAAGAAAAGTACAATGGGCATGAAAAGAGATTAAATGAGCAAAATGAATATAATAAGCGCAAAAAGGGCACATTAAGCATAAATAAAGCAAGGTGACTGCATGTTTTTTTGGCAAAGTGCTGTATTTTAGTACTACGGCTTCATATTGTATTTAGGGCATAAAAAGAAGTTATGTACTCACCATAACGTGCCATGTTTGTTGTCTAGTATCTTGTCTTCATTCTTGCTGGTTGGGTTCAGAGCCGAACCTCGGCTCTGACTCGGCCGCATACCAAAGCGCGAGAGCTTCTACTTGCTCGAGGCTAGAACCTATCCCGGGATGCCTAGCAGCTGGTCTCCAGATCTCGTTTAGGTTCATAGATTAAGTTCATAGATTAGTACTAAGCTAACTGCCATTGCGAGCAATTTTAAGCCTAGCCAATTATCTCTTGCGAGACTCAAACCCTGCACCTTGTGTTTGTTAGACAAACAATTTAACCATTAGGCCACCCTCAGAGATTACTCACTAGAGTATGCTAACATACAGAAAAGAAAAATTCATAAATATATTGGTCATAAAGCTAAAGAGGCAAGAAAGAAATCAGACCATATTTGCCAATTGTAAAGTCCTCTAGATCCTCCAGGAGGGGGATTGGATGGGTGGGATGCAAGAATGAAGGTGAGATACTGGACAACAAACATGGAACGTTATGGTGAGTACATAACTTCTTTATGTTATGTTGTCCTATCTCGCCTTCATTCTTGCTGGTTGGGACAGAGTCCCCAGCACCTTTCTCTTGGGTGGCTCAAGGGAATAAACTCTTCAGGACAGTGGAACCAAAGGATGCCCTGTTCCGGGAGGCAACATCTACTTTGTAATGAGAGAGAAAGGTGTGAGGATTAACCCATGTAGTAGCAGCACAAATTGAATCCAATGGAAGTCTGAACTGAAAGGCAATGGAAGTAGACACCACTCTAGTTGAATGTCCTTTAACTTTCCCTGGTGGTTCTTTGTTATGAGAATTATAGACATAGGTGATGGTCTCAGTAAGCCATTTGGACAAAGTAACTTTTGAGATTGCCAAGCCTTTTTTGATTTTCTGAATACGAAAAAAACAACTGACCTGACTTTCTGAAATCTTTGGCCCTATGCAAGTAAAAACCCAACTGTCTATGCACATCCAGTTGGTGAAGCTTATATTCTGCCCTGTTGCCATAGCTAGGAAAAAACACAGGCAATTCTATAGATTGGTATAAATTTGCTTCAGAACAAACTTTAGGTAAGAAGGAAGGGTTTGTTCTGAGGGAAACTCTATCTGTGTGGAAAATCAAATATGGGAGGACAGCTAGACAAAGCTTGCAACTCTGAAACTCCCCTAGCTGAAATAATTGCTGTTAGACTGTTTTCCAAAATAAAAATGTCAGTGAACAAAAGGATGCTGGTTCAAAGAAAGGAAGGATCAAAGATAATATTAAATTTAGATCCCATGGGGGAGGAGGTTGTCTTAAGGGTGGTCTTAACAGAAAAGAACCTAGAGGAAAGCTTTGCATAATCTATGGGACATTACATTGGATCCAATTTCTCCCATATGATAATTTGATACAGCGGCTAATTGTACTCTAATAGTGGCCACTGCTGCTCCTTGATTAAAGACTTCTGTTAGAAATTCCAAAATTGCAGGTAAAGGGGCTGTAAAAGGATCTGTGTGTTTTTTGTCTGCCCAACAAGAGAACCTCTTCCATTCGCTTCCGTAAAGTTTCCTAGTCGTCTTTTTGTGAGAAGAAACCAACATGTGATGTACTGCAGGGGATAATTCTGGAAGCCTGGCTAAAATTGGAAGTGGAGTAACCAAGCTGTCAGCATGAGGCTCTGAAGAGCAGGATGAAGCATTCCTGACTGATGCATCAGAAGATCCGGCACTGGGTCCAGGATCCACGGGTCCTGCTGAAGGTGGAGCCAAAGGAAGGGGAACCATATCTGACTAGGCCAGTGAGGAGCAATGAGAATTAACCTGTGACTCAATGACTTGGCTTTCTGAATCACCTTCGGAATCAATGGAAATGGGGGAAAAGCATAAAGAAGTCCCGGGGAACAATCACGGACGAGTGCATCCCTCTGTGAATCTCCCTGAGGGGAAATGAGGGTAAAGTAGTTGCTGCATTTGGCATTGAATGGAGTGACAAAAAGGTCACAGCAAGGCTGGCCCCATTTGTTAAAAATTTGATTCGCAACTTCCTGATTTGGGGACCACTCGTGAGGCATGAGAATTGCTCTGCTTAGCCTGTCTGCTATTACGTTGGATTTCCCCGGGATGTGCATTGCCATCAGAAAGCGATGAGAAGAAATTGCCTATTGCCAAACTCTCTGGGCCTCTCGACATAGGGGATAGGATCTGGTTCCCCCCTGTTTGTTGATGTACCATACCATCAACATATTGCCTGTCTGAATTGCATTAGTCCCCAAGGGAAGAGAGTTCTGAAATGCTTGCAATGCCAGAAGCACCTCCCTCATCTCTAGGACACTGATGTGCAAATGGTACTCGTGATCTTGACAAACCCCTTGGACAGTCTGTCCCACATAATGTGCCATCCCCCATCTGGGACACATCCGTGGTTACTGTAGCGACAGGTTGGGAAAGTACAAACGGTCTGCTCATTGTTACCTGAGTGGACTGAAGCCACCATAGTAGGTCCCTCTTGCAGGGATCCGTAATGAGAATGCTGTGAGATATGGGTAACTCCTGCATGGACCACTGAGTGAAAAGTAGCCACTGTAATACCTGCATGTGTAGTCATGCCAGTGGGACTAGTGCTATCGCCGCTGCAATTGAGCCTAAGACCTTGAGGACGAATTTTGCTTGTATCTTTTTCTTTTAGAGTAGGATAGATACTTGACTGTGTAGAGTTTCTATTCTTTCTTGAGGCAATTTTGCTACCATGTCATTTGTGTTTAAATTTGCACCTATAATCATGCATTTGGTAAACACTCTGGGGGCTGTAGTGAGACCAAAGGGCAGAGCTCTGAACTGGTAATGACTTGCTCCCAGCCGGAAGAGTAGAAATCTTCTGGAGCTCCTGTCCATCTTTATGTGATAGTACGTGTCCTGAAGATCTAAAGAGCACATCCAATTGTCTTGTCCCAGAAAAGAGAGTATAGACTGCAGTGTTACCATCCGGACCTTTGCTTTCTTTACCGACTTGTTTAGTCTGCTGAGATCCAATATTCGGCTCCTGTCCCCTGTCTTTTTTGGAACTAAAAAAACCTTGATTAAATTTCGGATCCGATCTGGTCTATGGAGACTTCTTAGATGACTTTTTTCTAGCAACCTTTGAATTTCTAGGGTTGCTTGATCCCTCTGACCGGGTGGAATGTCTGGGATAGACTTTGATGGATGAGGTGGACAGTGGAAAGGAATGTCATAACCCCTAGATATAATGGACTGTACCCATTTGTCTTGAGTCAATTTCAGCCAGGCTTCTGGGTACAATGATAGTTTTCCTCTGACTGCCTCCAGAGGCAGACAATTGGGCCTCCTTTCAGAAGTGCTGGAAGGGCAGACCGTGACTACCTCCAGAGGCAGACAGTCGGACCTCCTTTCAGAAGCACTGGAAGGGCTGACTGGGGAATGTATATCTGTCACCCTGGTTTTTGCAGACCACCCTGCCGCGTGGACATTCCATTGTTATTCTCCCCTTTGCCCCTGGGGGAAGGGTCACCACGAGTGTCCAACAAGGTTCCTTTGGACTTCTGGAACCACATTTTTCTGCTCTTTTGACCTTTACGATAAGGTCTGGTAGGGGTGGAAAAATTCACTCCGATGGCAGATACAGTCTTGCCATCTTGCTGGCTCCTGGTGACAGTCTCTTTTACTTTCAAGTAAAAGTACAAGGACTAGTCATCAAAAGGGGCATCAATAAAGGAAGATCTGAAGGGTTCAGCAAACTCGCAAAGGCACATCCAGGAATGTCGCCTAAGAGCTATTTCTGTGCAGGCTGCCCTGCTCGCTCCTTCGGCTGCGTAGGAGATGAGGCACATGGAGGAGTTTGTGATCAAGGTTAAGGTCGCAAGCTGGGAATTTATCTTATCCGATAAACCTTGGTCCGTAGTGACCGTCAGGTAAAGGCCACTGAGGAGAACATACGCTTCCCTTATCTGTCCATCATACGAGACTCCTTGTTCAGTGGATGGACAGATGCAGACGTTTCAGCTAACTCCTCCATTGTGGCCGCTGCCATTACCATCGCATCTACTGGAACTCCCTTTGTTAAGTATTGTCTATCCTCTGGGGCCGTAATGAATTTATCTGGCCTCCTCAGAACGGGGTCCACAAGAGAGTCCCACACCTTCCGACTCAACACCCAGAATCAGAAGGGCAGAGACACTCAAGAGGTGGAGGGGTGACAGCCAAATGCCTCCAGATATACCGACTCATCCTCAGGAGTGGAGAGGGATTTCCAGTTGCCCCTCTGCTTAAGGATCTCAAGAATGTCTGAAAGAGAGACATCCTCAGAGGGTGACCGTTGGGACCCTTCTGAGTCCTCTCAGTCGGTATCAGAAGTGAAAGACTCAGGGGAGTCTATGTACTTCCTCTTACACTGTTTCTTCCAAAGGACCTCCTCCTGGGGATGTTCCGGGGAGGTGTCGGAAGAAAAGGTTCCACCCATTGGGGTTTCCTGGGCATGGACTCTCTACTCTGGGGCTGATGAAGGGATGATGAAGCAGAAGACACTGGCCCTTTATGGCGAAGACTGGCTGGAACCGAAGGTGGAGCAGACTTAGTGGAAAGCACAGTCCTCATCCCCTTGAAGGCACGGCAATCCTGGGCTGAGACAGACTCCAGTCCCGAGGGACCAGGAGATCTCCCCGGCACCGAGGAGGGTCGCCCTGAGGCTGATGTGGGAGCCAAACTCACCTGTGCCGAAGCACCGAGTGGGAGAGTCTGTTCCGACTCCACTCCCTCCCACCCCACCCCCGGAGCAGATCAGGGAGTGTCGGCTCCCAGATCCCTCAATGGAAGACAGCATCAATGAGATAGGAGCAGATGGAGCCAAGATATCGTGGGTGATTACTGGCTTCGACAGTTCCAGCACGATGACTTCCTGACACTCTGGCTCCGAACTCATCCGAGTCGGAGGAGGAATACATGGCATCTGAGATACATTGGTCGGCTCCATGTTCCGATGGGCTGGGCTCGAAAGAATTTGTGCTAGGACCTGCATCCACAGCAACCTCTTCACCACGCGCTCCATGTCATCGTCTGATAAACTTCTGGAGGACTGAGAGGAATAGGTCGATGACATGCGACTACCTGCCACAGACTGTAATAAAGGAGATTACAGCACCAAGTTTATCGGTTCCAATGACGGTGACCAACTCCTTTTTCGGTTCTGAAAACTCAGAACAGAGAGAGGGCCAGGTTTGTCGGAACCGATAACCTTCAGCTCCGAAGATACTATTTCCTTGCGACTGCTCGATAGCCCAGATACCAGAGCCAACGAAGCTGACTTTTTTGTTTTGTCCGATTTTGAGGCCGGATTACCGTCTTCAAAAGGGCCTTTCAATAAACCCCTCAAAATGAGTTTTTTTTCCTCTCTCCTGTAGGAGCCTTGCACTAAATCCATGACAAATGGAGCAAGAATCCTGCAGATAGAGTGCTCCTAGACAATACACACTTGTGTGTCCGTCCTTTAGAGAAATTTTCTGCGTGCATGAATTGCACTTTTTAAACCCAGACTCGACTCCTTGACAGATTCTTTACACATGTTGGAAAACCAACTACTAGCAACAATAACAACTAACAATAACTACAATATCTACTATAGAAAAAAGAAAGTATAATAGAGATTTTTTTTTTAAACTAGGAAAGGAAAGGAAAGGGGTGGGAGGAGAAGTCACTAAGTTAAAATGACAGTCTCCTCCAACCCGATGAGACGCCTCTAACTTAAACAGTGACTCCTTAAGAAAAAGGGGAAGAAGCCCTGAAGAAAAAAAACAAGCTAAAGAGAAAGAATCCTCTAACGTAAACAGATTCTTTAAGGGGAATAGAAGAAAAAGCAAGATCCCTAAAGAGAACAGCCAAAGACACACCCAAATAATAAACTCTAATAGAAAGTTTTTGTGAAAAATATAGTAAAAAGATGTATAATAAAGGTAATTACTACCCTGAGCCAGCGAAGACCATCCTGATGCTTACAATGGCAAACAAGATCTGGTGATCAGCCACTAAGCATCCTGGGACAGGTTGTAGCCTCAAACCAGTAGAAGTTCTCGACCTTTGGTATGCGGCCGAGTTGGAGCTGAGGTTCGACTCCGAACCCTACCAGCAAGAATGAAGGCGAGATAGCACAACATAACATCTAAAGTTATTTGAAGTATTTCAACGTGTGTAAAAGTGCTTAGTGTGTGCTTATTACTGTGTATGTATTTCGAAGAGTTATTTGTGTGCAAAGTGCAACTATTTCGAAGTGCAGTCAAAGTATGGCAGTTTCGAAAAATTTCTTGTGCTGCATCTGTTTGCAAAGTGCCACCATTATAGAGTGTCCTTGCATTGTAAAGAATTCCTTACAAAGGTGCCGCCATTTTGGGTAAGTTTCAGTGCGTTATGTACAGTTATTCGCAGAGTGCCATTACTCTGAAATGTTATTGACTCTGAGATTGTCCTGCCCAGTTCAATCGCATCATGCAGTTATTTGACGTGTTTCTTACAATGGTGACAAATTACTTTTGCAACACAATAATTTCACGAGTATTACGGTGCCCTAGAAACTTATTTCTCAAAGTCCAGTTACACGGAAGCTTACATCTTGCAATTATTTGATATGTTTCATATACTGATAAGAGGTGATTTTGTGCAAAGCAGTCATTTCAAGAAAATTACACTGCCTAAGAGAAATTTGTTTTGCAAAGTATTTTCTAGCATATTTGTATGCGTTCATGCTTATTTGCAAAACCTTTAATTAATTTGTGTTAATACGGCAGATGGATTTCGAAAGCCCTTACCTCTTGTATTTGATCACAATATTGCAGACATTTGGAGAACATTTGAGCAAAAAGTATGGTATTTTTATACAAGCAGCTTATTCAGATAAAGATGCCCACACCAGTGCATTAATTTTGCTAAAACTACCTGGGTCAGAGACCATAAAAAGAGACCATTCATTTGTGTATGCAACAGCAGTATATGAAGAAGGTGAAAACCGCTGTACTTCTGTACAGGCCGAGTCAAGGGAAGACCCCAAATGTTTGAAGCACAAGTTCAGAGAAATTATGTAACCCTCAGACAAATATTACATTAGACAGACATTTGCTTTAAAAGAGAGATCAGAAACCAGGGGAAACTTTTATAGCTTATATAACTGATCTGAGAAATGAGGCTAAAACATGTCAGTTTGGTGACTTAAAAGATGAGTTATTAAAGGACAGAATCGTGTGTGCTGCTGTGAGAAAGATCTTGCTTCGTGACAGTGATTTAACATTGAGTAAAGCCACAGAGATTTGTCAAATCCACGAAGTGACAGAAAAACACAAGTATGCTTGCAAGTGACATGAGCATGGTCTCAGCAGGCTCCAGAGCAAATGTAGATAGTATGCAACACGTGGCAAACAGAAGTAGGCCTAAGCACATGGCAGCCACAACCCCTGTTGACTCATTAAGGAAAAGTACAGTTTTGTACCTACCATAAATGTAGATGTTCGAAGATCCACATTGCTGCAGTCATAACCTGTGGGTAGTCCGCTGTCCTCGATCGGCCCGAATACCAAAGTGTTAGGCTGGCGTCGGTCATGGCGCTTAGATCTGACGTCAGTACGCCGTGGTACTAAAGCGCATGACCGACGTCATATCCTCAGTCTTTCTTGCCGCAGATGTCAGAAGGCCCTAAAAAGAAAGGCCATAGCCCAAAAACATCCAACCACCCATGTACAAACCATAACTACAACCCAAACCACACAACCACCACAAACTACAGTAGGGAAGGAGGGAGGGAAAATTGGACTGCAGCAATGTGGATCTTCGAACATCTACATTTATGGTAGGTACAAAACTGTACTATGTTCTTCATCTCACATTGCTGCAGTCATAACCTGTGGGTAGAATCCCAAAGCAAAGGGAAAGGGAGGTTGGCAAAATCATAAAGCATTGGGAGCTGCTAACATGCCCTGCAAAACTGCAGTGGCAAACCCAGCCCTAGATTTGGAATAAAGAGGGAGATGATAATGTTTGGAAAAAGTGTGCACTGAACTCCAAGTAGCTGCCTCCAAAATATCTTTAGTAGCTACGCCCCTCAGAAAAGCAGTAGAAGTGGCAGTAGCCCTAGTGGAATGAGGTCTGATTCCAGCCGGAATCTCCTTACCATGATGAGAATAACAAAAAGCAATACAATGACCAATCCACTTAGAAATAGTTTGTTTAGAAACAGGTTTTCCCTGAGTACCCAAAGCAAAAGAAACAAACAACTGTTGAGACTGCCTGAACCCTTTAGTTCTGCTCAAATAATAACGCAACTGTCTGTGAATATCCAAAGAATGCAAAATCTTTTCACCTTTATTTTGTGGATCAGCATAAAAAGTAGGCAGATGAATAGACTGGTTCAAGGCCACATTTGAGACCACTTTAGGCATGAAGGTAGGGTTAGTAAGCAAAGAGACCCTGTCCTTATGAAATATTAGGAAGGGTTCAACTGCCATTAGAGCCTGTAATTCAGATACCCTTCTAGCAGACGTAATGGCCAACAAAAAAGCTGTCTTCCAAGACAAAAACTTCAACTCAGCTGTAGCTGCAGGTTCAAAAGGAGGTAAAGTGAGTTTCTCCAACACAAAATTGAGATCCCAGGAAGGAGTAGGAGCTCTACGTGGGGGTCTTATGTTCTTTGCCCCTCTAAGAAATTGCTTGAACAAAGGATGAGAGAATAAAGGTGGGTCACAGTCATAATGAGCAGAAATGGCTGCAGCATGAACTTTTACAGAGGAGAAAGACAAACCTTTGTCCAACAGTTCTGTAAGATACTGAAGTGAAACACTCAAATTAGGTACTGAAACATCAAAGCACTTTGCTTTGCTCCAAAGAAAAAATCTCCTCCATTTATCAGCATAAACCTTCCGTGTACTAGGCCGTCTGGCCTCCAAAATAACATTCAAAACTTGTTGAGGAAGCTGCGACCCTCTAGGGTCTAGAACAGAATATGCCAGGCTGTCAGATGCAGGGTCTGTATGTTGACATTGAGGAAATGATTGCCTGCCTGGGACAAAAGGTGTGGACTTGATGGCAAAGGCCAAGGAGGCTCCTGTACTAAACTCCTCAGTAGAGGGTACCAGTGCTGACGTGGCCAATCTGGAGCTATAAGAATCATGGAGGGCTTGTCCCGTCTGACCTTCAAGAGCACCTTGGGAAGAAGAGGCAGAGGAGGAAAGGCGTAGACGTGAAGATTGCTCCAACTGAATGATAGAGCATCCACTTTCCAAGCTTTTGGATGAAACATCTTTGTGCAAAACTTTGGCAGCTGGAAATTTAGTGGAGAGGTGAACAGATCTATGTCTGGAGTCCCCCAAATCACTGTCAACTGTCGAAATACATGAGGATCCAGTTTCCACTCGTGAGGATCCACCATCTGTCTGCTCAAAACATCCGCTAAGGAGTTCTGTGCTCCTGGCAGAAACCTTGCTTGAAGAGTGAGGTGCAAACTGAGAGCCGTCTCCCACAAAATCATAGCTTGCCTGCATAGTGGGTACGAATGGGTTCCCCCTTGCTTGTTGATGTACCACATGACAGTTGTGTTGTCTGTTTGAATCAACACTTGTCCTGGGTGTAGTAGATCCTTGAAGGCCATCAATGCAAATTGGACTGCTAACATCTCCTTCATGTTGATATGCAAATGTTGAAGTCTGGCAGGCCACATGTCTTGAACCCATTTTCCATTGAGGTGTGCTCCCCAAGCCTTGTCCGAGGCATCTGTCGTTAAAATCTGACTCGCCTCTGGTCGGGTCACAGAGAGTCCCTTGTTTAGGTGACATTCCTGAGCCCACCACAAAAATTCCCTTTGAATGCAAGGTATTATCTGAATGACAGTGTCCAAATTGTGGCAGTGTTGTGTCCATACACTCTTGAGATACCATTGTAACTTCCTCATATGCAGTTTGGCATTGGGAAGCACCAGAATACAAGATGCCATGAACCCCAAGGCTTGAAGGACTGTCCTTGCAGTCAGCCTGGACAGGTGAGACAATTGTTGGAAGTAAAGGGAAAGATTTCTTTGCTTGTCCGGGGTCAAAAACGCCATCTGAGAGGCTGTATTCAGTCTCACACCCAGAAAGCACATGTCCTGAGAGGGTACTAGACTGGACTTTATTTTAGAGGGTACTAGACTGGACTTTATTTCGTTCACAGAATACCCTAGGCACCTTAACACTGCCATAACATACTGAAGATGGTGAAGTAGCTTGTCTTTGTCTTGAGCAAGAATCAGGCAATCGTCCAAATAAGGATAAAATTTGTATTCCTCTTAACCTGAAGAAGGCTATCACCGGAGCCAGAACCTTTGTGAATACCCTGGGCACAGTAGATAAGCCAAAGGGCAATGCAGAGAACTGATAATGTAAAGTCCCAGCCCGAAAACGCAGGAATCTCCTGCAGCTTGGCCTGATAGGAATATGAAGATAAGCCTCCTTGAGATCCAGAGTAACCATCCAGTGATCTCTGCCTAGCATAGGTAGAAGTTGTTGCAAAGTCAACATTTTGAATTTTGGAATGTCCAGGAATGTGTTGAAAATAGACAAATCCAGAATTGGCCTCCAAGTGTCTCCCTTCTTTGGTACAAGAAACAGGCAAGAATAAAATCCTAGGCCCACCTCTAATGGAGGAACCTGCTGGATAGCTCCCATTTGAAGAAGTAAAGAAATCTGTTTGTGAGCCTCTGCCTTTTGCTGAGGAGGAACGTCTGGCATGCCTTTGAAAGGGGGCAATGTGTGGAAATAAAACTTGTAGCCTCGGTTTATAATGTCCAACACCCATTTGTCCTGGGTGACTAAAAGCCAATTTTGCCTGAAAAGTGCCAACTTTCCCTAGAGGAGCTGCCAGACAAGAAGGATCGGGCAGCTGAAAATGCAGGTCATTGGGTCTGTTTACGAAAGGACTGGCCCCTGCCCTCACCAGCAGACTGTGCAGGGGAACTCCACGTCCTAGGCCTAAAAGATCCCTGTGCATGAGCTCTGCCCCTACCATGTCTAGATCTGCCCCTAGACTGTAAATCAGAAGAAGGGTAAGCCCATCCCTTAGTAGGCCAATTTCTGCTAAACTTAGGGGGCTGCACTTGTAAGAAATCTTTAACAGTCTGCATAGACTTAGCTTTGTCCTCCATTTTCTTCAAGACTGACTCCACAGGAGAACCAAACAAATCTTCAGACTGAAGGGGAGCATCCAAAATTCGAGCTTCAACATGCTCTGACAAGTTCTGATCCTTAAGCCAAGCGTGCCTACGAATAACAGATCCAGTGGCAGCCACCCTAGAAGAGGCCTGCAAAGCATCAAAACCACACTGCAAAGAATGCTTACCCACCTGATCAGAGACATGAACCAAATCCTGTAATTCTTTACACTCTATGCCCTCTGCTAAAGCATCCACCTTAGATTTCAATTGACTAAGAAGAAAATTCTGGTATTTCAGCATATGAAACTGGCAATTTAAAGCCCTCATTGCAAGAGTGGAAGAGGTATACACTTTTTTACCCCACCTATCCAGAGCTCTAGAGTCCTTATCCATAGGAACTGGATTCTTTACAACAGAAGCCCTGACACCCTTAGGTCCCTGGCTAATAGTTTCAGGGTCCGCCCTAGGGCTCTTATACAAATATTTATGAGCCTCTGGCACCCTGTAATACCTGTCTGGCTTAACCGGGACAGGAGGTAAAGAGTCTGGATTAAGTGAAGCCTCAGAGAAAACATACTGCACAACATCTAAAACCGGAGGTATAGCCAAGGGCCTATGTTGTGGTAAAAACAAGAATTCCCTAAGCCTCTTTCGGGAATCTGAGAAATCCTGACCTTCCCATTTAAAATGCTCCCTCATCGAATGCAGGGTTTCTGAAAAAGAAAAATCCTGAATGTCTTCAGCCGAAGACTCTGAATAATCTGAAGAATGTTCCAATCCTTCCACTTCTGGCTCCACCCTAGGCCTCTTATCTGGAGGGGGCATAGAACCTCTAATCAAGGTAATTAAATCTTCTGCCATTTTAAGCATGTGTTTTTTAGGCACAGAACCTGCAGAACTAGGACTGACGCCAGAGGAAGACAAACCAGGCCTGGCCTTTGAAGGTACCTTAGAGACAGAGGGAGAAGGCCTAACCACCTTATGCAAAGAAGGAAGCACAGCAACCTGAGAGGCCCCCTCAGCCTGACCTGAATCCTGAGAGGCCACATCTTGCAAAACTAAAGGTTCCCCCTGAGACTCAACTGAAACCTCGGCCGGATCCACAGACTCCACCGTGGTTTCTAAAGAACCGGCGTCCGGAACGGACGACTCATCCTGCCTAGATTTCAAAGGTTTCTCCTTACGCTTCTTCGCGGTAGCGGGCGTCGGAGGATCCGACGGCATATTATAATTACACCGCTTACCAAAGACAAGCCTAGTACAATCTAGCCTACGCTTAATAGTGCGCTTATTAAATTTAGCAAAAAAGCGACACCCGACTACGTCGTGCTCAGGCCCCAAACAAGGAATACAAAGAGAGTGGTAATCCCTATGAGG
This sequence comes from Protopterus annectens, assembly GCF_019279795.1. Lineage (NCBI taxonomy): Eukaryota > Metazoa > Chordata > Ceratodontiformes > Protopteridae > Protopterus > Protopterus annectens. The sequence continues at coordinate 638,373,135 of NC_056745.1, forward strand.
TATCTGTTTCCCACAAGAAATACAATTATTCACTTTTTCTGACATCCGGATTTAACTGAGGCAAGAAAAGACAAAAATATTCCCCAACGGGGTACTTAGCCCAACTTGGTCTTCGGTCTGAAACTCAGAATACGAAAATTTCAGGACGCCGAACGGCACTTGCAAACGCTGCTTCTGCTTTGGACCATGCGGCAAGAAAGACTGAGGATATGACGTCGGTCATGCGCTTTAGTACCACGGCGTACTGACGTCAGATCTAAGCGCCATGACCGACGCCAGCCTAACACTTTGGTATTCAGGCCGACCGAGGACAGCGGACTACCCACAGGTTATGACTGCAGCAATGTGAGATGAAGAACATCTGCCCAGTTCTCCAGCAAGTTCTAAGACCAGTTCAGTTAAAGGAGCATGCTCAGTACATCAGCAAAACCGAAGTCCAGCTTTATTATTAACTGTCACAATTGTGGTGCAAATCATGAGTCCAAAAGAGAGAAATGCTTAACATTTGGTCAGCAATGTCACAAGTGTAAAAAATAGAACCATTTCCAAAAAGTTTGTAAAACAAGTAAACCTCACGCAGTTATAAAGGTCACACACAAAAAAGCAGGTTTATCAAGTAGAGGTGCAGCAGTAAGCTTTCTATGCAGATGGTGTTATCAGTAATCGGTGAAAGATTGATGCAGTGAATTTACTGGCAAAAAGTAAAGTGTTCTGTACTGTCCGGATCAATGGTAAATCTACAGCGCTTAAAGTAGACACTGGTTCAAACTGTAATGTTATATCAGCAGACACATTTGCTAAAGTGCGAACTAATGAGCAACTCAATGTGGCCAGTACTGCAAAACTTGATGCTTATGGAGTTGAAGAAATTCAAATTGAAGACTCAGTGATGCTTCCATGTTATTTGGTCAAGTACTACTACAACTGGTTATTCTATATAGGCAGAAGACCAGCGCAGTCTTTACTGGGTCTCAAAGACAGTTTGAGAATGAATCTGCTTTCTTTTACCAAAAGTTCATCATCTAAGTGCATCTCCTACCTCTTATTCTTCTGAAGCTATTTTCTCAGAGTATGCTGATGTTTTCGATGACAGGTTGGGCAAACATCCAGTTGTGTATTCAAGACCAGCAAGAAGAGTTCTGATAGCTAAGCAGGACTAAGTTAATGCTCAGTTGGATAAAATGTTGCAGCAAGGTGTAATTTGTCCATTTACAGAACCAACTGAACAAGTATCGTCTATGGTAGGAGCTCACAAAAAAGGCTCAGATGAAATCAGACTATGCACTGACCCAAGAGATTTGAACAAAGCATTGAAAAGACCATATCATCCGATGTGCACAGTCGAAGAGGTTGCAGCCCTAATACCATATGCCACTGTTTTTTTTCTGTCCTGGATGCAGAGAGTTCATTTTGCCAAGTGATGCTTGATCACAAATCCTCATCACTAACCACTTTTGGTACTCCATTTGGCAGATACAGATTTCCAAGGATGCCATTTGGAATAAATTCTGCAAGTGAAGTCTTTCAGCGTGCAATGGAGCAAATTATTTTGGGTTATCCTTGTGCCATAATAGTAGATGATTTATTCGTTGGAGGCAATGGTGAGGCAGACCATGACAGAAAGCTCTAGACAGAGGATGTGAAGTCACCTTGAACCTCAATCCTCTTAAGTGCAAATTCAGACTTCCAGAAGTTACATATGCAGGTCATTTATCAGTACTGGCTTAAGACCAGACTCAACTAAGCAAGCTTGAGATGTTAGCACCAGACAATGTTCAAGCTCTACAGCGTTTCTTAGGCATGGTCAACTATTTAGGCAAATTTATACCAGACTTCAGTGAGTTCACAACACCTTTAAGATAGCTAAAGCACAAAAATGTTGCATGGTCATGGTTAGAACAGCACTAGAAGGTGATTGAAGACCTCAAGCAGAAAAATGCCACCCCACCTACATTAAGATACTATTATGTGAACATAACAGTTGCTCTTTCCTGTGATGCTAGAAAATTTGTCTTGGCAGAGTTGTACTTCAAGAGGGCAGACCAGTAGCCTATGCATCTAGAACACTTACCCAAACTGAGATGCAGTATGCTCAAATTGATAAAGAACTTTTGGCAATAGTATTTGCATGTTCCAAGTTTCATGATTATATTTATGGTTGAGCTATTCAGATTGAAACAGACCACCAACCTCTAGTTACTACTCTAAGCAAGCCTATGCTTTATAAATTGGACTTTATAAGTCCAGCTCCAGCAAGATTACAAAGAATGATGCTCAAACTGCAAAAGTACAACTTCAAAATGGTCTATACAAAAGGTAAATTACTCTATCTGGCTGACACCTTATCCAGATCACCCAGGAATACAATGGAACAGCTTGATGAAGAGAATTTTGACTATGACGTGATGGCAGTACGTCATTTTTTTTATCACTAGGCTTGATGCGTTGACAGATCACACAAAGACTGATCCAATTTTGCAAAAGCTCAATCACTACATCAATGCTGGATGGCCGTCAAAGCAATCTAGTATACCACCTAAAGTGCAAACCTATTTCCTTTACAGAGATGAAATGTCTGATGGAAAATGACATTATTTTCCAGGGTCTTAAAATTGTTGTTCCTGCTTCCTTACAACATGAGTACATCTAGATTTTGCATCATGGTCAGCCAAGTATCGCATCCACCAACAGGTGAGCAAGAGGATTAGTATTTTGGCCTTCATTACTGAAAGACATTGATGCAGTACTTTTTTCTTGTTCAATATGCAATTGTACTACTCTGCATTTCCAAAGAGAACAACTTCAGCTAAATCCAGTTCCTGAACTACCTTGGTCGACAGTAGCCACTGATATCTTTGAATGGAACAATCAACACTACTTTGAATCGGTAGAATCTACTACTACTAATCAAGCTGAAACATCACTTCTCAGTCCATGGTAGTCCACAGAAAGTTATTTCTGACAATGGTACTCAATTTACTAGTCAGTTGTTTCAGAAATTTGCAAGAGAATGGGACTTTGTACATGTTACTAGCAGTCCTGAATATCCACAATCAAATGGTCTAGCTGAACATGCAGCACAGAGTGCAAAGCAATTACCTGAAAGGTGAAACAGTGACAATACTGATGTTATTTTTAATTTGTTTAATCTCAGAAACATACCCCATGACAATATTCTTGGGCTCACCTGCTCAAAGACTTCTTTCCAGGCAAACCAGAGCTACGCTACCTATTAGTTCCAGTTTATTGAGACCTAAAGCTAATAAGACCATCAAGGCTCAATTATTCAAGAAGCGTTCCATCTCAAAAGTCCACTTATGATAAGTCGAGGAGATTTCTTTGTCTGTAGAGGGAAGGAGAGACAGTGAGAATACAAAAGGAGAAAGGTTTCAACCAGATTGGTTAAGTTACAGGCATATGTCCCGAGCTGAGATCCTACCTTGTTGAATCTGAGGGTATGGAGTACAGGAGAAACTGAAGGCATCTTCTTCCTGTACCAGAATCATCATCACAACATTGTTACAATGACTTAGACTCTAGATCTCAGACTGAACCAAATGTTATTTCCATTCCAGTGTGTGCTCCTACCTCCAATTCCATTCCTGAATATGTTCCAAATAATTCTAACATAGAACATTTTACAGAGACAGCTCCAGCTGCTAAGCCCAATTCTCAGTTTTATGTCACATGATATTGATGAGTATCCAGGTCCGTGTGAAATATGCAGCAACATGGACTTCTGTGTGTGTGTGTGTGTGTGTGTGTGTGTGTGTGTGTGTGTGTGTGTGTGTGTGTGTGTGTGTATATATATGTATATATATATATATATATATATATGTATATATATATATATATATACACACACACACAAACACACACACACATACATACATACATACACCTTATTTTGTGTACATGCATGATTGAGAACTGTCTGATATTTGCATGCCAAACAGATTCATAACATTGCATGTTTAAGTTTTTCAAGAGGGAGGATGTAGATCAGAGTGCACGTGTTGAGTCTTTAAGAAGCATATCAATGACTGAGTGTGCACGTATAAATGTCAAGCACGTGCCATTCCTAGTGCCATTTTGAGAGTGCAGCCAGAGAGTAAGCATGCATGGTTACAGCAGTTAGTTTGTATATAAGTTACTTAATTTAAAGTGAGTTAACTTCTATCATGATAAGTTTGTATAAAAATAAAGCTGTTTGAACAGAACCCACAAAGACTCTACTATTGTGTCCAAAGTAGGAGAGAGACAGCACAGATGCCACAACACATTCCTCAGGGCATCGACAACAGGCTGAGGTACTATGGTATTAAACAGAGTGAAGAAAAGTAGAGGTACTGCAGCAAATTATGTGGCAAATGGATGTTTAAATACAACACGCATGGAGGTACAATGTGGCAAACAGTTAAGAAATGTCACAAAATACTATAACAGAAAAAGGTACAATATTTTAGAGTACCTAAATAATCAACCACAATTAAGAAATACATAGCAGGATACAATAGTAGTGATGCTAAATCCAACATCAATAGGAGACAAATGGTGAGGCAAACTACAGTCAGACACTGTGGTGTATAATCCAGGGAAAAAGAAGATAGTTTTTCTAGAAAGTTTTAAAGATTAGGACAGTTAGAAAGGCAAGTACTTGATACTGTAGTATCTACTACAGTACTGGGTTGCATATTCCACACACCCACTGTGCTAATCTCAGCACTTCCCAAATAGAGCAAAAGACTGTTTTCCAACTCAAACCCAGTAGCAAGAGTTCAAGTGAGATTTGCCGTGTTGCAGCTTAGCACAACAGAAACTAAAGCACTTCAAGCTTAAAGCAGAAAAATAGGTCAATTCAAGTTAACACTGCTAAGTAATTAACACTAATTCCAGCTCAGAAATAACTGCAGTACCCTTTCATTCACCAAAAGGAAACCATCTAGATCAATTTCAGATACGGAAATGACCACAGCACAAAACCTAATATATGAAAAGTAAAAGTCACTTCCCAACCAGTACGGACTATTTTTCTAAATTCAAATACAGTAGCAAACAGAAATCTCTCACTCCTTCCCTTATAACTGCAACCAATATAACCACTGAAAATACAATTTCTATCATAATATTCCATAAAAAGTGCCCATTATTATCAACTGGAATTGTCACCCGCAGGACAAGTACAAGAGCACAGCACAAAACACATTTATTTAACATGATATAGGGAAATAAACAGGAATAATATAATTTAAGCTGAAAGCTTTCTCACCAAGAAAAGACAAAAATGGAGCAAGGCTGATTTAAAGTGGAAGCGAACATGTGAACCAGAACAGTTACAAAGCTTATTTTAATAGAGAAAACTGGAATGTAATGGCATAGGTAGTACAGTCAGTGACAGAAGGAAGACGGACAATGATAAACTAGATAACACAGATAATAAAACACTAAAAAAACACTGAAAAAAGAAAAGTAGTCTGTTTTTTTTACTCACATCAAAAGAGATCCGGAGACTGGTCCTTGTGAGCATAGAGTTGTGGGGAAAGGGGAGGGGCCACATGATCTTGAAAAGTTTCTATTGCCACTTAAGTCCTGTTGGTCTTGGTCTCAAAGGTAATGAAAACTGAACTCCAGTCCCAGATTTGGCACTCACTTGGCAGAAAAAAAAACTCTGTGAACAAAGCTGAGTTGCTGAAAGGTGCATACAAAGGAAAGGAACTAAGCAGGAATCATAGGAAATTCAAGACTACTGTGTCTTGGGACCATTTTACCTTGCTAGTTCCATCCTAGACTCTACCTTATCCACTCAAGGACGGCTAGGCCAGTCAAGCCAGGGATGAATTTATGAATATTCATCGAACTACCTGGGTCCAATTTGAAGGAAGATACTGCATCACCTTGCTTTATCTGTAGGACAGTGTCTATTCTAGAGATGATGGAGACACTTAGGAACGAACCTCTCTCTCCACACTGTTTTACTGAAATAAATTTAGATTGGTATTTGTAGAACTATTTGAATTGTGAAGGTACAAAAGATCCAAGACCACTAGGTCCCTGACTGCTTGGAAGGCAAAATACAAGTCTCCCTAAGGAGGCTGTAAAACACTGAAAAACAGTCCTTGTTTTTTCCTGCAGCTTAGGATTCTAAGCTCCAGGATTATCTTTGCTAGGAGCTTCTGGGGACATCCCAACTATTTGATATGTCTGGTGAGGCAGAACTCAAAAGGGGTGCTGTATGCTATTAACTGGTCTGAGCAGTGCCGAATACAACAGTACGATAACATCTTTAGATCTGGATGATATTCCTTTGGCACCAGAGAAAACAGGCAGAAAAGAAGGATTAGTGCAGAGTGAAACCACATATTTATGAAACACCAGGAAAGGAGTAGAATCAAGAGGTTGTAACTCTGAAACTCATCCAGCCAAGGTAACAGCCATCAAAAACAAAATCTTCCAAGAGAACAACTTCAAGTCTGAAGAAGCAGAAGATTCAAAAGGAGGGAATACAAGGACTTGCAACACGAAAGGCAAATCCCAGGCAGGAAACAGATTTCAAATGAGACTGCGCAACAAAAATGTACCATTGAGAAAAGCTTTCGAAATTTTTAAAGCAGCCAAGGGAACATTATCCCTACCAATTAGAAATAGCTGACAGTTGTAACCCTGATCATAGAAAAACTAGAGGCTGAATTAAACAACTCAGCAAAGAAAGTCTAGAACACACTTGAATGGAGTGGAAGAGGGATCGAAACCTCAAGATTCTGCCCACAATGAAACATTCCCATTTACTAGAATACAACTTCCTAGTAAACAGCTTTTGGGATGAGGACAATATATACACAACAATATCAGTTTGGGAATCCTGGTCATCAAGAGACCTGGAGAAACCATGCAGTTAGCTTGTTAGCTTGAAGGACTGCAGATTGGAAGGTTCTAGACTGGCTGGATGAAATACAAGATCCCGAGTGGGATCCAGAACCCAAGGAGGGTATTGTAGAAGAGACCACAGAAAGGGCAACCACACGTGACAAGGCCAGAAGGCAACTGTCAATCTGCACTAGGCTAACTTCAGCAGAAATTTGACAATCAAAGGACCTAGGGAATAACTGTACAGAAGGCTCAGGGCCATACGTACAGAAGAGCATCTCTTAGTGACTGCCCCTGAGAAGGGTCTGAGGCATAATAGCCATTGCACTTGGTGCTGGAAGGGGAGGCAAAGAGATCACAACAAGTAGCGCCTCAGCAACAGAAGATCAGAGCTGCCACTCTGATTCAGAGATCATTCGTAAGGAAGAAGAATGTTCCTTCTCAAGCTGTTGGCCAGAATGTTAGACATCCCTAGGATGTGCTTTGAAACCAGAAACTATTCAGATGAGCTTATCTACTGCCAAACCCTCATGGCCGCCTGACAGAGAGGATAAGAACGTATTCCTCCATGCTTGGTGAGATACTAGACAACAGTATTGTACATATGTATCAAGATCACACTGCTGGTGAAAACATCCTGAAAGGCCTGCAATGAAAGCAGGGCATTGATGTGAATTTTGGCCTCTGAAGAAGACCATGACCCTTGAACCGTCCTCCCTTCAAAATACCCTTCTGACTGAAGAAAGGAAATATCTGTGGTGACTGAGATCACAGGAAGGGGAAGAATGAATGGTCTCCCATTGGTCACTACAGGAGAATGTAACCACCACCAAATATGATCATGACCACCTTTTTCTCTTTCTTGATATGATGTAATGTCAAACAAATCCAATCATCTTTCCTCAGCAGAGGTAGAATGGACTGCACCATGACCATCCAGAACTTGGTCTGCTTCACGAATGGATTCAATATGCTTAAATCCAAAATATGCTTAAGGTCCTTGTTCTTCTTTGGTAACAAAAAGACTTGAGTAGATCCTGGATCCTCGTTGCTCGGTTGGGACCCTTTGGATGAGCTGATTTGCTAGCAGCTTCTGAGTCTCTAACACTGCCTGCAGTCTTTGACAGGGTGGAACGTATGGGAGAGGTTTGTGATGGAACTTTGGAATTTTTAAAAAGGGAATGGTATAACCCTAGTGTATGACTATGAACACCCACACTTCTCAGGCAATAGCCTCCCAAGCTTCTGCGAGAAGAGCCATCCAACCACTGACTGCCTCCAGAGCAGCACAGTTGGGCAACCCTTCAGGATTGCTGAAAGGGGCTGCTGGAGAAGGCTCTACAGAAGACCTGATTTTGTGGACCACCCTTGCCCAGTGGGCGGCACCCATTACAGCCTTCCTGGCCACAGGCAGAACCCAGGAGTATCATGGAAAAGACTGCTGAGACTTTCTTAAAAAAAAAAAAAAGAGAGAGAGACGTTTGCCCCCCTTTTGATTGCTTGAGAAAGTTTTTCGAGGGGTAGCGCAATACACTACGCACAGAGGACAGGATTTTTCCTTCTTGTTTGCTCAGGCCCCAACAAGGAATAGCCATTGAAAGGATGCCTTGAAGCAATCCAAAAAGTTGCAGGGGCACATCCAAGCATATGGTCACATGGCAATGCCAGTTCCAGCTGCTCTGGATGCTCCATCAGTCTGCATTCAAAATGAGCATCATGGAAACTATGGCAATAAACAGCAGAATAGACAGTTCCAGTGTTTCCTGAACCTCTGGAGACAGTTGCATCTTAACATTCTTTGACACCTCAGTATTTTAGTGGCCTCAGAGCAAATGTCGCTAATGCATAACACAACTGTCCTAGACTGTCCAAAGTCTGAGACTCTGTTTGGGGGATGGACTGAGAAACTCTCCTCAGAGATTTCCTTCTTGGAGGAGACCATCACTATGATCGCATGCAGAGCCAGATCCTTACTCAAAAGTAGCCAATCCTTGGGAAATTCAAGAATTTTGTTAGGCTTTAAAGGAATACACTCCATCATGGAGGGTTCCCTCCACACCCTCTGAGACACAAGGTTTGTGTGTGTGTCTGGAGGGGCAACTACCCAAGGAGCGGATGGGCCCATGCTGAAGGCCTACAAAAATACTGAATCTTCTGGACAGGGTCTTCAGTGGTCCAGCCTTCACTTTGGTGAAGAAGCTCCAAGAGATAACCAAAGGAGAATCTAACCCAAGGGTGGGAATACAGCAGGGCCAAAGGGCCTCAAATTCACAGGGGCCAAGGGAGGAGCCAGTGAGATACAGCCAAAATTCTGGGAAGTGGTCCCAGACCTGAACGGATAAGACATCATTGTAATTGGGTCTGCAAAAATTACCTTATCAGCTGCTCCAAGTTTGATGCTTTGAAAACGCCCAACAACTTCAATGGCCAACCAAATGAAGCCAATGATGGGGGCTTGGATGATCACTTAAGTGACAAGGAGGGTGCCTCTTGGATTACAGCCTGAAAAACTAGAAATTGGGGCAGGAAATAACTAGCTAGAAGAAGGCCCTTAAGGACTAATTTTACCCATCTATTGTTCCCTGTCCAAGACCCAAAATCCTTACAGATGGAACAGATGGAAAACAGGTGTGAAACCCCCGTCCAGTAAATGCACTTATGTGCACATCTTGTGAGGGCAGTTTTTGCCAGCATGCAATCCACATTTTAAAACCCTTATTGATGATTAAGGCAGACCTGAAAACCAGCATACTGCACAAAAGAAAACACTGTACTACCAAATATAATGAGAACCAACTACAATAAACAAACTCAAGAAGGTGGGAAAAGCCATCTATTAACTACGCACACGCACACATGATAACAACAAACCAAAGTCTAAACCTACTTAACCACCTACACTAAACCTATCCTAAACACAACTAACTATAGACGGTAAGGGAGAAACCACTAAATACAAAAACACAAAGTACCAAAAGGATACATTTTCTGAAAGCCATGAATCAAGCTGCTACCAGGAATGGTGGCAAGCTTGATCTGGTGTGTCTGTTGAGGAGTGGGGACTGTGGGAAGGAGAATCAGAGCCCACAGAGGTAAAGTCTGGAGGGATTTGGTCGGCCAGCTAAATACTAACTCTGACACCAGGCAAGAACTTTTGACAGAAGTTAGAGGATGTTCTATTTAAACCATGACAAAATACACTATTCAAACTCCTGAAAGAGACATATTCACTCTAATATTTTTTTTACCAGAGGACATGGAAGATTTGGAAAATACAAACATCAGGAAATGGACAAGTGAGAACAACAGCTCAAGGCAACGTATGCAGCAGAAATCCTTTTCAGAAAAAGATGCGTTTATCATGTTGCCGTTTTTTTCTGCCACAAAGCTAAAAGTAACAGGATAAACAGATTATATGTAAATTAATAATGAGCATTAGATGGAAATACACAAAGGAACCATTACTACAGAAGAATGAGCTCAAAATCACTCTGTGTCATATGGTGCAATTCATGAGGATTACATTCTACCTCAGCTGTGCATGAGTAAATGAACACTGAGTTTTCACTTGTCACAAAGTCAAAAAACAAAAAGAGGGTGAAAGGTTCCACAACACAATTAACTCGTACATATTCTACTTGAACTTAAATGAGGGTAAGAGTAACATACTTCAGCTCTTTTTCAATCTGCTGCTGCTCCCTTCTTAATCTGCCCAACTCTCTTTTCTTAGCTCTAACTTCATCTTCGGCTGCCTCTGACTGTCCTTTCTGGTTCTCCATATTTGTGGTCTTACTATCCAGATCACTGGCTAGAGAGTGAATTTTCATTTCATTGTGGAACAGCTGGAAAAGATGCAGCTGGATCTGGTTTTCTTGCAGTTCTTCTACTAAAGCTTGGTATTGCTCTGCCTACAGAAAAATCAATAATCAAAAATCAGGACAATCCTCCTTTGTCACAATGTCCTTCATTTTAACAGTGTAAATCCTATTCCGCCAAATAATACTTCAAAAGGGGCAACCAAGAAAGAAAACATTTACAATATAAACACAGATCAAACTAAATGATTTTTTTTTTCTCAGCCAAATCAATCTAAGCTAAATATTTAGGAGGAAAATGCAGAACCTGCAGAAAAAAAACAGGTCATGTACTCTCCATAATGTTCCATCTGTGTTGTCCACTTTCATTCTTCCTCATCTGATGGGTTTGGATCCGATCCCTTGGATCAGACTCGGCTGTTGCTAAATCTCGTGTTAACCAAGAACTCAAACTTCTCCCTTACCCACAATGCACCAACCCCAATTACCTCTCATCTTTTTTGCTGACTTTAGTAGAAAAGGCATATTCGTATTCAGAAATGGAGAAGACTATACCTGGAGTTAAATATAAAGGACAGTTATATCTTGTAACCACTCATTTTTCCGGAAGTTTCAAAGATGGGGGTTGTAGGGATGGGAGTTGAGGAAGAATAAAAATGGACAACACAGATGGAATATTTTGATGAGTACATAACTTCTTTATTTGATGTTGTCAATTTTCATTCTATCCTCAGCTGATGAGACAGAGTCCCCAGCTACCTAAAATCCAAGGCGGACTCAAGGAAGGATATTCCTGAGCATCACTGAGCCAAATGATGCTCTACCTCTGGAGACCAGATCCAATTTGCAATGAGTAACAAAGGTATGGGGAGTAGCCCATGTTGCTGTTGCACATATATCTTCCATGGACATTAAAGGCTGAAACACTGGGGAAGTAGCCATAGGCTTGTAACGGTTTTGGTAAAGTGATGTCCAATTTGTATAAACAAATGAAATACAGTCGGTTAGTCACTGAGATAAAGTGACTGGCAACGTTTTTTCCCAATTTAATTTCTGTGAATGAAACAACCGGTCAGATTTTCTGATGTCTTTTGTTCTATGTATGTATAAACAATTGTCTGTGGATATCCAATAAATGTTAATATGTATTCAGATTGATTATTATATTCTGACATCACCTCAGAGGGAAAGGAAGCATTAGTCCGCAGTCTAACTCTATCCTTGTGAAAAATCAAGTACAACGGTTTAGAGGACAAGGCTTAAATCTCAGAAATTCGTCTGGCAGAGGTAATGGGCACCAGACAATTGGTCTTCCAGGAAAGAAAAGATATTTAAGGTCACATGTAGCTGCTGGTTCGAAGGGAGATTTAGTAAGAGTCTGCAATACCAGATTCAGGTCTCATGGAGGAGTATGATAGCTAAAAGGGGGTCTTAGATGACAAGTGCCTTTCAAGAAGGTTTTGCTTAATCTGTGAGAGGCAACAGAGGAACTATCAAAACTAACATGAAAATTTGATATGGCTGCTAACTGAATTTTAATGGTAGATGATCTAGCTCCTCCTTTCAAAAGATGGGACAAAAATTCAAGAATGCTGTGTATGGGGGCTGAAAAGGGTTCAGTATTATTTAGGCGCGCCCAGTGAACAAACCTCTTCCATTTGCTGGAATAGAGCTTTCTGGTAGAAGGCTTATGGGAAGTATTTGATGAACAGGTGAAGACAGCATAGGCTGTCCGGCTATTAGTGGAACTGGAGAAGCCAGGCAGTCAGCTTGAGGTTGGTAATGTTTGGATGAATCATGCCTGTTGGGTGAGACAGGAGGTCTGGATTTAGATCCACAATCCCGCTTGGTAAAGCAAGTGAGGCAGAAAAAATGGGAAATAAATTTGTTGAGGCTAGTAAGGTGCAATTATGATGACTCTGCTCTTCAACATGGCAGCTTTCTGAAGGAACTTCAGAATTACCGGTATGGGTAAAAAATGTAAAGTACACCAGGGGGCCAATCGTGAACTAGAGAACCCCTCGGTGATCCCTCTGTGGGGTGATTAGGGCAAAGTATCTGCTGCATTTGTTGTTTAGAGGAGAGGCAGAAAGATTGCAGCAAGTCTGGCCCCAATGATAGAAAATTATTTCCGTCGCATTCTTGCTGAGGGACCATTTGTGCTGAAGAAGATTGCACCTGCTCAGTTTGTCTGTTATCAGACTGGATTTCCCTGGAATATGCATTGCTATGAGACAGCAGTTGGAGGAGATTGCCCATTGCCACATTCTGAGAGCTTCTCAACTCAAGGGATAAGATCTGGTCCCTCCTTGCTTGCTGAAGTACCAAACTACTGACATATTGTCCATTTGAATTGCAACAGTACCCAAAGGGAGAACATTTTGGAAGGCCTTCAATGCCAAAAGGACTGCTCTCATCTCTAGGACACTGATGTGCAAGTTGGCCTCATTGGAGGACCAAGTTCCTTGGACTGTTCCAGCCCAGAAAATGCCACCCCACCCTAGCTGGGAAGCATCCACGGTCACTATGTCCTTGGGCTGAGGGGGAATAAACGGATGGCTCTGTAGAACCTGATCTGATTGAATCCACCACCTGAGATCTGTTTTGCATGTTTGAATGATTCAAATCTGATAAGACTTAGGTTGGTAAAGTATTGACCCTTCTGTGGCTAGCATCCACTGAAGAACTGCCATGCAAAATCTGGATAAAGATACTAATGTTACTGCTGCCACCATGAAACACAGAGCTTAAAGGACCAGATGGGCTGAAATCTTGGTACTACAGATTATCTTTCTGAACTGTGATTGTATGGTATGAACCCCTGACGGAGGTAATGTAGCTATGGTTGATTTTGTGTTGAGTACCACTCCTATGAATTCTAGACTCTGACTTTGTTTTAGTTGAGACTTTTCATAGTTTACACTTATCCCCAAAAGAGGGCAAGTCTGGAGACCCTGATCTTTTGCCCTAATCAGCTGATGCCTAGTTGGAGTGGAAATTAGCCAGTCATCTAGATATGGAAACACCCGGAATCCTTACAGTCTCAAGTGAGCTGCTACTACTGCCATGCACTTGGTAAACACCCTGGTGGCTGTGGTGAGTCCAAAGGGCAGAACTCTGAACTGGTAATGACTGGCTCCCAGCTGGAAGCTTAAATACCTTCTGGATCACCTGTTCATCTTTATATGATACTACACATCCTAAGGTCTATTTAACACATCCAGTCGCCCTTGCCAGGAAATGGGAGAATAGACTAAACCTTGACCATCCAAAACTTTGTTCATTGCACTGACTTGTTTAAATTGGTCAGATCCAAAATTGGTCTCCAGTCCCCTGTTTTTTTTGGCAATAAAAAAAACCCTGAGTAAGTTCTAGATTCTATCTGGTCTGGTGGGACCTCTTGGATGACTCTTTTCTAGCAGTGTCTGAATTTGAACTGATGCTTATTCCCTCTGACTGGGTGGAACATCAGGGATTTTTCTTGAGTTTGGAGGAGGAAGAGAAAAGGGAATTATATAACCTCTGGAAATAATGTTCTGCACCCAAGAATCTAGTCTAGCCAGGCTGTCTGGTGTAGGGATAAATTTCCCCTAACTGCTTCCAGAGGAGGGCACTCAGGTCTCCTTTCAGGAGCGCTGGTAAGGTCCGTCAAAGGAGTATTCTCTTGACCCTTGGGTTTGCCAGCCACCACTACCATATGGGGATTGTCGTCCATTAGAGTTCCCTCCACTGTCTCTGGGGGAACCTCCTCCACATGTGTCTTGGAATAGACCCTGAGACATCTTGAACCACATTTTCTGACTGCCCCACTGATTCCTGGAAAGGGACCCTTGAGGGATCAAAAAACATACGCCCATGGCAGACAGGGTCTTTCAATCCTCTTCACACCTGGATAGTGCGTCTTTCACCCTGGAACCAAACAAAGACATGCTGTCAAATGGAGCATTGATGAACAAAGACTGGAAAGGCTCCACAAAATCACACAAGTGCATCCAGGGATGCCTCCTAATGGAAATGCCTGAACCTGTTGCCCTTGAGGTTCCTTCTGCTACATGCAAAAATCAACCTCATGGAGGAATTAGAAATTAACTGCAAAGTAGCCACCTGAGAAGCCACAGATGACTGAACTTCTTCAGAAACAGCTCCTGAAAGGGTATTTGACAACTCCTTAATCAAATCCCTTGGACATCTTGTAAAGTGTGCCAAATATTTCAGAGACCTTAAAGCAAAGGTCACTGAAGTATACACATTTCCCAAACTTGTACATTGCCCACAACTCCCTGTTGGGGGGGATGGACAATGGAACTCTCCTAGGCAAGTTCCTTTTTGGTGGTCATCACTACAACAATGGAATCAATGGGCACCCTCTTTTCCCCAAAACTGCTTGCCCGTAGGTGGTGCCATAATCTTATCTGGTTTCCGAGGCATAGGTTCAGTGGTGTCAGGTTCCTTCGATGCCTGCCAAGAGATCAACTCAATGAGCTCATCGGTGGGTGGAGTCACCCAGGAGGTAGATGGGGCAGTACCGAAGGCCTCCAGGAATATGGACCCGAATAGTTGCTGGGCATCCAGCCACCTCTCTGCTTAAGGATTACAAGTATGTCTCCAAATGAGACATCTTCAGGAAGTGACCATGGGGACTCTTCACCTTCATTGAAATCTGTATCTTCTGTAATGGACTTCTCTGGTGAGTCTAGGTGCTTCCTCTTGCACGTCTTCTTCTTCTTAGGGCCCTCCACCATGGGATGACCTGGAGAGGTATTTGAAGAAGAAATCAAGATTTCCTGTGGGAATCCTGAGGTCTTGGTAGTGGCTGTCCATGTGGAAAGACATCAGGGTTGAAGATCTAGGATCCGAGGGGGGTTGGAGCTGTACATTTTGTTGAGGCAGAGAAAACTGTCTTCACAACCTCGAAAGCAGATCGGCTAGGAGAAAGGGAAGACCTCGGATCTGAGAAGGCAAACTTCTGTACCGTGACCCATCCCCACTCCAAAGGCAAAATGCCAGAGGTGGAAGTCAGAGTCATGCTGTTCAGTGCCAAGGATCAGAGGTGCACAGACTGCTTCAAAAGCCTCGGGGGCAACTGTAACACTTCAGATCCAACAGGGAAGCTTCGGCTCAGAGAGTTCTCTGGATCCAATGGAATCTGAGCGCTCAGAGTAAGCTCAGGATCTGAGGATACAGTAATCCTTGGATCCAAGCCAGATGGTTACAGGCAGCTAGGATCCAGAAACTCAGACCACTGAAGGAGTTAGAAAAGGAAGTCGTAGTGGGGGTGCAACTGAAAGAGAGACCTCCTGACCCAGAGGGGTAGGAGCTGAAGGGACACCCATTAGACCCTGTAACTTCCTCGTCACTCTTTCCATATCTTCCTCTGTCAGACTTCTGGAAGAATGAGTGAAAAACTCCGAAGGAGACTTAGGTCTGTCCATAAATGGGGAAGATACCCAGGAGAGTACGGGATCCACTGACAATGAATAATGACTCCTTGACAAAACAATTGAAGTAGAAGTTGAAGTGCCAGCAGCAGTTGTATCCAACTTAGTGTCAGATCTGAGAAAGACGGATCAGGCAATTTTGGTCTCCTTGGATCTGAAGGAGTCTGACCAGACATTTTCAGCTTCTTTGGATCTGAGGGTGGCGTCAGATCTTTGAGAGACCTCTTCTTTAAGGAATCCGAAACAGAGGAAAAAGAATAAGGCTTCGGAGATGCAGATTTTGTTTTTGTTTTGATTTTTGGAGATCCAGTGCTCAGGCATCCCCCCTTACCCATAATCCCTTGTCTTAACTGAAATACCTCAGATCAGGTTTGCCCCCAGGAAAAAAAAAAAAAAAAAAAAAAGGCAAGTATATAGTGTCCAAGACAGAGTTACGAAAAAATTAGCTAAAAAAAAAATAGGTCTAGATAAGGAAACCTCTAGGAGCCAAGCCTAAGTCTAGGAACCACAAATACCATAAGACACATGGAAGGGGGGGTGGGGTGGGTGGGTGGAGAGTTGAGGAAGAACAGAACCAGACCACACATATCCATCATTATGGTGAGTACCTAATTTTCCTATTTGATGATGTCTTTTTTGTCTGTTCCTCAACGTATAAGACAAAGTCCCCAGCTACTTTAACACGTGGGTGGTTTATGGAAGGATATTCTGCAGCACAGCCAAACCAAAAGAAGCTCTTGATCTGGATTGTATGTCCAATTTATAATGTGAAATTAAGGTATGGACCTTAGGCCAAGTAGTTGCTGCAGAAATGTCAAGTGGCACTCTGGAAAAGAATGCTGTCGATGAAGCAACTGATCTAGTAGGGCTGGCTTTTAGTGGAACAGGCAGGGACAAGCCCATCTGCTTGCAAATATAAAAAATACACTCCGTCAATCAATGAAAGAGTGTAAATAAGAAGTTATGTACTCACCGTTCCATTTGAGTAGGTGGCTTCATATCTCTGCAACCTGTGGGTCTTGGATCAGATATCGGATCCGAGCCGGCATCTTTTAGCATAGCTATGGATCTGAGCTCCTAGCTCCTCCCCTCACCCATAATCCCCTGCCAACCTCCTATGACCTTATATGACATATAAGGCCATGTCAAACCCAGATTTGATGAATATGCTTCACCTCAAAAAATCTAGATCCCTCAGAACCACAAGGGCGGGAGACTTAAACCTTGACACGGTTATAAATAGAACGTGCTGGAGGGACAGATTCATCATCCAGAGACTCCCTATGCTGTGGAACAAAATCCCGGTACATGTGAGGCAGAGCACCTCGCTGGCCTTGTTCAAGAGGAATCTTGACCAATGGATGGGAGATCGCAGATATACCCCAGGGATTACTTCAGTGTCACTGCTTGACAGAGGCACAGAAAAATGATAGGCATAGTTTTTATTCAAACTAAAGGGGTGGCGAAAGCCACATAACTATGGGCTAGGCTTATAAATGCCCTTGGGCAGATAGCCTAGTATGAACCTATGAACCTATGAACCTATGACCTCAGATCAAGTCTGCCCCTCTATGGATACCTGAAAAGGTGTTCCAATAAGCATAATAGCTAGAACAATATAACATGACCAAGTTCTGAAGGCCAGGGGGAAGGAGGGGGGGATGGCTGCAGACAAATGAAGCCACCTACTCAGATGGAACGTTATGGTGAGTACATAACTTCTTAATCTGGAGTAGGGACTTCATTTGTCAGCAACCTGTGGGACAGAGTCCCCAGCTACCTGAATATTGGGCGGCCATCATGGAAGGATGTTCCGGAGCACTGCGGAGCCAAAGGATGCTCTCCCTCTAGAAATTACATCCAGTTTGTAGTGGTTAATAAAGGTATAAGATGAGGCCCAAGTAGCTGCCGACCAAATATCGTCCAATGGCACTCTAGATTTAAAAGCAGCAGAAGTAGAGATGGAGCGAGTGGAATGTGCACGTACTCCCTCAGGTGCGGGCCTCCCGGAAGCTTGGTAGGCCAGAAGAATACATTGAGAAATCCAACGTGACAAGGTGACCTTTGAAACGGCTTTACCTAAATTGAATTTAGCAAAGGAGACAAACAGCTGATCAGACTGTCTGTGACCAGCTGTCCTATGAATATAAAAACGCAGCTGCCTGTGTACATCTAACGAATGCAGCTTGTACTCTCCTTTATTTTGATACTTAGGGAAGAAAACCGGTAAGTTGATGGACTGATTGATATTTATTTCCAATGCCACCTTGGGAAGGAAGGAGGGATTGGTCCTGAGGTACACTCTGTCCGGATGGAAGACCAAGTAAGGAGGCTTTACGGAGAGGGCTTGGAGTTCCGAAACTCTCTTGGCTGAAGTGATGGCTACCAGGAATGCTGTTTTCCAGGACAAATATTTGAGATCGACCGATGCGGCTGGTTCAAAGGGAGAAGCGGTCAAGGCTTGAAAGACTAAAGAAAGATCCCAAGGGGGTACGGCTTCTTTGAGAAAAGTTTTGCACAATTTAGCTGACATCAAAGGACCCGTCTCATGACCCACATGGTAATGGGAGATGGCTGCCAACTGTACCTTGACTGTCAAACAACTAGCTCCTTGCTAAAAGAGTCCGGTTAGAAAATCCAGTACGGACGGTAGAGGGGCAGTGAAGGGATCCAGATTATGATGTTCCACCCAGACGGAAAAGCATCTCCATTTACTGCAGTATATTTTCCTGGTGGAAGGCTTATGTGCTGCCACCAGGATGGCTTTGACTGGTGAAGAGATACCGGGAGTCCTGACTAAGAGTGGAACTGGAGCAACCAAGCTGTGAGCTTCAGGTTGACCAGATTCGGGGTCTGTAATCCCAATAGATGGGAGATTAGATCCGGAATGGGATCCAGAATCCAAGGAGGATTCACTAGATGAGACCACAGGTAAGGGAACCAAGTTTGCCGAGGCCAGAATGGGGCAATGAGGATCATTCTGCTCCCCAACCACGAGGCTTTCTGTAAGAGCTTTAGCATCAGGGGTAGAGGAGGGTATGCATAGAGTAGACCGGGCAGCCAAGCATGCACCAGAGCGTCTCTCGGGGCTTCCCCTGGTGGGGGGATCAGAGCGAAGAAGCTGTCACATTTCGTATTTAAGGGAGAGGCAAAGAGCTCGCAGCAGGGTCGTCCCCATTTTGCGAATATCTGCTTCGCTACTAGTGGGTTGAGAGACCACTCATAGGGGGAAAGAATGGTGCGGCTGAGTTTGTCCGCCAAAATGTTGGCCCGCCCCGGAATGTGTGTTGCGATCAGAAAGCGGTTGGTGGAAATCGCCCATTCCCACACTCTCATGGCTTCTCGGCATAAGGGGTAGGATCTGGTTCCCCCGTTTGTTGATGTACCAAACAACAGACATGTTGTCTGACTGAATTGCAATCGTTCCTACGGGGAGGAGATTCTGAAGTGCCTGCAATGCCAACAGCACCGCTCTCATCTCCAGAACGTTGATATGCAAGGAAGTCTCTGTATCGTTCCACGTGCCTTGGACTGTCCTGCCCGTGTAATGCCCCCCCACCCGAGGCGAGGCGTCCGTGGTCACCGTGGCGAGAGGGGGAGGAGTGCAGAAGGGTCGACCTATATGGAGGTCTGGCGATTGAAGCCACCATAACAGGGCCCTTCTGCAAACCTTGCTGACAGAGATAGGGTGGCAGAGAGGAAGAGATTGGAAGGATCATTGCACTTGGAGGGTCCACTGCAGTACCCTCATATTTAGGCAAGCACATGGAAGCGTTATTGCAGCCGCCATGGAGCCAAGCGCCCTCAGGACCAATTTCGCCAGTGGAGCTTCCGATTGTAGGATGGCCCGCACATGCAATCTCAGATTCTGTAGTCGCTCCTAAGTCAGGAAGACTCGTAGATCCCTGGTATCTAGTCTGGCCCCTATAAACTCTATTACTTGTGTCTGAGCAAGGGAAGATTTGTCCGCATTGATTGTGATGCCTAACCAGGAGGCTAGGCGGAGAAAGTAATCTCTGGCTGAGCAGAGTAGATGCCTTGTTGGGGCGGTTAGAAGCCAGTCATCCAGGTATGGAAAGACCTGCATTCCCTGGAGTCTCAGGTGGGCCGCTATCAGTGCTAAAACTTTGGTGAACACCCTGGGGGCTGTGGTGAGGCCAAAGGGAAGGACCCTGAACTGATAATGACTGGCTCCCAGCCGGAAGTGGAGAAACCTCCTGGATCGTCTGTCCATTAGGATATGGTAGTACGCATCCTTGAGGTCTATAGAGGACATCCAATCGCTCTCCCGTAAGAGGGGGAGAATGGATTGAAGAGTGACCATTCGGAATTTTTCCTTGGTTACCGACAGGTTCAAGAGGGAAAGAGCTACAACTGGTCTCAAGTCCCCCGTCTTTTTTGGCACCAGAAAGAACCTGGAGTAAAACCCTAATCCGAGCTGGTCTTGGGGGACAGGTTGGATGGCTCTTTTTTCTAACAGCCGCTGGATTTCTGCGGCTGCAGCCTCCCTCTGATCGGGTGGAACATCGGGGAGGCTCCTGAGTTTGGGGACATGATACATTGGAATTTTGTAGCCTCTGGATATGATACGAAGCACCCAGCGGTCTGATGTGATGGACTCCCATGTCGCCAGATGCCTCGAGAAACGCCCCCCAACTGCCTCCAGAGCAGAGCAGTCGGGCAACCCATCAGGGCTGCTGCGTGGGCCGGTCAGAGAAGGATTCTCTGGACCCAAAGTTCTTCAGGGCCCCTCTGCCCCTAGGGTGGCGTCCTCCCTGTCCTCCTCTGCCACGGAAGGACTGGTTGTTCGGAGCAGGTTGGGAATGCTGCGATTTCCAGAACCACATATTCTTCTGTCCCTTTTGGTTCTTCGAGAAGGACCTAACGGTTTTGCCAAACAAGGCAGAACCATAAAAAGGGGCATTCGCAAAGGACGCCTTAAAGGGCTCCGCGAAGTCACAATGCTGGAGCCAGGCCTGACGTCTCATGACTAGGCCCGCTCCGCTAGCTCTAGCGGCTCCCTCACTAGCGTGGGACAAAAGCCGCATAGAGGTATTGGAGATAGACCTTAGAGTGGCCATTCGAGTGGAGTACAACTGCTTGTCCTCTGCCGACATGGACTCAGGGGAGGAAGCAGCGTATTCTTTGATAAGATCCCGCTGCATCCTGATGACATGTGCCATGTAGTTCAGAGACCTTACTGAGAAGGTCGCTGAACTAAAAACCCGCTTCCCAAGGCGATCCATCGAGCGGGACTCCTTGCTCGGTGGATGGACCGAGGGGCTCTCCTGAGCTAGTTCCCTCTTCGTGGCTGCCGCTGTCAACATGGCATCTACGGGGGGACCCTTGCTCCAGTGGGACCGGTCTGCGGGGGGGGGGGCTCAGTATCCTGTCCGGGCGTTTAGGGACTGGCTCCACAGTGTCTGGCTCCTTCCCCGCCCTGGTGGTAAATAAGGTCCACCAGGGGGTCGGCCGGAGGGGACACCCAAGAGGTAGACGGGCCTGCTTCGAATGCCTCCAGGAACACGGACTTGTCAGAGGAAGCCTTGGGGGCAGACCACCCACCTCTGATCCTAAGCATTTCCATGATGTCTCCAAAGGAGACATCCTCTGGGGGTGACCTTGGGGAGCCTTCCCCTTCATCCAAGTCCGTGTCCTCTGTTAAGGACTCAGGGGAGTCCACGTGCCACCTCTTACACTTATGCTTGCGAAGCACTTCCTCGAGGGGGCTCTCCAAGGAAGTCTCGCCAGCAATATCTTGTTCCAATGGAACAACCTGGGACATCGAAACAGGCTGTCCCTGTGGCCGGGTGATGGAAGCCTGACCCAGCAGAGAGGGAGTGCAGGGTGGAGCCGAGGGCAAGGGCCGGGGGCCTGGAAGCTCTCGACAGAGCCCTCTCCACTGCATCAAAGGCCGAGCCGCTCTCCCTGGGCTCCGAAAGTCGACTCCCACAAGGATCTGATGAAGGGATCGGAGCCGGCGCAGAGACCGTCGGATCCGAGGGACCAGTGTGCTCCAACATGGACGGAGCCGAAGGCACACTGAAACCCTCGGATCCAAAGCTCAGCCCACAGCTCCGAGAGGTCGGATCCGACGATGAAACCGACAAACTCGAGGGCAGGGTCAGATCCGAAGTACCCAGTACTGTCGGCGCCGACCCACCCCCGGCTCCGATGCTGCCTGGCTCCGAACCCGGAAAGCGGGTTGGAGAAGGAGCAATCGGAGCAAAGAAAGGGGTCAAGCTCCCCCCCGAAGGGGGGGGGGGAGGCAAGAGCACTCCCATCTGCAGCTGGGCCTGGATGAACCTTCGCATCATCCGGTCCAAGTCTGCATCTGACAGGCTGTATGTAGATCTCGAAGAGGCCACCGAGGCAGGCCTGGAGTGCCGCCTCGATGACCTCGACGGAGATCGGGTCTCCTCCTCCTCGGGTCCCGGGGAGAAGCAAGGAGATCGGAGCCGAGGAGGAGGAGACCTGGAAGCTGTGGAGGGAGAAGCCCGCTTAGCCAGGGGGCCCCGAAGGCGGAGGCCTCGTCCCGCCGCTTGTGGTGCTTCTCCCTCCGTTTCCCCCTCCTGGCCTCCCTGTCCTCCGGCGCTTTAGTGGGAGTTTGAATCCCTGCCGGGGGAAGGGGGGCAGGAGTGGCTACCACCACAGGCTGAGGAGGTGCCATGGGAGGAGTGGAGGCCGAAGCCGAATCCGGAGGCAAAAGACCCGCCAGGACAAGCTTCGACCTCCGCTCTTTCAGTGCCCTGGGGTTGAACGCGGCACAAATTGTACATCCTGAAGAGAGGTGTTCAACCCCAAGGCACCGAACACACCAAGCTGATGGCCACACTCGGTGCATTTAGAAAAAATGGGTTTTGGGGCCTCTGCCATACCCAAAACTAAAGTATGCTATACAAGCACACAGGCCCCAAACACAAACACACAGACACACTCTAACGACCAGCGAGGGGAGGGTGGAAACCAAAAAAAAATTAAAGTACAGAGGAGCCTACACACTCACACAAATTACAAATACAACTTTAACAAGAAAAATTTAAAAAATTCACTTATCTGTCGATAAGACGCTAGGAGCTCTAAAATCTAGCTACACACTCAAGCGCGGCAAACTACATCTGAGGTCATAGGAGGTTGGCAGGGGATTATGGGTGAGGGGAGGAGCTAGTAGCTCGGATCCATAGCTATGCTACACGTTGCCAGCTCGGATCCGATATCGGATCCAAGACCCACAGGTTGCTGACAAATGAAGTCCATACTCCAGATCGAAAGTTATGTACTTACAGTAATTATATATCTGTATTGTATATTTCTGTCTTTCCTCAATGGATGGGGTCTTTGGATCCAACCTCAGATCCGACATCAGCTACTTCAGACTTTAGGATCAACTGTTCAGACACTTCCACTTACCCAAAACCCCCTCCTGTCCCAACAATCCTTCATATTGAGCTTGTCTGCACCCCATAATGCACAATAATATATACAGATAGAAATTTTAAAAATTCAAAGAATTTAAATGAACTTCTCTGGACAGGAAAGAGCATGAGACACTGCTCGTGGGCAGACCATATTGTCATACCAGAAGCCAATAATAAAATAACTTCCATAAAATGGAAGGAGGAAGAAATGAGGGAAGTTGAGGAAGGGCAGAAACAGATGACACAGATCTATCCTGAATGTAAGTACACAACTTTTGTATCTCATGTTGTCTTTTCTTTCCATTCCTCAACTGATGGGACAGAGTCCTGACAAACATAGCCACAAGGGTGGTCCCATGGAAGGATGCTCCAGAGGATGGTGGAAAAACTAGCTGTCCTATCCCCTGGAAAGCAAATCCATTTTATTATTGGTAATGAAGGTGTGAACATTAGACAAAGTTGCAGCAGCAGCATAAACATCATCAAACGAGGTCTTACAAAAAAAGGTCATGGAAGTCTAAACTGATCTAGTTAAATGACCTCTTGCTGGTCCAGGTAATGCCAATCTTTTCCTTTATACACACAGGAGATGTAATCGGCTAATCATCTAGTTAGAGAAACCTCAAAAAGCTTGACCCACGTAAGCATAAGAAAAGGAAACGAAAGTTAGTCTGTCTTCCTGATGGGTTTGAGCCGGTGAATGTAGAAATCCAATTATTGATGTACAAATCAAGCACATATTCTCCCTTACTTGAAAGTGTTGGAAAGAAAATTGACAAACTGATGTCTTGATTAAGACGGGTTTCTGCAGCTAGTCTAGGTACAAAAGATGGATAATAGGTTCACAGGTGTTTAATAAGCTAACTACCACAACGGTGTTTTTAATCCAAGCCATGCATCCTAAACCTCTGACAAGTTCTGATACCCTTGATAAGTTTTAGCAGGAGCTTGGGAGATGAAACATTTACAAGCTAAGGCCTGTATGATGAGCCATTTACAGATTACCTGTGTCCATTACAGACACAGGTGACAAACCAGGGATGAATTTCCTGCTTCCAATCCAACTGTCCAACTTGCACTTGAATTGGATTAGGGACTAACTCAACTTTACATGGATGGGAAGCCTCTTCCATAGATGGGGTAATCACTGGGATATATACCTGTCTCTCCAGCAGGTCCTGTTTATAACACAGGCAAGGTTCAAGTCCTTAGAACGGGTAATTCTGGCGCTGTTTGTTTTGCAGATATGCAGGAGGTCCGTCAAAGTGTGGTCTGATAATGCCCTGTATGTCAGGCACAGATCTCCCCTCAAAAGCCTATAGGAGACAGAATACAGGGATAGAGCCTTGAGGTGGTCTGCACTCCACATTTTACTTAAGCTCTGCATTCTTTCGGCGAGGAACCTCTGTGGATGTTCCAATTGTTTGGCTATGCCTGATTAGGTACATAAAAGGAGCACTGTACTCAGTGATAGGTCTGGTGAATGCCGAATACAGTGGAACAATGATTTCCTTGGTCTTAGATGCCATACTTTTGTTTATAAGTAGCGCAGCATAGAATGATTTCCTCACTACTGTAGACATGCGATGGTCAAAGACTAAATTATTATCTGTGTGTGTCTCTAAGTCCCTGACTACTGGGTCAACTCTAAGGAGTGTGTTGTCAATATGATAGTTACCAGAGGTGGATGACTTCCTGAAGGATACTATTATGCATTTCTTGGCATTTAGTTTTAGTCCATGGCTCCGACACCAGTTGTTTGCCTGTGTCAGTCCATCCTGGAGAACATCTGTGTCAATGTGGGATTCCATAACAGCTCTTAATTTGCAATCTGCAAATTTAGTCAGCTAGAGACCACCGACATTGGCCTTGACTTCAGAGAAGTAAATACCAAAAAGGAGCAGTCAAAGGACTGATACCTGAGGGACTTCACTTGTGACTGGCCTTTTTGTAGAGGTGGACTCCACATTCTAACTTCTTGGGTCCTGTCTCTAAGCCAGTTGGCTATCCACCGGGTGACATATGAGTTTGTACTTAGCCTCTTAAGTTTGTCAACAATTCCCAAGTGGGGTATTGTGTCAAATGCCTTGGCCAGGTCAAGGTAGGCAGTGTGAACCATCCTACCCTCATCCATTGCTTAGGGAACCTTCTCAAAGAAGTCCACCAGGCTGAGTAAGCATGATCTGCTCTTGATGAAACCAAACTGGGCTGGGTCCAGTGTCTGGAGGTTTACTATATCACTATTGATCATTTCCATGGCATTAAACACAACACTAGTGAAACTTATGGGCCTGTAGTTTCCAGGGTCTGGAGATGGCCTACCTTTAAGCAAAGGCATGACTGTTGCTGTTCTCCATTCATGAGGCACAAACCCGGTTTGGAGGCTATAGGTAAAACAGCAGTTCCAGCGGCCATGACAGGTCATGTTTCATGCTATTTAGAAGTCATACAGAATATTGTCTCGGCTCATTGGTGCAGTGTTCTTGGCCGTAGAGAGAACATTAAGGTCCTGTTCCCTAGTGATAGCAGGGGGAGTTATATCTGATGGTATTTCCTGAGGGAAAATTGAGGGGGAGAGAGGGGTAAAATTGATCAGCCAGTAGGTTTGCTACATCTTCTGGCTCAGTATAGGTGCTCCATTTACAATGGGTTCTGCACACAACTGCCTTTGAGGTTGTGGATATAGCTTAAGAATGCCTTGCAGTTGTTCTTGGCCTGGGAGGCCAAATTTACCTTAATTTGGCTTCAGTAGACTATTTGTCATCTAAGATGTTTGTTTTGTTTGATGAGAGTGCTTTTATCCTCCTGGGTGCTGCACCTCCTAATTTTTGCCATGATTTTCTTCCTTCTGTTATACAGCCTACTGATTTTCTGATTCCACCAGGGATTAGTATTATAAGGATACCCTACTCTTATGAAAGATGTATGGACGCTTGCAGGACAAAACTTGGAGTTCAGACACTCTTCAAGCTGAAGTAATAAAAAGTACAAAATGCATTTTCCAGGTCAGAAATGTAATGTCCACCTTGGCATAGGGTTCAAAGGGTGATTGATTTAAAGCATGGAGTACAATGGTCATGCCCCAAGGAAGAGTAGGATGCTTAAGTGGAGGCCTAAGGAGGAAGAGATCCCCGATGAAAGCTTTACATAATGTGGGAGAAGGTAAGGAAAAATGGTTCTCTCCAATGTGAAAATTTGAAATAACACCCAGATGTTCTTTAACAGTTGAATAACTATCCCCATCTTAAAAGATGGAAGCTAGGAAGTCTAATACAACTGGGACAGGGGCTGGAAAGGGATCCAAATTTCTCTTACAGGACCAAACAAAAAATGTTTTCCACTTACTCTTATATTTTTTTCTGGTGGAAGGGCTCTGGGAAGAAGTGAGAATGTGAACCACCTGGGAAGACAGCACTGGATTGCCTAACCATCACAGGAAGTGGAGAACCCAAGTGGTTAACTTAAGGGCTTGAATGTCTGGATGAGGCATTCTGGAAGAGTGAGACAGAAGGTTTGGATCAGAATCCAGCACCCATTGTGGGTATATCAAATGAGGTCAAAGGAAGGGAAACTACACCTGTCAAGGCCAGAAAGGGGCAATGTGAATGACCTTGATCTTTCTCTGTAATGGCTTCTGCAGGAAGTTTCAGATTACAGGAATTGGTGTAAATGTGTAGAGGAGACCAGGAGCCAATGATGTATCAAGGGTATCCCTCAGTAACTCCCCTTCTGGAGGGATCAGCACAAATAACCTGCTGCATTTGAAGCTGATTGGAGAGCAGAGAGATCACAGCATAGCTGACCCATCTGGTGTAAAATTTGTCAATCCACTGCTAGGTTGAGTGACCATTTGTGAGGTAGCAGAACAGATCTGCTGAACCTTTCTGTTAGTACACTGGATAGATATCACATACTGAAGTACTACCATTGCTTCTCAACACAAACCGTAAGAGCGTGTTATTCCTTGTTTGTCATGTACCAGACTACTGACATATTAGCCACCTGAAGAGAGATCATCTCTAGAGGAAGGACATTCAAAAAGCCATGAATCGCTAAAAGAATTGCCCTCATCTCTAAGACACTGATGTGAAGGTTGGCCTCGACTAGAAACCCCATGCGTTTAACCATCCTTCCCATATAATGCTTCAACAACCCAGTTGGGAAGCATCCGTTGTCACCATGGATTTGGGAGGTGGAAAAAGGAAGAGTCGTCCCTGTGTCCTGCAAACATTGGTCAAACGAACCTGAAAACTCAGGGGCTGATGCCTTAAAGACTACTGAACTGAGTGTGTCCACTGTAGAAGTCTAATGTTATATCTCACCAGTGGAACTAGAGTGTAAGAAGATGCCACTAACCCCAAGAGCTAGAGAACCAATCTGACAGGTGGTGTTTGGTAAGAAAGAAGCTGCAGCACCTCAATGCATAGGGTGGACAATCTGCTGGGTAGTAATCTTACTATCTGAATGGTTGAGTCAAAGTGAGCTCCTACAAACTCTAGAGTCCAGACAGGAGAAAATTGAGATTTATCTTGATTTACTGTGATTCCCAACTGAGAGCAACGCTAGAGTAAGTAGTTCTCGGCCCAGATTAGAAGAGGCCTGGAAGGAGCAGTGAGAAGCCAGTTATCTAGATATGGGAACACATAAACCCTTGCAGATTGAGATGAGCTATAACCACTGCCATACATTTGGTGAACACCCTGGGGGCTGTGGTGAGGCCAAAGGGCAGGGCTATGAACTGATAGTGGCAGGCTACCAGCCTGAAATGAACATACCTTCGGGAAACCTGTTCATTTTTATATAGCAGTATGCACCCTTAATATCTGTCAAGCACACTGAATCATCTTTCGTCAAAGGAGGGGGAATAGACTGTGCTGTGACCATCTGGAACTTTGTGCTTGACATACTGGGTTAAATGACTGAGGTAGAAAATTGGCCTGAGGTTCCCATTCTATTTTGGCTCCAAAAAGAATCTTGAGTAAGTTCCAAATCCTTAGTGATCTGGAGGGACCTAATGGATGAATCACTTGTCTAGCAGCAGTTTTGCTTCTATAGCTGCTGCTTTCCTTTCAGTGAGTAGGGCACTGAAAAGTTTCCTTTTACATGGGAGCTGGGCAAAGAAAGAAAATGTAGCTTCTGAAAATAATTGTCTGCATACAGATATCTTTGGGGATGAATGTCTACACATCTGGATGCAGAGCCCCCAACAGCACCAGAGTGCAGCAGTCAAGCAATCTTCAGGAGCACTGATAAGACCTCTTGGAGAAAGGACTTCTGAAGCCTTGATCCTGTGGACCCCCTCTCCTGTGTCACCATTAGCATCCCCCACCCCCCACCTCAGGAGGTTTATCTCCAGAAGTGCCCTGAGAAAACATCTGGGACTTCCAGAAAAGTAAGTTATCTATTACCATAACGTTCCATCTGTGTTGTACATCTTCATTCACTCATTACTGTTAGGACTTCGGTTCCATCCTCTGAACCGACATGGCAGTTACCAAGCGCACGCCAGCCAAAAACTCTCAGCTAAGTCCTAACCACAATGCCCCTCTCATACTCTTTTCGGACTAAGTTTGCCCACCCTTATACTATAAATAGGTTAATAATAATAATAATAAGAAAAAGAAAAAGAAGAAGAAGAAGCTCTGTTTGAGCAGATGTCCTAAGTAATAAGGTAATCTAAAAGTCCACCAGGAATCCAGGCAGGGGGAAGGAGGGTGGGAAGTAATGAATGAAGATCTACAACACAGATGGAATGTTATGGTAAGACATAACTTCTTTATCTGATCTTGTAAATCTTCATTCATTCCTTACTATTAGTTCCGAGTCCCCAGCTACTTCTAGTCCTGGGTGGCCCTAAGGAAGGATATTCTTGAGCACCATAGAACCAAAGGATGCTCTTCCCCTGGAAGCCAAATCCAATTTGTAACGAGTGATAAAATGTATGTGGACTTGCCCAAGTGGTTGCTGTGCAGATATTGTTCATTGAGGCTCTGGAGTGAAAGGCCACTGAGGTTACTATCGATCTAGCTGAGTAAGCCTTTATTTTGGAAAGCAAGGATATTTTATTCTATTGGTAGATGAAAGTAATGGCATTTCTGAGCCAAGAAGATAAGGTCATTTTGGAAACAGACTTACCCATCCTGGGTCCTGCAAATGCCACAAACACTTAATCCATTTTCCTAAGAGATTTAGTTCTGTCCAAGTAAAAACAAAGTTGCCTATGAACATCAAGGGTATGTAGAAGGGTTCCCTTTAACCGGAATGATGTGGAAAGAAAACGGGTAGATCAATAGATTTGTTGATGGAAAAAACAGAAATTACCTTGGGCAAAAAAGAGGGATTAGTATGGAGAGAAACTCTATCCTTGTGAAAAATCAAATACGGTCTTTTGACACTCAAGGCCTGCAACTCAAACTCTTCTCGCTAAGGTAAGGGCTATTTGGAGTAAGGTTTTCCAGGACAAAAAATTTATATTGCATGAATTAGAAGGCTCAAAAGGAGGGCTTGTTAATGACAAACACCAACATCAAGTCCCATGGCTCTCTAGGGGGCTTGACAGGAGGTTTAATATGTAATATTCCTTTCATGAAGGTTTTGCACAGTCGGTGCAACATAACCGATGAATTGTCGATTCCATTATGAAAATTTGCAATAGCTGCTAAATGTACTGTAATCGTCAATGCTGAAGCTCCAGCGTGTAAAAGGGTAGTGAAATATTCTAGGATCTTCTGAATCGGTATAGAAAAGGGATCCAAGTTTTGTTCTTTGGCACATATAGAAAACCTAGTCCACTTACTGAAATAAAATTTTCTGGTGGAATGTTTGTGCGAAGCCAGGAGGATCTCGCGGACAGGGGATGAAATATCAGGTAGCCTGGCAATCATCGCAAGTGGAGAAACCAAGCTGCGAGCTTGAGGCCGTGGAGATTGGGGTGAATCAATCCCCAAGGGTGAGTCAGCAGTCCTTGAGATTGATCCAGGATCCATGGGCTGTGGATCAGGTGAGGCCTTTGGAAAGGAAACCAGACTTGACTGGGCCAATAAGGGGCAATGAGGATCACTTTGCTTCTCAACCTTTGAACTTTCTGTAGAAATATTGAGATGAGGGGGAAAAGGCGTACAGTAAACTTAGGGGCCAATTGTGCGTAAGAGCATCCCTCGGTGACTCCTCCTGAGGGGGGGTCAGGGCAAAGTAGCTTCTGCATTTGTTGTTTAGGGGTGAAGCAAACAGGTCACAGCAAGGCCTACCCCAGAGATGGAAGACTTGAGCTGCTATAATCGGATCGAGGGACCACTCGCGGGGCATCAATATGTTCCTGCTCAGACTGTCTGCAATGAGACTGGAGCTCCTGGGAATGTGCGGTGCTATGAGAAAGCGGTTGGAAGCCATCGCCCAATGCCATATTCTCATGGCTTCCCGACACAGGGGGTAAGACCTGGTTCCACCTTGTTTGTTGATGTACCAGACAACTGACATGTTGTCCGACTGAATTGCAATGGTCCCGGAAAGAAAGAATGTGTGGAACGCTTGCAAGGTTAAGAGAACTGCCCTCAATTCCAAGACTTTTATGTGCAAATTGGCCTCTATGAGGGACCACGTGCATTGGACCGTCCTTGCCTGGAAATGCCCTCCCCCATATTAACAGGGAAGTGTCCATGGTCACCGTGGTCCTGGGCTGGGGGAGACAGAATGGTTGACACCAAAGATTTGTTTCTGGCTTCATTCACCATAGCATTTCTTTCTTGCAAAGGTTTGTAAGGTGTATCGCGGTCGAGTGGGTGGGTAAAGATCGACCATTGTGATGAAAGGAGCCACTGTAATAGTCTCATGTGCAACCTCGCCAGGGGTACTAGGGTAATGGTTGCTGCCATAGAGCCTAATAGTTGTAGTACAAGGCGTGCCAGTACAGATGTCTGTGGAAGGAAAACTTCAATCTGGGTTCTTATTTTTGAAAGCCTGTGAGGAGGAAGGGAAGCTTGACAGGACGTTGTGTCGAAGATCGCTCCAATATTCCAGTGTTCTTGTTGGAGACTGGTTTGATTTCTCCATAGTGATTGTGATACCTAGGCGAAGAGCAAGGCCTTGAGTGTAAGACAGACTGAGAATGAGAAGGTTCCTGGTCATGGCGGTGAGGAGCCAATCATCTAGATATGGAAACACCTGGAATCCTTGTAGTCGGAGATGAGCTACTACGACTGCCATACATTTGGTAAACACTCTGGGGGCTGTTGAGAGACCAAAGGGGAGTACCCTGAACTGGTAGTGATTGGCTCCCAGAAGCAAAGAAATCTCAGGGAGTGTTTGTCCATCTATATGTGGTAATACGCATCCTGAAGGTCTATAGAGCACATCCAGTTGTCCTTCCCCAAAAAAGGGAAAATGGACTGCATCGTGCCCATCTGGCATTTTTGTGGTTTGATGAATTTTAGTATGTTGAGATCCAGTATCGGTCTCCAGTCCCCCGTCTTTTTTGACACTAAAAAGAACCTTGAGTAAAACCCGGATCCTATCTGGTCTGGTGGGACTGGATGGATGACACTCTTTTCTTGGCAGCTTTTCTATTTCCAAGGCTGCAGCATCCCTTTGACCGGGTGGAACGGCAGGGATTCATTTGATGGATATTATTCTCTGCACCCATGAATCCGTTATGAGTTGCCAGGCTTGTTGGTGCAGAAAGAGAATCTTCCCCCAACTGCTTCCAGAGGAAAGCAATCGGGCCACTGCTCAGGAGCACTGGAAAGGTCGGCCAAAGAACAAATCCCTGGCACCCTGGTTGCGCGGACCCCCTCTCCCCTGAAAGGGAAGTCTTCCAGATGGGTTGCCCCCTCTGCCCCAGGGGGAATGCTCGTCCCGAGTGTCATGTAAAGATCCCTGGGACTTCTTGAACCACAATTTTCCTCCCCTCTGATTCCTGGAATTGGATCTCTAGGGGGTGGAAAAACGTATGCCCACGGCAGACAAGGTCTTTCCGTCTTTCTCACTGCGTTATAGTGTGTCTCTTACTTCTGGACCAAAGGCGCATTGACAAAGGAAGATTTGAAAGGGTTCACAAAGTCGCACAAATGCATCCAAGCATGCCATCTCATGACAATGCCCAATGCGGCTGTTCGAGCTGCCCCCTCGGTGGTGTGAGAAATCATCGGCGGACGAGAGATGTTCTAGGGTAGTAGCTAGCTAGCTAACAGTATCAATCGATCGCCTCTCAGGCAGTACCCTCGCTAGCTGTGACGCAACAGTATCACTCACCGCCTCAGGCAGTACCCCCGCCAGACAGGCAGACATTTCTGAAATTAGGTCTTTCTGAAAGCGAGTAAAGTGTCCCAGGTAACTCACCAACCGAATGGCAAAGGTCGTTGAAGCAAAGGTCTGCTTCTCCAGTCTGTCCAAAGCCCGAGACTTCCGTTTCAGGGGGATGAACAGTGGAACTATCTTCTGCCAGTTCCTTCTTAGTGGCTGCCGCCACGACCGTGGACTCTACTACTAGCTGTTTGGCCAGTTGGGTTGCTTATCAGCTGTGGACAAAATTTTATCAGGCCTCCGGGGGACAGGTTCTATGTTGTCCCGGGCTTTCCAGGCAAGCTGTACAATAAGCCTAAAGAGCTCATCTGCAGATGGGGCCATCCAGGAAGTAGAAGGTCGGGTCATGGAAGGTCTGCAAGAACACAGATTCCTCCGAAGGGTTGGAGGATTTCCAATCTCACCTCTGTTTGAGGATCTCGAGAAGGTCTCCAAATGAGACGTCTTCCAGAGGAGACCGTGGGGACCCTTCTCCCTCATGGTAATCGGTGTCTTCAGTGATGGATTACTCAGGGGAATCGAGATACTTCCTCTTGCAAAGTTTCTTCTGGGGTGGCACCCCATTGGGATCTTCTAAGGACGACTCCAGAGAAAGGGTTCCCTTCAAGGGAAGTTCATGCGGCTCCCATGCCCAAGATCCCAAAGTAGGGAGATGGGACAGCTATATGCTAGAGGGGGGATCTGGTTCCGATGACAATGGCGCCAACTGAGAGCCTGAAGAAGTGAGGACCCTCTCCATCACTTGGAAAGCAGGCCCACCGGAAAAGGGATGGGAGCTCGGAACAGAGAAGGACTACCTCGGAACTGGGGTCACACCCCACCCCGACGAGCCCACCTCCAGGCGAGGAGCTCTGAGAGAACCAGTAACTGCCGTAGCCAGGACCATAGATGGTGCCACAGAAAAAACATCAGCTACAAACTAGGCGTCAGGGTGCTGACAGCCCAATCACTGCTCTGAGGATGCGGCAGTTCTGAAGGAGCCATGATACCAAGAGTTATGGGAGCCGATAGGGAAGCTTTCACTGTCAGTGCCGAGACAGAGTGCACCAGGATGGACATCAGTACTGAAATCTCCAAAACCTCCTCGGAGGAGGATAAACAGGTGAATATGCTGGGAAAGCTTACGTTCCAAGAGGGAGAGAATACCTAGTCGGGGTCGGTAACCCTCTAGTTGCCAAATGCTGGTCCACAACCCTCACTACATCTTGTTCCGAGAGTCTCCAGGTGGATCTGATGGACGCTGCCAATGCAGACTCATGTCTTTCAATATATGGGCTAAATTGCTGCCCCAAAAAAGGGTCATAAGATGGGGAATACCTTCTTCTGGCAAGGTGCTCAGTCTTTGGGACCGCATATGTCATCACAGGTGGAGCAGAGTAAGACATTGGTACCGGTCTTTGGGACCACAGATGGCATCACAGGTTGAGCAGAGTAAGATGGTACCATGGCCGGGGATGGTACAGATGCTAGTAAAGGAGTAGCAGCCTGTGTTTAGCTTTATCAAACATCATGAAAAACACACAAAAAACATGCGGAGGTACAGTGGTTAGCATTGCCTCACAGCAAGAGGTTCTTCGGTTCGATTCTCGGCTGGAGTTCCTTCTGTGTGGAGTCTGCATGTCCTCCCTGCAGCTGCATAAACCTTAAAGACATGCAAGTAGGTGCGTGTGGGTGTGCCTTCCCTGAAGATTGGGCGTTGGGCGTCGGGCTGGCAACTCGGCACCATAAAAACCACTGCCATTCATTAGCTGACTGGTGATCCACTGTGGCGACCCCTAACTGGGAAAAGCCAAAGAAGATTACCAAAATCACAACTATAGCTAACAAAAAAACTGCAGCAAAGTTACAGTAAAGTAAAAGATTTTTTTATCAAACATAGAAGGAAAGAGTACCAACAATGGTACTAAGAAATACCACAAGTGGTAAGGGAAAGGGCCTACCAAAGGTAGGGGAGAGGGAAAGTGCCAACGATGGTACGAAATGAACTACCGAAGGTAGAGGGTAGGTTTTTGGAAATAAATTATATAAATTTAAAGACGAAGAGAAAGGCTTAATAAAAAAGCTGACTAGACGATAATTATATCAACCACAAAAAATACTACACTTAGCTTGAGAGAAAGGCTTGGCACATCTGATGAGGAACACGGCAAACAAAATCTGAAGAGACTATGAGAGGGGCATTGTGGGTAGGACTTAGCTGAGAGTTTTTGGCTGGCGTGAGCTTGGTAACGGCCGTGTCAGTTCCGAGGACGGAAACAAAGCCATAACAGTAAGGAATGAATGAAGATTTACAACATCAGATGCACAGTTTCCTACTCCCTTTCTTGTTTCTAAAGAAGGCTCTTGGGAGGAGGGGGTAAAAAACAATATGCCCATGGAAGAAAGGGTTTTCTCAACCTGTTCTGCTCTACAGAGTATGCCTTTGGGTCAAACCATCAAAAAGAAGCATTTATAAAAGATGTCTTAAAAGTCTCCGTAAAGTCACACAAGTGCATCCAAGCATGTCTCCTCACAGTTATTGCGGAATCTGCTGCTCTCAAAACACCTTCCACAGTGTTAGATATCAGGTGCATGGAGGCATTCCAAAGGGACTGTATGGTGGCCAGCTGTGAGTCTACTGTTTTCTTAACCTCCGCAGATATGGACTGAAAGAGATTTGTAAAGTTCCTTAGTTAAGCCTCTTTCTGAAACTTAGTTATTTGCACTAAACAGTTCAGGGACCTGAGGGAAAAGGTAGCTGAAGCATAACTTCATGCCTGAAATCTATCCCAACACAAGATTCCCTGTGTTAAGGGGAAGGACAGGTGAGCTCTCCTCTGTGAGCTCTCTTAGTGGTTGCCACTACTACCATGGCATCAACAACAGGGATTTAGTTGGTGGGTAGGTGGTCACTAGTGGGTCGGAAGGATAACCCACGTGTTTGGTGGAAATAGTGGGATGAGAGACTAGAATCCAACCAATATACTGGGTTTTATGGGGTTGGCCGATGGTATGTGGGTGTTTAATAGCGTTGAAATTGTTGAGGTTGGTATTGTTTGTGTTTGCAGGAGAGAGAGGATAGAGATAAGTTTACATCCCCAATATCCTATGGTTTCATTGCTAATGTTACTGGATAAGTTACTCCAATAAGGATCGTATTTAGGAGCCCCAAGGTACTTGGGGATTGGTCTAGTGACATCCATTCTCCTTCCGTGCCTGCCAAGAGATCAAATCCATCATCTCATCAGCAAGGGGGGGGGGTTACCACCGAAGTTGTGGCTAAGTCAGTTCTGAAAGCCTCAAGGAACAAAAAAAAAAAAGTTATGTTCTTACCATAACGTTCCATGTGAGTTGTTCATCTCGCCTTTGTTCTTACACGTGGGTACAGAGCCGATCCATCGGCTCTGAGTTGGCCGCTTTCCAAGCTCAAGATCTTTGAGTAGCTCGAGGCACAGTCCCTATCCCATGATGCTATCCTACCAACCCCAGATCTAGTTTGCTGAACCCAGCAACAAAAAACACAACTAAGCACCAAAAATACAATATATACATATGTATACAGCTATTTACAATTAGTTAAGAGATATCCTGGCTGGAAGAAAGGCCACTAGTCATACCAACCAGACCACCAGTCATACCCGTTCTTCCAGAACCCAGAGTGGGAAGGTGGGAGGGAGTGTAAGAACAAAGGCGAGATGAACAACTCACATGGAACATTATGGTAAGAACATAACTTCTTTATGTGAAGTTGTTCAATCTCGCTGTTTGTTCTTACACAAGGGTAGCATTCCAAGCACCCTAATCCTGGGCGGCTCAAGGGAGTACATTCCTGAGAACGGTGGAACCAAAGGAAGCCCTGTCCACTTTGTAATGAGTGATAAACATATGAGGTTTGGACCAAGTAGCAGCTGCACAAATGGTGTCCAA
This sequence comes from Protopterus annectens, assembly GCF_019279795.1. Classification (NCBI taxonomy): domain Eukaryota; kingdom Metazoa; phylum Chordata; order Ceratodontiformes; family Protopteridae; genus Protopterus; species Protopterus annectens. The sequence goes on from NC_056745.1 coordinate 638,409,873, forward strand.
AGGTAAATGGTTTGTGTGAGCCAGGGACGTAGAAACAGCCCTGGTAGAATGAGCTTTTACTTCACGTTCTAAAGGTTGGTTAGCTGAAAAATATACAAATTTTATACAATCAGAAAGCCATTTAAACAATGTAGCTTTGGATACAGAAAGACCCTTATTATTATCTGCATAGGAAACAAAGAGTTGATCCGATTTCCTAAATTCCTTTGTTCTGTCCAAATAAAACCTCAATTGTCTGTGAACATTAAGCTTATGTAACATGTATTCCAATTTACTGGAATGATGTCTGAAAAAGGTGGGAAGCTCAATAGATTGGTTTAAATTACTATCGGAGCAGACCTTAGGAAGAAAGGTAGGATATGTCCTGAGAGACACTCTGTCGGGGTAAAAGACCAGATATGGAAGTCTGGCAGAAAGTGCTTGCAGTTCAGAAACTCTGTGCGCCGAGGTAATAGCCACCAAGAAAATTGCCTTCCAAGAAAAACTTCAGAAGACAAGATGACGTTGGCTCAAAGGGGGGGGAGCTTAAGTTGAGACGGCACCAAATTTAGATTCCAGGGAGTAACAGGATGTCTGATGGGTGGCCTAAGGTGATGAGTCCCTTTCAAAAGAGCTTTACATAATCTGTGGGACATAATGTTAGAACCTTTGCATCCCACATAAAAGTTGGATATAGCAGCCAACTGAACCTTTATAGTAGCAGCTGCCGCACCATCGTGAAAAAGCTAAGTCAAGAATTCCAAAATACTATGAATATAGTATAGGGATCCGATATGATATAGGGATCAATATTATGCTGAGAAGCCCAATGAACAAATCACTTCCATTTTCTGTTGTACAGTTTCCTGGTGGAGACTTTATGAGAAGAAACTAGAATATGTTGTACCACAGAAGACCATTTATTTGACCTGGCTAGGTTGTGAAGTGGAGCGGCCAAGCTGTTGAGGGAGAAAAGAGAGGGATGAAGAACTCCTGATAATTGAGTCAGAAGGTCTGGCACTGGGTCCAGAACCCAAGGTTCTTCCACTTGGTATTGCTGAAGGAAAGGGAACCATATCTGCCGAGGCCAAAACAGGGCTATCAGAATAACAGTCCTTCCCAAGCTTTTGGCTTTCTGTAAGAATCTGGGGATCAGAGGGGTTGGTGGAAAGGCATAAAGGAGACCCGAGGGCCAATCGTGTACGAGCGAATCCCTTGGGCTGTCCCCCGGTGGTGGGTACAAGGCAAAGTAGCTTCTGCATTTGGCATTCATCAGGGATGCAAAAAGGTCACAGCAAGGCTGGCCCCATCTGCGGAATATCATCTCCGCCACTTGTTCTTTGAGGGACCACTCGTGAGGCAACAGAATGTCTCTGCTCAGTTTGTCCGCTATCACGTTGGATGACCCCGGGATGTGCGTTGCTATCAGAAAGTGCACGGTGGATACAGCCCACTGCCAAATTCTCAGGGCCTCTCGGCATAAATGGTAAGACTTGGTTCCCCCTTGTTTGTTGATGTACCAGACTACCGACATGTTGTCAGTCTGCATGGAAATCATCTCTCGAAGTAGAGAGTCGTGAATGTGTTGCAACGGCTAGAAACACTGCTCTCAACGCTAGGACACTGATGTGCAAATGGGATTCCATCTCTGACCAAGTGCCTTGGACAGTTCTTCCCTGAAACAGCCCCCCCCCCCTATCAGGGAAGCATTCGTTGTCACCGTGGCTGAGGGAGGGGGAAGTACAAATGGGCGACCTACAGTTACCTGGTGGCTGTTCAACCACCAAAGAAGGTTCTTTTTGCAAGCATTTGTCAGTAGAATTTTGTGTGACATTAGAAGCTGTTGATAAGACCACTGTGTGAAGAGCAACCATTGGAGTATCCTCATGTGCATTCGTCCCAGAGGAACCGCTATGAGTGTCGCTGCCATGGTGCCTAACAGTTTCAGAACCTGGAATGCAGGGACTCTTCTTTCCATTAACAAGTGGGACACTTGACTTCGTAGAGAGATTACTCTTGCTTGAGGCAATCTGACCAAGGCAGTGATGGTGTCTAGATCTACTCCTATAAAGGAAATATGCCACAACTGCAATAAAGCAGATTTTTCAAAATTTATGGTTATGCCTAACTGGGAACACAGGCTGATTGTGTAATCTCTGGAACAAATTAGTTGATGCCTGGTGGTGGCGGTGAGGAGCCAGTTGTCCAGATATGGAAACACGCAGAATCCTAAATGTCTCAGGTGAGCCGTGACCACTGCCATGCATTTGGTGAACACTCTGGGGGCTGTGGTGAGACCAAAGGGCAGTGCTCGGAATTGGTAGTGACTGGCCCCCAGCCAGAAACGCAAGTGATCTCTGGATGGTCTGGCCATTTTGATGTGGTAGTATGCATCCTTGAGATCTATAGAGCACATCCAATCGTCCATTTCTAGAAATGGTAGTATCGACTGAAGCGTGACCATCCAGAACTTTTCCTTTTTGACAAAGGTGTTTAGTTTGTTGAGGTCTAAGATGGGCCTCCAGTCCCCCGTTTTCTTTGGAACTAAAAAGAACCTGGAGTAAGTTCTGGATCCTATCTGGTCCGCCGGGACTGGCTGGATGACTTTATTCTAGCAGCTTGTAAATTTCTATAACTGCTTGATCCCGCAGACTGGGTGAACGTCTGGGATTCTTGTATGAATAGAAGGGGATTCTGAAAAGGGAATGATGTATCCTCTGGTAACTATGCTTTTTACCCAAGAATCTGATGTAAATCCTAGCCAGGCATCTGGTTATAAAGCCAAGCAACCCCCGACTGCCTCCAGAGCAGGACTGTCGGGGCTCCTCTCAAGAGCGCTGATAGGGCTTGCCAAGGAACTGCTCCCTGTCACCCTGGTTTTGTGGACCCCTCTGCCACCTGGGCGGCGTCTACCATTATAACCCCTTCCTCTGCCCCTTGAGGAGGGTTCACTATGTGTGTTTTGGAAAGCTCTTCGGGGTTTTTGGAACCACATTTTTCCACTTTTCTGCCCTTTGGGGAAAAATGGACTCCTACAGCAGACAGAGTCTTTTCCTCCTGCTCACACCTAGTGAAAGTCTCCTTAACTTTGGGCCCAAACAAGGAAGAGCCGTTGAATGGGGTATTGACAAAGGAAGACTTGAAGACTTCCGCAAAGGAGCATAAACGCATCCAGGATTGTCTCCGCAGAGCTATCGCTGAACCTGCTGCACAGCTCGATCCATCGGCTGCATAAGAAATGAGCCGCATGGACGAGTTCACAATAGAATCAAGGGGGTTAAGTTGTGCCGTCACATTCTCAGAGACAGTATGAGCTGTGTTGCCCTGCAGAGTATCTCCAAGCTCTTTGAGGAGATCTCATTGAAGACAGGTAAAATGGGTTAAGTAGTTAAACGATCTCATTGCAAATGTCACAGAACTAAAGATGCATTTCCCCTATCCATCGTCCTAGAGTCTCTGTTAGGAGGATGGACAGAAGAGGTTTCTGACATCTCTTTCTTGGTGGCCGCTGCCACCGCCATGGCATCAACAGGAACTCCCTTAGTAAGAAAGGACCTGTCTTGAGGGGAGGTGATAAATTTGTTGGGTCTTCGAGGGACCGGTTCCATGGAATCAGGAGACTCCCACGCCCTTCGAGCGACCAAATCCATTAATTCGTCAAAGTTCAGAGAAACCCAGGAGGTGGAAGGTTGAGACCCAAAGGCCTTCAGGAGGACTGACTCATACTCAGTAGGGGTAAGGGACTGCCAGTCGCCCCTCTGCCTTAGTATTTCCAATATGTCTGCAAACGAGACATGCTCCGAGGGGGACCGTGGGGACCCTTCTGATTCCTCTAAGTCAGTGTCTGATGTTAAGGATTCCTGAGGGGAATCCAAATGCCTCCTCTTCCACACTCTCTTCCTAGGGACCTCATCAGTGGGGACGTCTGGTGAAGTCTCCATACAGCAGGGGTCACCCGATGGAGTCACCTGAGGCTCTGGGTCTCGACGCTTGGTAGGAATCTGTGATGTAGAGACAGAACGTGGCCCTTTAAAGGAGGAAGAGGAAAGATCCGAAGAGGTAAACGTCTTTGCAGACAAACTTCCTCATGGCATCGAAGGCACCGGTGTCTCATCCCAAGCAGTCCGCTGGTTCCGAGGAAGATGGCAACCTCCCTGGGGCTGAGGCTACGGGCTCCGAACCAGAGGACAGAGCCAAGCTCATCTGCGCTGAAGCCCCGAGAGGGAGATTCAGAACCGAAGTCTCGGTTCGACTCCCCCCCCCCCCAGAACCAACGAGGGAGTGTCAGCTCCAAGATTCTTTGATCGGAGCCGAACAAATCAAGATCAACGGGGCCCAGGGCACTGGAACAGGCCTTGGCATCGAGGGTTCCACAACTATCAGATCTTAATCTTTCCGGCTCCGAAGGCTCGACTAGCCTCAGAGGAGGAGTAGAACTCGTAACAAGGAGGGTCGCTGGCTTCGAAGTCAGTTGAGATGAAGCCAAAAGCAATTTGGCCAGAGCCGGGTTCTCTAAGAGCCTCTACACCACACGGTCCACATCGATGTCCGGAAAGGGTCCTGGAAGAACGGGTCGAAGGAGCCACCGACCTAAGGATCGGAGACTTCAACACTTCCGACACCAGTTCCAACACAGGGATTTGGCTCTGAGATATGAGTTTGGTGCATGGCTCCAAAGACTGAGGAGCCGGCGACAGAGTCTTCCTAGAGGTGCTCGGAGCTGAGGACCTGGGCTCCAAGGACACCTTTGAAGACTTCGACCCCTTCGAGGACTTGGAGGTCTGGTCAGTCTTGTCTGTAGCTTCCTGAAAGTCTGGCTTTAACAGCCCTCTATCCACAAACTTCCTTCGCCTTTCTAACAACCCTGCCGCTGAAGGAGTGGCAGATAGAGCAATCCTCTTGTAACTGTACTGGCCCCAAGCAATACACACAAAAAACATGATTATCGGTAATGGACATTTTCTGCCCACAGTTACACCTCTTAAACCCTGACTTCTGTTTTTCAGACATGACAGAATCGAACACAAATTATCAGATCCCTGATAAGATATCTCTAACAGAATTTTCAAGAAAGTTTAATCTCTGAACAACAATGTAATAATATTAAGTATTATATATATATATATATATATATATATATATATATATATATATATATATATGTATGTATAGATATATATATATATATATATATATATATATACACACACACACACACACACACACACACACACACACACACACACACACACACACATAGAGAGAGAAAAAGTTCAAATCCCTAAGCAGAAAGAAAAATAACAGCAAGTTGAACAACAAATCTAACTGTGCACACAATGTGACAAATAACAAGGGGATAGGGAAGCAACCTGACAGAGCCCTGTCAAGTAAAACGCCAACTAAAGAGAAACCAAAGGCCTAAGAACAACCGCTCCAACAATATAAACACTGCAGTTAACTCACTGAAATGCAACAAATATCTGTGATATGTCTAAATAACCTATATCAGATCCCTGATAAACTATATCTATAGAAAAAAAATTGTCCAAAGACAGGAAAAAAAGATTACTGGCCCGAGCTTCTCCGAAGATCGTGCGATCCATTGCGGCGGCAAACTAGATCTGGGGTTGGTAGGAGAGCATCATGGGATAGGGACTGTGCCTCGAGCTACTCAATGATCTTGAGCTTGGAAAGCGGCAGACTCAGAGCCGATGGATCGGCTCCGTACCCACGTGTAACAACAAATGACGAGATTGAACAACTTCACATTTCCTCTTGAGAGGGGCTTTGGAAGACCAACCTCCTTTCGGACTCAGTTCAAGGATCTCCAATGAGATGTCCTCAAGTGGTGATCTGAGGGATCCTTCCCCTTCATCGAAATCAGTCCCTTCAGTGAGTGACCCCTGGGGTAAGTCAATACTTAAAAGGGACTTCAATGGAGGGATTTTCCAGAAAGGACTGAAAAGAAAGTTCTGTTCTGTAAAATATTACCATAACAGTAGATGTCCTTCTCTTCACTGTTGCAGTATTCATTACATTAGGGATCCTTTGCCAAGGGCAACCTGACATCTGCCAAGTATACCAAACCATTTTGGTTGCTTTAAGGTACAAAGTACATCACATGTATGCTCCTAGCTTAGTGTAGGGCATAAAGCTGACATCCCGACGTTGCATCCTCAGAAATGAGATCCCCAGTAGGAACGCCAGTCCAAGGAAAAGAAAAGGTAATCAGTACATCCAGAAGAGGAATGGACCGGGGGTGGAGGGAGTAAATACTGCAACAGTGAAGAGAAGGACATCTACCGTTATGGTAAGATTTTACAGAAATGTATTATGTCCTTCCATTTCACTGCTGAAGTATTCACTACATTAGGGAGAGTCCCAAAGCTCAGTAAGAAACTTGGGAGGAAGAAGGATCGGCAGAGCCCTCTAGGAAGCCATGAAGGATGGCCTTAGCAAAACCAGCTCTACCTCTAGAGATTTCATTCAATTTGTAAAGTCCAGGTAGCTGATTCAAGAACAGAGTTAGTATCCAAACCCTTAAAAAAAGCACCAGAAGAAACCACAGCCCAAGCAGAATGAGCATTAAAAGAAGGAGGAAGACTCTACCATGAAAGGAATAACAAAAAGAAATAGCTTTTGAGATTCAAGGAAAAGCAGTTTGCTTCAATACAGCTAATGTCAAGGACCTGGGATGAAAGGAAACAAAAAGATTATCAGATTTCCTAATAATCTTAGTCTTATCCAAATTTATTTGTTTATTTCAGTTTGATGACCGGGGAGGTCCACTGGGCTCAGGAGCCCATTTTCAGTGGAGGCCAGAGGAGAAAAGCTCCATGTTACAAAATACAAAGATAAAAACAAAAATACAAAAGATAAAAATTAACATAAGATTCAAGGTACAGATACATAAGGATGCAACTGTCAGTCTACATTGTATGAATGCTGGTAATTTGTGATACAGAGGCAATGAAAGGAATGGTGTTTACATAACATATTAGTCATATATTGAAATGGATGATTAAAAGATTACAAAGAGTCTGAGTCTAGTAATGGCAGAGTGGTAGAACAAGCATAAATGTTAGGGAGGGGAATAAAGGGAGAGCAAACTATTTACATATATACACAGGACAACAGTAACATTAAGTAGATATGAACAAGGTTGATAGTAGTAAGAAATTGAATAGCATTACTGTTAATACGTACAGCGAGGAGGCTAGGTGGGGAAAGTGCAGTTGCACTTCCACTTAGAAAACAGGTAGGAATGGAGAAGTGTTTTGAAATTATTAGGATTTTTTGTCAATCTTAAAGTAGGAGAGAGAGAGTTCCACTTTTTGGCTAAGGCTCAGTGTCACTGCTTGACAGAGGCACAGCAAAATAATGGGCATAGTATCCTTCAAACTAAAGGGGTGGCGAAAGCCACAAAACTCTGGGCTAGGCTTATAAATGCCCTTGGGCAGATAGCCTAGTATTAACCTATGAACCTATAAGGAAAAAGAAAGGAGGTGCTGCCCGGCAGGTCGTGTGGTCAAATAAAATCTGACTTGTCTATGCGCATCCAATGTGTGCAGCACCTTCTCACTGGCAGATTGCTGAGAAGGGAAAAAAGTGGGCAAATGAATAGACTGATTAAGGGACAACTCATTCACCACCATTGCATATTAAAAGGATTAGTATGCAAGGACACTCGAGGAAAAGCCATAAGGACTTGAAGCTCAAATACCCGTGTGGCAGAAGTAAGGGCCAACAAAGAACAGTCGTTCAACAGTAGTGTTACAAGGAAGTTGAAGCTAAAGGCTCAAAAGGAGCACGAGTCAATTTTTCAAAAACAAACTTAAGATCCCAGGAAGGAGGAACAGACTTTCTGGGAAGTTTAATATCAAGGATACCTTTTAGAAAATGTTAAGCCTCAAATCTAGAAGCTAAAGGAGGTGATAAAGGCAGACAAGCAGATATAGTTGATAAATGGTACTTAACTGAACAATAAGCCAACCCAGCATTCAGCAACTCACACAGATAAGAAAGAACCAAAGGAACATCCACAGAAAGAGGCTCCAGATTTTGAGGAAAATACCAAACAGAAAACCTCCTCCGTTTCGATAAATAGGATTTTCCAGTATTGGGATTCCTGGTATCCTGCATAACAATAAGCATGTCCTTGGAAAAAGTGGAATCAAAATCCTATCACCCACAGAGTCAGTTGAAGAGTGGACAGGTGGAAATGGATGAGAGATCCTTTGTCCTGTGCGAGTATATCCACCCTGTGAGGTAGCTTGTGATGACTGCTCTTGGCTAAATGCAGAGGAGGGAACCAATGTTGTCCTGACCAAAAGGGAGTCACAACAAGATTTTGGAAGCATCCTGTTGAATTTTGAACAGGATTTTGGAATGAGGGGAAGGGGGGGGGGGCATAAAGAAACACCCCCTTCCAAGAAAAGGAGAAGGCGTCCACCTTCCACACCAGAGGACCTGGGACTCTGGCACAAAACAGACAAAGTTGTCTGTTCAGAGAGGAGGCAAACAGATCTATATGAAGAGTACCCCACTGTTGGACAATGGCCAGAAACACATGCCTGTGAAGTAACCATTCGTGGAATTGAGTTAAGAACCTGCTCAGAGTATCTGCCACAATGTTTTGACCGGAGGGAATGTAAACTGCTTGAAGAGTCACTTAATACTGGACATCAGAGAGTCCCAGCCAGAAAAGAAGATAAGAACTTGTCTTCCCCATCCTCCATTTGTTTACATACATCACTGTGGTATTGTCTGTAAATATCTTCAGAGGACCTAGGGAGAAAAAAGAGGATGAAAAGCCTGAAGCACCAGCAGAAGAGCTCTCATGTTTTTAAAAGTGATGTGCTCTTTCTGTTGAAGAGGAGACCACACTCCGTGCATCATTAGGTAGCCAAAAGATACTCCCTATCCCATGTCTGAAGAGTCTGTGAACAGCTCCTAAGAGGGAAGCGGGTGATGAAAAGGGAGCCCTGGATTTAGAGACAACTGCTGGATTAACCAGTGAAGTTCCTTATTGAGACAAGGTAGAAGAGGAACTACAAATTCTAGGGGATGCACAAACTGACTTCAGCAACCATGGAAACTTTCTCATGTGGAGTTTGGCCAGGGGAGCATGGTAAATGGTGAATGACATAAAACCAATCACTCTCAGAAACTCAATAGCTGTAAGGGAGTCCAGAGGAAGAAGAGCTTGAAAGAAGGAAATGAAAGTGAAGGCCTTGGGAAGAGGAAGGGATGCTTGCAGAGGCACCATCTGAATTCAGCAATCCAGAAAGATATGATCCTGAGAAGGAGTCACAGAAGACTAAGTTTATTGTGTACCCTGAACTCTGAAGAGGAGAAATGGCAAAATTAAGATTTTGCAACAGGATCTCCAGAGAGGAAGCCTGAAACAGGAGTTTGTCCAAATAAGGAAATATTTGGATCGCCTGAATCCGGTAAAAAGCAATCAAAGGAGCAAGGCATTTGGTGAATACCTTTGTGGCAGCAGAAAGTCCAAAGGGGAAAACAGAGAACTGAAAATGCCAGGAAACGAGAGAAATAAAAACCTATTGAAAAGGGGATGGATTGATATATGGAGATAAGCATCCTTTAGATCCAGAGACACCATATAAGCCTGAGGAAGCAGAAGAGGGAACAGTCTGAAGGGACAACATTCAAAAGGAGGGCACCCTCGGGAAAGTGTTTAGATGAGAGAGGTCACGAATATATCTTCCAAGTACCCACTTTTCTGGGTACTAGACACATCCTGGAATAAAATGACTCCCCTACTTTGGGAGACAGGCAACTCCTGAATAGTACCCTTAAGCAAAGGGTCCTGAAGCACCTCTGCTAAAAATGAGAGCTGTTCTTGAGGGGAGGAATACCCATAAAGCAGGGAAAGGGGGGGGGGCGAACAGAAAGAGGAATGTGGCTGGGAAGAATTGGATAGTCAGACAGCACCTGGTTTATCTGGAAAAAGAGACTTCTGAGGCACTGAAGTTTGAGTAGCTTTAGCAGGAGGAGCCTGCTTGTTCATCTTTCTGCCCTTAGGAGGAGGTCAAGATTGCCTGAAAACAAAGGCTAGCTTATTGTGGTAGTTTCTCTGAAATTTAGGCTTAAGAAAAACAACTAAGCATAATGTTCCATCTGTGTTGTCCATTTTCATTCTTCCTCAACAAATGGGTTCGGATCTGACTCGGCCATTTTCTAAAGATTCCAGGATCCGAATCGTGAGCGCCTCCCTTACCCATAACTTCCCTGACCACAACAAACACATAGATAGAGTTTGCTGCTATAATATTTATGTATTGATAGATACATAAACCTAAATATAAAACAATGCTAAGACAGTAAAGTGATAGCTGAAAGATCATGAGTTCAAACAGAAACTATGCTTCTTAACAACACTTCTGTTAGGTCTCTCCCAAAGTCAAGGACAGGGAGAAGGAGGGAGGAAAGTTGAGGAAGAATGAAAATGGGCAAGACAGATGGAATGTTATGGCGAGTACATAATTCCTTTATCTGATGTTGTCATTTTCATTCATTTCTCAACAAATGGTACAGAGTCCCCAACTACAGTAACCTTCGATGGCCCTCATGGAAGGATGTTCAAGAGCATCATGGAACCAAAGGCAGCTCAGTTTCTGCAAATATTGCCCAATTTGTAATACACAATAAAGGTATGACTATTAGATCAAATGGCAGCTCCGCAAATATCATTAATAGAGGTTCTAGCCCAAAAGGGTGCCAATGTAGGCACTCAAATACTTGAATGTGCTTTCAGTTGTTCTGGTAAGGCAATACCTTTTGAGGAATAAGCATAGGAAATACAATCTGTTATTCATTTAGCCAGTGTAGTTTTAGAAACTGGTCTTCCCAATCATTTACTATTCAGAGAGACAAATAACTCATCAGTTTTTCTAAATTTGTTGATTCTGTAAAGGTAAAAGCAAAGTTGCTACGCATATCAAGATGGAGGATGTATTCACCTTTGCTTTCAAATTTGGGGAAGAAACCTGGTAAATTGATGACCTGGTTGATACTGACTACAGAGCTAACTTTTGGTATGAAGGAAGAATTTGTGCATAAAGTAACCCTGTACTTGTGAAATATCAAATTTAATGGTTTGGAAGACAGTGGTTGGAGTTCAAACATTTGTCTTGCAGAAGATATAGCTACTAGAAAGACAGTTTTCCAAGAAAGAAACTTCAGATGTACTTTCGCTTATGGTTCAAATGAAGAAAGTACTAAGATTTGCAAAACCATAATGAGGTCCAAAGATGGAGTAAGGTTCTTTATTGGAGGTCTAGGTAAGACGGTACCCTTAAGAAAGGCCTAACATAAGTTGGATGACGCTAAAGGAGAAGCATTATCTCCAATGTGATAGTTTGAGATGGCTGCTAACTAAATCCGGATAGTGGAAAAACTTGCTCCATCCTGAAAGACTGAGGCAAGGAAATGTAGAGCAGCTGGAAACAAGAGCAGTAAAAGAATCAAATTCTCTCTCTTTTTAAAACACCTTTATTGAATTATCACTTGCAACATAGGCAAATTTACATTTATACAAAATTAATCAAACAGTATTAAATTAACAAACAAACATTACACTTCACATCCGTTGCTATATATCATATAACCTCAGCAACATTACACAAATTATTCAATTCCTGCCCTTTTTTTAAGCAACAACTTTATTAAACCATCACTTAGGACATAAACAATCATACATTTAATTAAATGAAAACGACCACCACCAACACAATCTTAGTTGCAAGCATTTTACATCACAAACCATTTTACATCACAAACCATACTAACACACTCCCAGTTGCAAACATGCATCACTTATAATCTACCAAATAATTTTCAAACATAACATAGCTCATTTAAGTCCTGCCTTCTTTTAAACCTCATTCCTCCACTATATGTACGGTTCCCACAATTCCCATTTTTTTTTCTATGTAGTTTGCTCCTACCCTGTTCTAAATATCTCAATTCCAGGAACTAATTCTTTCTGACGAGCCCCAAAGAAAATCCTTTTCCATTTTCTTGTGTAAATTTTTCTAGTCAAAGGTTTATGAGGAGACTAGGATTTTTTTGAATGGGGGAGGAAAATCTGGAATGCCTAGCCATCATCAGAATTACAGAAACTACGCGGTCAACGTGAGGCCTGCCATATCTGGGTCAGCTTGCCCTGATGGGTAAGATAGGAGGTCTGCACGACGATCCACCTGTAGATGAGAGTGTGTATGTACCTTTAAGGAGCTTTCCAGTGGTGAGCTAGCATTTATGTATAAATACTGAGCACGTGCAAGCAAGACTGCCATTTTGTAGAGATCTCCAGAGGTGTAAAAATGTATGTATGTGCAGTAGTCAGTCAAGTTTGTTTATATTTTATCTTGCTGCTATCAATCCTGATGTGTTTGCATGTAACAAAGTATATAAACGAACACAGAGCCTCTTCGTCTTAATTAGCCATAAAAGATGAGCAACATGCTGTCAGAATGGGATCCAGAGTCAAGACCATGAGGAACTCAAGTAAAATTGGAGGAATATATAGGAGAGGATCATCCCTACTGCTCAAACGACTTGCAAAACAGGTCAAAAATGAATTCCAGATACTAAAACATGTTTAAATTATTTTTTTTACTCAACGAATATAAAACAAAGCACTCAGAATGCTCAAAACAAATTTGTAGCAAATCAAAATGTCTGAAACTGCAACACATTAATAACAATATTTGAAATAGTTACGGAAAGTGTTTGCAATATCAGAATCTCATAAAACGTACAAAACAAGGAAAACTACCATATTTTTTTTTGCTATGTGCTACTTTTTCGTATTAACTATAGCTATTCGAAATATCCAAAGTGTTCACAAGTTTGTGCAGTATTACAGAGCAGTTATTTCACAAAATACAGCTATTTCAAAGAATATTTAGCAAAATACAGTCTTTCGAAGAGTTTACTGTGCATTTGAATGTTGTTAAAAGTAACTAGTGTGTGTATTTTCATACATAATTACAAGGGCCATTTTGCATTGTGTTTAAGCATATTTTGTTGGCATGGCAGAAGGATTTAAAAACAATGACCAGCACTCGACTGTGTAAAACACCATCAACCAACCACAAAACGAATTGACCTAGGTTTCGTCTTTATTCAGACTTCATCAGAATAGTCTATTCTGAAGAAGTCTGAATAAAGACGAAACCTAGGTCAATTCATTTTGTGGTTGGTTGATGGTGTTTTACAGAGTCGAGTGCTGGTCATTGTTTTTATTTCTGGTTGATTTGTTTTTTCTGTTGTTACAATGGATGGCAGAAGGATTTCACAGACCTGCTCCACTTGCATTTGACAATAATATTGCATAAAATTGGACAGTGTTTGAGCAAGAGTACAATATTTTCATTCAGGCTGGATTTTCTCACAAAGACACACATACAAAGGTATTTATTCTGCTTAATTTCACTAGTCCAGAAACCATGTGAAGAGAATGTTCATTTGTGTATGCACCTGCTGTATATGCAAGGGAGGGGAAAACCACCATAGTACTGGCTGAAACAAGGGAAGACCCGGAGTGCTTAAATGTAATTGTAGAGAAATGTTTAACCCCCAAACGAATATTACAATTCTATGGCACTTACTTTACACAACAGATCAAACGCCTGGTGAAACTTTTGCAGCTCATATAACTGACTTGAGAAATAAGGCTAAAACGTGCAGATGTGGTGATTTAAGGGATGAGTTAATGAAAGACAGCCTTGTGTGTGGTATTACAGATAATGCAGTAAGGAAGATTTTGCTTCGAGACAGTGATTTAACTTTGAATAAGGCCATAGAGATTTGTCAAATATACGAGCTCACAGAGAGGCACACAGCCATTCTTACAAATAAGGATAGCTTTGGAAGGAGCTGCAACAAACCTAATGTTGACAGTATGCAGCAATTGGTTAAAAGCTATAGGGTGTGGTTACTTCAGTGTAACCCAGAACCTTTCTAGAACTTCTAAGGTGTGCTCTGCAAAGTGGATGTGCTCAGTGAAGCACAAAGGTGTGTCAGCAAGCTCAAAGCATGTACCCTTCACCTACCTCATAGTCAACTGTCGTAACAGTGGTGGAAACCATGAGCCCAAAAGAGTAAAGTGCTTATCTTTTGGTCTACAACGCCACAAATGTAAAAAGTGGAATTATTTTCAAAGGTTTCAATGGTTTTGTAAATTAAGAGAAGTCTATTCTTTTATTAAAAGAGAACATTCCAAGAGACAAGTTGATCAATTAGAGAGCTGTGACCCTACTTTTTATGTTGATGGTGTATTTGTGCTTGGTGAAACCAATGCAGTAGATTTGTGGGAAAAGAATGACGTATTTTGTACTATTTGGATTAATAGGAGACCCACTGATCTCAAAGTTGATACTGGTTCAAAGTGAAATGTCAGCAGAAACACTGGCTAGAGTAAAAGCTGGTGCGAAGCTTGATTTGGCTAAGTGTGCGAAGCTTGTTGCTTAAGGTGGTGAAGAAATTCAAAGCGAAGGCTCAGTAGTGCTTTCGTGTTACTCAGCTGGGAACAGCTACGACTTACAATTTTACGTAGTCAAAAGGCACGTACAATCATTAGGCCTCAGAGACAGATTGAAAATGGGACTGCTTTCATTTAATAAGGATGTCCACCATGTAAGCGTGAAGACAACTGTTCTACTTTTGCCCAGACCAATTTTTTACCTATGCTGATCTTCTTGAAGACAAACTAGGCAACCCTCCAGATGTATACTCCATGAAGTTAGACCCTGAAATCAGCCCAGTCCTCAGGTCAGCATGGAAAGCTCTAGTAGCTATGCAGAGTAGAGTCAAAGCCAAGCTAGAAAGAATGGTGCAGCAAGGTGTGATTTGTCCAGAAGAAGAACCAACTGAATGGGTATCCTCCATGGTAGAAGCTCATAAGAAAAGCTTATATGATATTAGAATATGTATTGATCTACAAGACTTGAACAAAGTACTAAAACGACCTCATCATCCTATGCATACAATCCAAGAAGTTGCAGCTCTTATGCCAAATGTCACTGTTTTTTTTTCTGTCTAATATGCAAACAGTTCATTTTGGCAAATTTTGCTCAACCAAAAATGTTCATTGCTAACCACTTTCAGTACTCCTTTTGGCAAGTACAGATTTTTGACAATGACATTTGGGATAAATACTGCCAGTGGTCTTTCAGCTTGCAATGGAAAACATTTTTTCAGGCTATCCATGTGCTATCATAGCAGATGATATTTTTCTAGGAAGCAATGGTGAAGTTGAATATGATAGAAAACTCAGGAAAGTTCTAGAATGAGCTTGTGAAGTGAATCTTAAGATGAATCCTCAGAAGTCCAAATTCAGACTACAAGAAGTTACTTATGTTGGTCTTTTGTCTACTATTTCAGGCTTACAACCAGATCCTTCCAAGCAAACTGCAATTCTTAAGATGCCAGCTCCAGACAAAGTTCAAGCCCTACAAAGTTTTCTTGGCAAGTTCATTCCAGATATGAGCCAAAATTCAGCAACACTCAGAGAGCTGACATGCAAAGATTTAACCTGGTCCTGGTTAGAACACCACCAAAGAGCATTTGATCTCCTGAAAACAGAGGACTGCCAGTTCACCTACTTCAAGATACTATGATGCTCACAAACCAGTAACTCTTTCTTGTGATGCTTCCAAGTTTGGTCTTGGTGCAGTCATTCTTCAACAGGGTAGACCGACAACCTAACGCTAACCCAAACTGTGATGTAGCATGCTCAGATACAGAAAAACTCTTGGCAATTGAGTTTGCATGTTCAGAGTTCTGTGATTATATTTATGGCCGACCAATTCAAATTGAGACTGACCAACAACCTCTAGTTACTATTTTGAAAAAGCCTATGCACACAGCTCCTGCTAGACTGCAATGCATGATGCTGACATTGCAAAAATATAGCTTCAATCTTCTTTATCTTGCTGATACTTTATCCAGATCGCCCAGGAAAAACACTGAATAGCAAGAAAATGAGCAATTTGATTTTGAAGTCATGGGAGTGGGAAATTTTCTTCCGCACGTCTTGATGAGCTAAGAACCAATACAGCTTCAGATGCAATTCTCCAGGAGCGCAACCACTTAGTCAAGGATGGCCGTCAAACCAATCTTGTTTACCTCTAGAAGTGCAACCATATTTTCCTTACAGAGAAGAGATTTTGTCTAACAATATTATCATGAATGGTCCAGAAATGATCCTTCCAAAATCCTTGCAACAAGACTAAATTAAAATCTTGCATCGTGGCCACCCAGGAACTGGTTCTACCAAAAGAAGGGTGAGAGGACAAGTATTTTGGCCTTCTACAACTTCAACTAAACCAGATTCCTGAACTATATTGGTCAACAGTAGCTACAGACATTTTCGAATGGAATGGTTAACATTATTTAGCACAAGTAAATTAGAAGTTATGTACTCACCATAACGTTCTATCTGAGTAGGTGACTTCATTTGGATGCAACCTGTGGGTATCGGATCCGACCTCGGATCCGAGCCGGCATTTCAAAAGCTTAGGCTCCGAGCTCCTAGCTCCTCCCTCTTACCCATAACCCCTTGCCAAGCCCTGACTGACCTCAGATTGAGTTTGCCTCAAAAATACTGACAACAGTACACGAAGAAAACAGCATAAATACTCGCTCTATAAAGGTCAGGGGGATGGAGGGGGGGATGGTTGCATCCAAATGAAGTCACCTACTCAGATGGAACGTTATGGTGAGTACATAACTTCTAAATCTGAAGTAGGCAGACTTCATTTGTCTGCAACCTGTGGGACAGAGTCCCCAGCTACCTGAATCTTGGGCGGCCGTCATGGAAGGATGTTTCGGAGCACCACTGAGCCAAAGGATGCTCTTCCTCTGGAAACAACATCCACCTTGTAATGAGAAATAAAAGTATGAGGCGAGGCACAAGTAGCTGCCGCGCAAATATCATCCAATGAAACACGTGACCTAAAGGCGGCTGACGTGGAGACAGCCCTAGTAGAATGAGCCGTAACCCTCTGAGGAGCAGGTCTACCTGAAGTGTCATAAGCCTGCAGAATACAATTAGCAAGCCACCTAGATAGTGTGACTTTAGACACTGCTTTACCCAAAGCAAATTTAGCAAAGGAGACGAACAGCTGATCTGATTTCCTGTGACCAGCTGTTCTGTGAACATAAAAACGTAATTGTCTATGAACATCCAAGGAATGTAATTTGTATTCTCCTTTGTTTGAGTACCTGGGAAAAAACACAGGTAAATTGATTGATTGGTTAATATTAGATTCAGAAGAGACCTTCGGAAGAAAAGATGGATTGGTCCTGAGGTACACCCTATCAGGAAAGAAAGAAAGGTAAGGCGGCTTGACGCATAGAGCCTGTAGCTCAGACCCTCTTCTGGCTGAAGTGATAGCTACCAAGAAGGCAGTCTTCCAGGTAAGGTACTTTAGATCTGTAGAAGCTGCAGGCTCGAAGGGAGGAGCAGTGAGGGCTTGCAGAACTAACGATAAGTCCCAAGGTGGTACAACCTCCTTGACTGGAGGCCTCAACAAAAAAATTCCTTTTAGAAAGGTTTTGCATAATTTCGCCGACATGAGGGGAGCTGTCTCATGACCAATGTGGTAATGCGAGATAGCTGCCAATTGTACCTTAATCGTGGAAGAACTTGCCCCTTGATGAAAGAGGTCTGTTAAAAAAATCCAACACTGCTGACATAGGTGCTGAGAAGGGATCCAAAGTTCTCTGTACCGCCCAAATAGAGAATCTCTTCCATTTACTCCGATAAACCTGCCTCGTGGAAGGTTTATGAGCTGCCACTAAGATGGCCTTGACCGGTGATGAGATACCGGAAGTCCTAATCAAGGATGGAACTGGAGCAGCTAAGCTGTCAATTTCAGGGTGCGCAGATTGGGAACCGCAATTCCCAGAGGGTGGGAGATGAGATCCGGAATCGGATCCAGAATCCAGGGTGGATTGATTTTGTGAGACCATACAAAGGGGAACCAGGGTTGACGAGGCCAGAACGGGGCAATGAGAATCATTCTGCTCCCCAAACTGTTGGCTTTCTGCAGAAGCCTCTGCATCAGAGGTAGTGGAGGGTAGGCATAAAGGAGACCGGGAGGCCAAGCATGCACCAGAGCATCTCTCGAAATTCCCCTGGTGGGGGAAGCAGAGCGAAGAAATTGTCGCATTTGGCGTTTGAGGGAGAGGCAAAAAGATCGCAACAGGGTTGTCCCCAAACGGCAAAAATCTTCTTCGCTACCTGAGGATTGAGAGACCACTCGTGAGGAGAAAGAATGGTGCGACTGAGTTTGTCCGCGAGGATGTTGGATTTTCCCGGAATGTGCGTTGCTACCAGAAAGCGTTTGGTGGAAATTGCCCATTCCCAGACTCTCATGGCCTCTCGACAAAGGGGGTAAGACCTGGTTCCTCCCTGTTTGTTGATGTACCAGACTACCGACATGTTGTCTGTCTGAATCGCAATAGTCCCTGAAGGAAGAACGTGGTGAAGTGCTTGCAACGCTAGGAGCACCGCCCTCATTTCCAGGACATTTATATGCAACGACGTCTCTGTGGGGTTCCACGTGCCTTGGACAATCTTTCCCGCAGAATGCCCCCCCCCCACCCGAGGCAAGAAGCATCCGTGGTCACTGTGGCTAGGGGAAATGCAGCACAAAAAGGTCTCCTGTCAGGGGCTCCGGAGAAAGAAGCCACCAAAGAAGGGAATCCCTGCACGCTTTGCTGACCGCTATCGGAGTGTTGAGAGAGGAACAAAGAGGGGACCACTGAACCTGAAGGGTCCATTGAAGAACCCGCATTCGTAAGCGAGCATGAATGAGAAGCGGGATAGCTGCCGCCATTGAACCTAGGGCCCTCAGGACCGAAGCTGCAGTTGGAGATGGTTGCAGGACCGCTGCTACATGACACTTCAGGTTGGCAATTCTGTCTGGAGTGAGGAAGGCTCGCATTGACCTGGTGTTTAGCCTTCCTCCTATGAAATCTATAGCTTGTGTGGGGTGCAGTAAAGATTTCTCCCAGTTGACAGTGATGCCCAGCCTTGGGGCTAGTTGAAGAAAGTAGTCCCTGGCTGAGCACAGAAGATGCCTTGATGATGCCGTCAGGAGCCAGTCGTCCAGGTACGGAAAGACCTGTAATCCCTGGAGCCTCAGGTGGGCCGCTACCACCGCTAGAACCTTGGTGAACACCCTGGGGGCTGAGGTGAGACCAAAGGGGAGGACCCTGAACTGATAATGACTGGCTCCCAGCCGGAAGCGAAGAAACCTCCTGGACCGCCTGTCCATGCGAATGTGGTAGTACGCGTCCTTGAGGTCGATGGAGCACATCCAGTCGTTCTCCCTCAAGAGGGGGAGTATAGATTGAAGGGTGACCATCCGGAACTTTTGCTTGGTTACTGACAGGTTCAGCTGGGAAAGGTCTAAGATTGGTCTTAAGTCCCCCGTTTTCTTTGGCACCAAAAAGAACCTGGAGTAAAACCCTGACCCGGTTTGATCTGGGGGGACACACTGGATAGCTCTTTTTTCTAGCAGCTGTTCGATTTCGATAGCTGCTGCCTCCCTTTGGTCGGGTGGAACATCTGGGAGGCTGCGAGATCTGGGAACTTTGAACAGGGGAATTGTATAACCTCTGGATATCACGCGAAGCACCCAACGGTCTGATGTGATGGACTCCCAAGAAGTTAGGTGCCTCGAGAAACGCCCCCCGACTGCCTCCAGAGACGGACAGCCGGGCAACCCTTCAGGGCTGTTGCGTGGGTCGCTCAGAGAAAGGTTCTCTGGACCCAAAGTTTCTAGGAGCCCCTCTGCCTCTAGGACGGCGACCTCCCTGTCCTCCTCTGCCACGGGAGGACTGGTTATCCGGAGCAGGTTGGGACTGCTGCGATTTCCGGAACCACATCTTCTTCTGTCCCTTTTGGTTCTTTGAGAAGGACCTCTGGGGAGCTGAGAAGCGGACTCCGATGGCAGACAGCATCTTCCCGTCCTTTTCGCTCTGGACCAGTGTCTCGCGAACAGTCTTACCAAACAAGGCAGAACCGTCAAAGGGGGCATTCGCGAAAGTCGCCTTGAAGGGCTCTGCGAAATCACAGTGGCGGAGCCAGGCCTGCCGCCTCATGACTAGGCCTGCTCCGCTGGCTCTAGCGGCTCCCTCGGTAGCGTGAGAAAGTAGCCGCATAGACGTGTTGGAGACCGATCTAAGAGTGGCCATTCGGGTAGAGTAGACCTGCTTATCCTCACCCGACATGGACTCTGGGGGAGATGCAGCGTATTCTTTAATCAGATCCCGCTGCATCCTGATGACGTGTGCCATATAGTTCAGCGCTCTCAAAGAGAAGGTTGCTGAACTGAAAACTCGCTTCCCGATGCGATCCATCGAGCGGGACTCCTTGCCCGGAGGATGCATAGAGGGACTCTCCTGGGCCAATTCCCTCTTAGTGGCTGCAGCCATCATCATGGCATCTACTGGGGGGCCCTTGCTCCAGTGAGTGCGGTCCGCCGGTGGGGAAAGGATGCGATCAGGACGCTTGGGAACAGGCTCAACGGTGTCCAGATCCTTCCACGCTCTGATGGAAATAAGGTCCACCAGAGGGTCGGCAGGAGAGGACACCCAAGAGGTAGATGGGCCCGCCTCGAATGCCTCCAAGAACACAGACTCGTCTGAGGAAGCCTTGGGGGCAGACCACCCCCCCCGATCCTTAACATTTCCATAATGTCTCCAAATGAGACGTCTTCAGGGGGTGACCTTGGGGAGCCTTCCCCTTCATCCAAGTCTGTGTCTTGATAACGGACTCGGGGAGTCCATGTGCCTCCTTTTGCACTTACGCTTCCGAGGTACTTCATCGGGGGGGCTGTCCGAGGAGTACTCTTCCGCAGTTGGATGTTCCAAGGGAACTACTTGGGACATCGAGGCGGGCTGTCCCTGGGACCTGCTGGTGGGAGCCTGGCCCAACTGCAAGGGAGTGCGGGATGGAGCCGTGGCAGGGACCGGGGGTC